>NW_012102732.1:2054612-2091204 GCF_000951045.1 Mandrillus leucophaeus | reverse complement strand
GGTGTTGCCATGGCAATGGTCAACTGACCTGGCACTGGCGGGCATGTCTTCTGGAGAGGTGCTTTTGCCTCTTCCCTGTTTCAGCCAGTCTTCAGTCTGGTCCAGAGTAAAGTTCCACCTCCTACCTCACTTGCATAACTCTTCCTTATTTCTCAGCATCACATCAGTAGCTTGAAATTAACCGTGGTAGGAGTATTTACACCACAGTAATAAACAAACGCTACAAATCAGAGTTTTGTTGTTTTCGTTTTTGTTTTCGGAAAACTGGTTGTTAAACATTTACCAGCACACTACTGGTAAACTAGCAGAACAGGAGGGTGGTTAAGGGCACAAGCATTGTAAGCAGACAGACTGGGAAGCCTGCACATATTTACTTTGCACATCAGAAGAGTAGCAGGCAAGATGCCATCACGGTTCATAGCCCAGCTCTGCCATATATTGACAGGGTGACCTTGGACAAGTGATTCTACCCCTCTACGGATAAGAATTCTCATTGGGAAAAACGGTGGTAGGAAGAGTGAATGCTCACCTCACTGCATTGTTGTGTGTATTTAATGAAATATTGGGTGCAGACCCTTCAGTCAGGTGCTTTAGCTTATTAAGAACTCAAGAAATAGTAGCTTCAAAAGTCAGGAGCTTGAAGACAGAGAAGAAATAGCCCAGCAAGGAAAGAACGAGAGGGCTTGGAGGAAAGCGTTGCCTTCTACAGGGTGAGACCAGACAGCAATGAAGGAGGAATCAGAAAATCCTGGCTTGACTGCAAACCACACCCGTTATATAACTGGGTGCCCAATCGCAACTGTTCTCAGCTTAATTGTCATGAAAGGACTCTTATGAGGATGAAATAGAGCAACACCTATAAAGTATCCAGCCTAATGCAGGGTGTTCAGTCAGCCTTGAGTACCACCCTTCTCTCAATCTGCCACATCAACTGCCTGGTGTTCAACAGTGGATAGAGATTTGCCATCTCTTCCCATAGCCAGAGCTGTTTCATCCTTGATGGTTTCTCTCCCCTCAGTAGCACTCCCCCTCCTCCACTGTCCCTGGGCACTGCCCACACCCCAGTCCCGGCCACCATCATCTCCCATCGAACTCATGAGCCTCCCTTGAGATTCAGGTTTCACCCTTTCTCATTGATTCATTTCCTCATTATATATTCGACTCTGCCACCTTCTCCCAAGAGCAGTCTTCAGGACGCAGATGAGAATGTTTTCTATATGGTCTAATTGCACTCCAGGGAGTCTTACCCGGAGTCTCATCCCTCACTGATGAACAGAAACTCCTCAATGTCTTCCGGAGCCTCCGTTCCTGTTGAGCCTGGAGAGGGGCTCCTTCTCCACCCCGGAAGTCGGGCAGCTCCCCGAAGTCGTTTCTCGCCCGCTTTAAGAACCTTTGGTGCATTCTCCACCCACTCGTGTTGGCTCCAACGTGGGAGTGTTGGAGTGGACTTAAAGTTCACCTCTCGACACTCAGTTACTGAAAATGTCCCTACACACCATCATGAGTGAACACCTCACCCTCAAACACCGCAGCTGGCTGAGGCGTTGTTGTCTTTCTGAAATAGGTTCTGTGAAAGCCCAGTTCTCAGAGTGAAGGTCATTCCAGCAGGGGTACCGGACAAAAGACTAGTAAGATGTTTATACCCTGGGAATGAATCAGAAGACAGGGCCATAGTGGTAGCATCCGACAAAGTGAGGCTACAAGGAAAAGCAATCTGAGCTGCAATATTGGGCACATATCAGAAAATGGAGTGCAAGATGAGTTTATTAATAGATAAATGATTCATAGGAAACTTTATGGGGTTGATATCACACCAGCGTGAGAGCTGACCTTGTAATGCAGGGCAGGTGAGCCCCAAAACCGGGGCTTAGCCCACAGAGATTCTTCCCTTCACTCAGGAAAGAATTCAAGAGCAAGCTGGTGGTAGAAGAAAGCTTAGCTTTAATGAGGCAGCAGCCGTGTTACAATCTCACGATCGCTCCTGCAGAGCAGGGCTACCCCATAAGCAGTGTGTTGAAAGTAGCAGCCTAGGGTCAGGTCTGCAGTCATAGTTATACCCAATTTTAATTACATGCAAATGAAGGGGCAGGTTTTTCAGAAGTGTCTAGAAAAAGGATGGCAACTTCCCGGTCGTTGCTATGAAAAAGGGTGGTAATTTTTGGGTATTGCCGTGGCAATGGTCAACTGACCTGCCACTGGTGGGCATGTCTTCTGGAGAGGTGCTTTTGCCTCTTCCCTGTTTCAGCCAGTCTTCAGTCTGGTCCAGAGTAAAGTCCCACCTCCTACCTCACTTGCATAACTCTTCCGTATTTCTCAGCATCACATCAGTAGCTTGAAATGAACCGTGGTGGGAGTATTTACACCACAATAATAAACAAACGCTACATATCAGAGTTCCGTTGTTTTTGTTTGTGTTTTCGGAAAGCTGGTTGTTAAACATTTACCAGCACACTGCTGGTAGACTAGCAAAACAGGAGGGTGGTTAAGGGCACAGGCATTGTAAGCAGACAGACTGGGAAGCCTGCACACATTTACCTTGCTGAGCCTCAATTTTATAATCTGTAAAATGGGTTGAGCCGCCTGAAAGGGATTCATTCAGCTTCAGTGCTCTCACTGTACAAAGTGCTTAGCACGGTCTCAGGGACATAGAAAACACTCCTTAAAAATGGCAATAACCATGCTGCCGGTGCCACTACAACAGAGCTCCGGGTTTCTCCTCCTGACATTGTCTTCACAGTCAGGCCTAACCAGCTTAAAAGAGACACTCAGGGCCAAAGTGAAGCTGAATATATATAGTTTCAGAAGCGCCAAAGTCGAGAAGAAAATTTTTACAACTTCTCATCTTTACCAACTTACTTTTTGGGTGTTTGTTAAAGAAACTGAATTCAAAAAGCCAAGTCATTCTAGGAGGATTTTTCAATAATTGCCTTTTTTCCCTTCAGATGTTCAGAGATGATTTCTGCCACCATCGAGATACAGATAAAAAGGAAGTCGAGTGTTTCAGTGCCAAGCCCAGCCTGCCTCATGAGCAGGGAGGTTATAACAAGAAGATAGCTGTCTCCGAGAAAAGCTAATCCGTCGTTTTCATGTCCAACCTTTACAAATTGTGCCCGTGTGGCAGAGTCTGAATCACTCTCTCTAACAGCCTCTGAAAACAAATGCAAAACCTTTCAAGTTCATTCAAAGTCATTACAGCACTTTCTAGAACTGAATCAATTACCGTAACCTCTGTGGGTGTGTAAAATATGAAATTACCAGCACCCTCACAGAGCCACAGAATTGGTAAATTAGCAAAAATTGATTATGGGAGCTTTGGGAGCAGCCCCTGGTGTATTAAGTGTCTTGATGACAAACAGCAATATATTATTTGTGAAATTTTGCTTGATGAAATTGTCTTGTCCGTTAACGGTGCTTTGCCTCGGTTACTGCTGATTTTACCATCTCAGAAATTGACATGGGGGTTGAGCGTACCATGTTGTGACTGACAAAAACAAGACAATCCAATTGTTCTGATAGAGCCAATATGTATTTTGTATCAAGATGAGAGTTTGGGCTTTCCAAATGAGCTTACCACGGTTTCTCCTCTCTGGACACCGTGGGTCATACGTAGAGAACAGACTATTATTTAAACACTTTCGATGTGGGAGAGCTGTTTGTCCTTCTCATCACTCCCTTCTCATAATCCATTTCTTACCCTCCTTCCCCCATGTTATCCTATGGATCCACTTTTTGAGCCAGGTTGATTAAGGGCAGGATCACTGTACCCTAAAAGGTCAGTGTCTCCAATCCCAGCACTTTGGGAGGCCAAGGTGGGCAGATCACAAAGTCAGGTGATCAAGACCATCCTGGCCAACACGGTGAAACCCCATCTCTACTGAAAATACAAAAAAAAAAAAAGCTGGGCATGGTGGCACATGCCTGTAGTCCCAGCTACTCTGGAGGCTGAGGCAGGAGAATCACTTGAACCCAGGCCACGGAGGATGCAGTGAGCCAAGATCACGCCACTGCACTCCAGCCTAGGTGACAGAGTGAGACTCTGTCTCAAAAAAAAAACAAAAACAAACAAACAAAAAAAACAGTCTGTGTTCCCCATGTAGCATTCTTCTAGTTCCTGCTGCTTTCTTGGTTTATGTCTTGATTTGTCTCAAAGCAAAAAGATAAGCTTCAGATTGTCTTTTCTCGGAAAGGAGACAGAAAAACAAAGGAATGTGGACAATACCTCCCAGCTAGCACTCTGAGACCTTATGGGATGTCTATCTGGCTCTAATAATGACCCCACTATATATAGGAACCCCTTCCTCTGCCAGCCCAGTCATAGCTTAATGATCCCAGGCATGAGCACCTGGTTGGACCTGGGAAAATCGGATTCCCTACTGGGAATTTGATATTTGGAAGACCAAGATTTAGAAACTGCATGTCATTGGATCTAATGCACTCCAATGAGAAGCATCATGGATTCTTGAGCTCATGTCCCAGAGCAGACTTGGTTTTTGCCTTTATTGATTCTTGGTTATTCAATGCTTTCTGGAGCTCTTTAGTACTAAAGTCCCATCTTCTTTCCCCTTCACCTTCCACCATGATTGTAAGTTTCCTGAGGCCTCCCCAGAAGCAGAAGCTGCTATGCTTCAAAGTCATTACAGTACTTTCTAGAACTGAATCAATTACCGTAACCTCTGTGGGTGTGTAAAATATGAAATTATCAGAACCCTCACAGAGCCACAGAATTGGTAAATTAGCAAAAATTGATTGTGGGAGCTTTGGAAGCAGCCCCTGATGTATTAAGTGTCTTGATGACAAACAGCAATATATTATTTGCGAGATTTTACTTGATGAAATTGTCCATTAACAGTGCTTTGCCTCAGTTATTGCTGATTTTGCAATCTCAGAAGTTGACATGGGGGTTGAACTTACCATGTTATGACTGACAAAAACAAGACTATCCAATTGTTCTGATATAGCCAATATTTATTTTGTATCATGATCAAGATGAGAGTTCGGGCTTTCACCTTCTGTCCTGATTGTAAGTTTCCTGAGGCCTCCCCAGAAGCAGAAGCTGCTCTGCTTCCTATACAGCCTATACAGCCTGCAGAACTGTGAGACAATTAAACGTCTTCTTTTATAAATTACCCAGTCTCAAGTATTTCTTTATAGCAATGCAAGAGCAGATGGTTACACCCTCCAATCTAGCTACAGCAAAATAATGCCCACCCATCCCCTGGTCTACAAGAAAAGTTAACGAGTATGAGTTAAGTTGGTGATTTCTCTCCAACCCATGAACATTTTCCTGCCACCAATACTTTAAACGTTGAACATGAAAACATGCTAAGTGGGCCGGGCACAGTGGCTCATGCCTGTAATCGCAGCACTTTGGAAGGCCAAGACAGGTGGATCACCTGAGGTCAGGAGTTCAAGACCAGCCTGGCCAACATGGTGAAACCCCAACTCTACTAAACATACCAAAATTAGCCCAGTATGGTGGTCACACCTGTAGTCCCAGGTACTCCGGAGGTTGAGGCAGGAGAATCACTTGAACTGGAAGGTGGGGGTTGCAGTGAGCCCAGATCACGCCACTGCACTCCATCCAGCCTAGGCAACAGAGTAAAACTATGTCTCAGTAAATAAATAAATAAATATTCCCTCACTGCTCAACTCATGGGCCCTCACAGCTCCTAAGCTCATAAAGCCATGAGATCTTCTCTCCAGGGAAGGGAGACAGCAGGGGAAAGTGGAAAAGCCCCAGCTTTGGTGTCAGGGACACCCAAATTCAAATCCTGCCTCTGCCTGTTAGTGTCTGTGTGCTTTGAGGCTCGTTGTTTATCTGAACCTCAGTCCTGTCTGTGAAATGAGCATAATATGGACAGTTCCCCATGGGTTTGCTGTGAGCACAAAATAAGATAACAACTGCAAAGCCCAAACAAGATTTCTAGTCTGTAGTAAGATTTTTTTTTTAATCATGGAATTTTGCGTGTTTTTAGCCAGACTGCATTGAGACTGTACTCTGTGCCTGTACTAAGCCCCTTTCTTGTGCTGTGTCTTTTTATTGTCACATGGGACCACTGAGGGTGGTAGTTTTGGGCCCCACTTTACAGAAAAGGAAACTATGCTCAGGGAGGTTTAGTAACTTGTCCAAAGCCACACAGCTGCAAACAATAATAGCATCTGATTATAAATCCACACCATGACTCTGTCTCCACCCAATACGGGGTGCGGAGTGTTGGGTCTGTGAGCTATTTGCAAGTTATTATTTCCCCCTCCTCATCACCTAGACTGGGTCTCCAGTTTCCTGATAGTTTGTTCTTGTTTGTTTGTTTGTTTGTTTTAGACAAGGTCTCCCTGTATTGCCCAGGCTGGAGTGCAGTGGTGTGATAGCTCACTGCAACCTCTGCCTCCCAGGCTCAACTTTATTCTCCCACCTCAGCTTCCTGAGTAGCTGGGATCACAGGCACATGCCACCATGCCCAGCTAAGTTCTGGTAGAGATGGGGTTTCGCTATGTTCCCCAGGCTAGCCTTGAACTCCTGGGCTCAAGTCATCTGCCTGCATTGGCCTCCCAAAGTGCTAGAACTCATGGTTTAAGCCACCATTCCAGAAATAGCTTCCTGATAGTTTCTGATATGAATTTGTTCACTCAAAATGCATGCACACACACACACACACACACACACAGACACACACACACACACTTTCTCTTTTGAAGGAATTCACAAGTTCTGATAAAGGAGGAAGATGCATCTCATGTCACCCCGCTGCCCTACTCTGCTGCAGAAGACGTAACCTGGCTCATGCACCATGCTGTTCTAGTTAATAGGCATGAACACTCTGCCACCCCTTCTGACCTGCTCCCCCAAACACAGACAGTTCTCTCAAAGCATCCAATCACACCCTTCCTCAACCTCTCACACCAAGGGGGAGCATCTCCTGGAAGCCAGAGTTGAGGAGGGGGGCATGCTTTCACCAAGAGGAGCGCAACAGGCTTTTGACAGATCAGAGGGAATGACTCTCTCTTTCTCTTCACTCTGTTAACATAATGAGAGGATAACCTGGTATTTAAATCGCAGCCGTGGTGGTAAATCTGCATTGTCAGCCTTCAACATGATTTACAAAATAATTTAAAAATGCATGAACTTTCTTCTTTATAAAGCATGAGGGTGCTAAGTTAACTTCTAAATATTTCATAGCCCAAGGTGAGCTCTTTGCCTTCTGGCCATCACTCACTGAGCACACTCTCTGTGTGTGCTTCTGAAGACACTCCATTACAGAATGTGCGAATTTGCAAGGCACTCTTGGTAGGGGGCATATTTTGCCTCTGGTCATTTGAATAATGCTATTGTTTGCCATCTTCCTGGAAAATGGCTGCTGCAGGAATCCCTGGCAGACTCTAGATCTTGTCTATTTCATTACAACTAACACAGGACTATTGACTTTGAAGGTCTTTCCTGCAAAGTGGGAAAGGCACTCTCAGAAGCTTCAGAGAATTGTTTGGAGAAGACAGCAAAATCCTCAGCATCTTGGTTACCTGGAAGAGACTGCAGCTCGCTAGGGTGAGAAGCAAGGATGACCAAAAATCCTTCATCAATATGGGAAGAGAACAGCTAGATTTGGATGAAGGTTATTTCTCTCTTATCGCTAGCTTTCCACTCAAGGCTAGGATTATGTGTGCATCCCTGGAGCTAAAAGCTGAATACGTCTATTCCCAAATGATTCTGACCAGGACTCCCCAAAGCCACCTGAGACTGTTGGCCTTGAGTCAGAGCTCTCTCACGTGCAGTTAACCCACTAGTGGAATTGGCTCCTCCTGTTTCTGGAAGTAGCAAAGTGGCGGGTGGATAACTAGCAGGGACATTTGTTGAAGAGAATCGAATGTCACACAGAGAAGTACACAGGGAGTGTTTCTATGACTGTGGTCCTCAGATCAGCAGCATCAGTGTCATCTGGGTTGTTTGTTCAAATGTTGATTCCCAGGTCCCCCTTCGGATGAACTGAATTGGAATAGGTAGGCAGAGGCACCCAGGAACGTACATTGATAATTAGCTTCATTGGTGTTTCTCATGCACACTAACATTTGAGAACCACTGGGCTTACTAGTAGTTCTGAATCCTAGCTGAACACTGGAATTCTTAAAAGAAAACGTAAAAAAAAAAAAAAAAAAAAAAAGTCCTGATGTCTCAAGTCGCACCCCTAGAAATTCTGATTTCATTGACAGTGTTTCTCAGGCATGGAGTGGGTTTTCAAATCTCCCCTAGGTGATTCTGAGGTGCAGCCAAGGTTGACCACCACTAAGCTAGAAGAATTTTAGGCTCTTGGATTTCTATGTATTAGTATTTGCACTCAACCTGAAATTCTCTAAGTGATGGAATGCGCACCACTTCACTAAGTACTTCCTTCTTTGACTGATGGTTCTAATTGCAAAACCTCATTTTTTTAACTGAACTGAAATTTTACGCCATACCAATGCTATTTCCTGGTCCCAGTTGCCTTGAGATCAAGTCATCCCAATTAATAAACTGTACAGTTGAAATTTGCATTAGCTTTTTCCTGCCACACCCTTTCTTCACCTCCAGTTTCTCATCTCCTTCCCACCCTCTCATCTCACCTGATAGCCAGTGCCCTCATCTCTCTGCCTCCGTGAAAACCTACTCTCAGTAAAGTATCTGAGATGAGTCGATTGCTCACTGGCATGATGGAGTCAATTGAGGGGGTGAGTATTGCAGAGACCTGGCTCCACTTGGATCTATCCCTGTGGGACCTTGGACATGACCTTTCACTCTCTGGGTCTCAGGGTTCCCATCTCTAGAGCTAGTGGGACTAGTCTAGATTAGTTCTTAAAACTCTTTCAGCTCCCATAATCTAATCTGGGAAGGACTAGACTGGGAAGCATACGAGTAATAGCTAATGTAGCCAATGGAAAGAGAATGAGAGAGAGGAAAGAAAGGAAGGAGACAGGGAAGGAGAGAGAAAGGAGGACAGCGAGGGAGAGAGGGAGGAGGGAAAGAAAGCAGGAAGGAAGGAAGAAGGAAAGGTGGGAGGGATGAAGGAAGGGAGGGGAATGTAGTTAACCAATAAAGGAGGATGGGAGGGAGGGAGGGAGAGAATTGGGATTGGGGAGGAAGCTTGGAAAAGAAGGAGGGGCCGGGCATGGTGGGTCACGCCTATAATCCCAGCACTTTGGCAGGCCGAGTCAGATGGATTGCTTGAAGCTGGGAGTTCGAGACCAACCTGGTCAACATGGAGAAATCCCCATCTCTACTAAAAATGCAAATATTAGCAGGGTGTGGTGGCATACGCCTATCATCCCAGCTACTCAGGAGGCTGAGGCAGGAGAATGGCTTGAACTGGGAGGTGGAGCTTGCAGTGAGCCGAGATCACGCCACTGCACTGCAGCCTGGGCAGCAGAGCGAGACTCTGTCTCAAAAGAAAAGGACGGAGGGAAGAAGGAAGGCGGGGAGGGAGGAGTGAGGAAGGAAGGGAGGCCCACTGCAGCCTTTTGAAAACTTTCTAATGCATTAAGCAAAATATTTTGAAAATGTAGACAACAACACTGCTCTTTATATAGTTACTTATTACACAGTGCTAGTGTGCTGTTTGAATCACAAATTGCACGCTAATGGCCTAATTCATAAACCATTGACATTCTTTATGAGTCCTTAGCATTCAGAAATGAAGAATTTCTGTTCAAAATATAATTTGCATTGCAAAATTCAATAATTTAGTTTCTCATATTCATTAATGCCTAAAACCACAACACATAACTTATCCCATTCCAACCCCCTCCTTGGGACACTGGAAAAAGAAGTGTTTCAGCTGGGAAATCAAGTGCTGCTTTTTATGGCCACGTTTGAAACTGCTGTGAGAGTTATCACAAGGGAAGCCATGTTGGTTTTCCTCAAGGAGTGGGCACTAAAGGATTCTGCCACAAGATAACAAGGTAGAAGGGCCTCTTGCACTCATGCAGAAGTTTATTTAACCTTCCCAGTCTCAGGAACTCCATCTGAGACCAAAGTTCCTGCTGAAAGAGATGTGTGATTTTTGGTGCACTCATCCATAGAAAACTCCATGAAGTGACCAGTGTAACAATCAAGGTAACCATTGAATAATTCATGGGGCACCCAGTTGAATAGTCTGTGGAATCCTCAATGAAATGACCAATGTAACAGTCAACGGAATAGTCCATGGAAAAGTTGAATAGTCTGTGAAGCACTCAGAGGGACTGTCAATCGGATATTTATTGAAAAGGGCTGTAGAATTCCTTGTGAACTAGAAATGAGGAACATTCCCTTGGCAGATACCTCCATTATGAGATAGGAAACCTACCTCATGTAGATGAGAAGTAAAGTTGAATTCATAGCAGCTCTAGCTGTTTTTGTGTCCTAATATAAGTGAGGCACTGAAAATCTGTTGGAAGAAAGAATGGAGAGGTGGATTGCTTATGGAAGAGCCAGTGGGAATGCTTACCTGGCTCAGGTGCCCCTAGTAAGGTCTTTTGTGGTACTACCTGGGGTTCAGCTCCAATACACCAATCTTGATTTGATGGGTTTTAATTAGAATGTGCTAGTATAAATTTTTCTTTTGAAACAATGCGTAGGCTGCTCAGAACCCAGATCCTAGTGTTGAGACAATAAAATTGAAGGAACATAACTCCTGGAGTCAAAAGTCCTGCATTTTAATTTTCACTCTGCCGCTAGCCCTCTGTGTAAACTTGTCTAAGCCACATCCTCTCTCTGGGACTTATAAATAGGAAGTTTGGATGTCGTGATCTCTAAAAACTCTTTTGACACTAAAACCTCTAGGACTTCTGAATCTGACCCTAGCATCATGATCAAAATTGGACACCAGTCACTCCTATCTGGGTGTGTTTGCCTCCCAGAGTTGCTGTCCAAGGCCATGAAAGGTGAAAGAACAAACACCTTACTAGAATGTAAAGGGATCCATTAAAAAGAACCATGTGTCTCATTTAGTGCTATATTCCAGGTGCTCAACATACAATCTGCATATCATTAGTGCTCAAGAAATATTCATTCATTCAACAGATGTCTTCTGTGCACTGACATGGTGATGAGCTACATTCTAAGCAGTAGGGATACCACGATGAACAACATAAATAAGTCCCTACCTTCATGGAACTTACCTTGGACTGGAAGAGACAGATAACCAATAAGCAAAGCACACATAAACAAAGCAAACAAGTTGGAATAGTGATGAGAGCTGATAAAATAAAGTAATTGATGGAGAATGGTTGAGATGAAGGGATTGCCTTAGATTAGTTCAAGAATATATCCTCAGACATTTGATAGAACGTTTGAGTTGAGACCTGGATGACATCAAGAAGCCAGCCCTGGGAAGATCCCAAGGCAGAGTATTCTGGGAAGAGAGAGGAGCAAGCGTCAAGGTTCTGGAGCAGAAACATGCTCTGTGAGTTCGGGGAAGATGGGTCAAGGCCCGTGTGGATGGAGTATTGTGAGGGGTGATGAATGCGTGAGGTGGTTATGGTTCATGTCAGAGCCTTAGGTACATGGTCAGGAGTTAGTATATCATTCTAAGTGTAATAGGAAACCACGGAATATTTTTAAAAGGTAAATGGCATGGTCTGGTCCAGAGCTCTAAAGGACCAAGTGGATGCTTTATGGAAAATTGAATTGTTGAATAAATGGAGTACAAAGTACCAATTGAATGTTACATTGATTATTTCACTGAGGGTTCCACAGACTATTCAACTGAGTGACCCATTAACTATTCACTTGTTACCTTGAATGTTACATTGGTCACTTCATTGAGTTTTCCATGGACCGGTTTACCGAAAATCACACATCTCTTTCAGCAGGAACTTTGGTCTCATATAGGGTTCCTAAGATTGGGAAGGTTAAATGTGCTCCTTGGAAGAGAGTCATCCTGGGAAAGTGACACCTGTCTAGGAGAAGGACACAGTCAGGCATTTCAGAAAGCAACTCCAGCGTGACTCCTGCTGCTGTGGCATCTGACCACAAAAGCCACCCCTTCTGCCTGGCACCCAGTACCTCTTTGTGAAGCCTGAAAGTGACTCTCGTTTTGAGATTTGCTTCGCTTCTCCCTCCTTCTGTCCCTGCAAAACTCTATCCCTGCAGCCTTGCCATGAGAGCAAGTCATTCATCAGAAAATCTGAAATATTTATTGTGCATATTTTAAAGGCCAAAGTGCTACATCACTGAGCTCTGCCCAGATGGGGACAAGGTTTCGCAGTGTGATGACTGGGATAAGGATGTGCCGGACAAAATTGCAGACAATTAATCTGTGCAAATGTAATTCTTCAAAGGGGACCGGAGGACTCGCTTAAGCACCAAAGACAAACCAGTCCATAATGGCCATCATTAAAATTTAATGCAATTTGCTTATTTGAAAAAAAAAAAAAAAAAGAAATTCTTCATGTCCTTTATAGCTATCACTTATCGTACTCCTACAGGGATAATGTGAGAAGTGGGAGCAGGTGGAGGGTGTAGAATTGCTTTGAGGGCTAATCATAAGCCAAATTCTGGTGGGAGGGTCTCTCCAAGGCAACTACATCCATAGACATCCCTCTTTCCTGTTCCCATCACTACTTTTCCTTTGGCAGTTAAAGCAAAAATAGTAATGAGGTGGCACATCAGATGGGATGACACACACAAGTGCTTGGTGGGGGTGCTGAAGGCAGAGGTGCTGGTGGAGAGGTGAGCAACATGGTGGTTGTTACTGACTTTGAGCAAGTCCTTTGATCCTCAGGACTCTCATTTATAAAATCTACAAATATACTTGGTACATGGTCAACACTGAATTCATGCAACTATAATCAGGGTTATCATCACTATGGTTGTACTCCTAGATACTGGCTGTGGGCCTTTGGGCAAATCTCCTAAGATTTCCATAAAGTAGAATTATTACTATATCTTCTCCACTGGGATCTTGGGAAGATTAGACAAAGTAACATGTGCCCAGCACTCAGGTCCCTGTGCAAGTTCAGAGAACAGCTACTGCTGTCATCATCACCTGCTCCATCAGTCTCAGTGATTGACTTTCTCTTTAGGTCAAGACTCGCCTTGGAACTGGGGCTGGGGCTGAGATGCTATGGTGGGGAGTGGTGGTGGAGGGGTGTGAGTGGTGGGAAGTCTCACCGTCTGAGTGTCCTCTGTGCCTAGTCTCTGAGTCTCTATGTGTCTCTGTGTCCCCCATCAATAAACAGCGGCACATATTGGAACCACATACTTCATGAGCCTAGTTTTGAAATAAAATGCAGTCATAGATACTAAGGCACTAGGAAGAGTTAAAAAGCTCTATATAAATATAAGGTGTTGATGGTTATTGTTTATTAAGTAGCGAGGACTTTTTTATTATTATTTTGATTCCTATAGCCCTGAGATAGCAGATAAATCAGAAAAATGTCAAGTCAGAGTGAAACATAGATCTCCAGGAACTAGGGTACAGAGCTTCATCGGGATTTTTTTTTCTTCTTACAATCTTCGCTGAAAGACATTTGAAGGGAAGTTAATAATTGAAACGTAATGAATAATTGCAGTTTGGGGTCCATAGCACAATCATAATTGCCAGTTTATTACTTTTTTAATATATTTGCCAAGTATTAATAATACTGAAATAATGCAAGAAGATCATGGGAAATAAATGAAATATATCATTTGTCAAGGAAAAAGGATTTCCAAACTGTAGGCACTGCTCTTATGAGTTCTGTGATGAATGTGGCATTGCAGCCAATCCTTCATCGTGGGAACGTCACCTGCAAATTTTGGTTCCTGCATAATTCTCATCAAGTCAAGTAAAGGTGAAGGTATGGAAGACTCACTGCGTAGGGAGCCCTGCCATCTTTCATGTGCTGCCTGGGGTGTACGGAACACAATGTTGAAGAAAGTCCCAGGGCTGAGAATCATAATACCCAGGTTTTAGCCCTGGCTCTTTGGTTTGATCCTGAACAAGTGTTTTCTCAAGTCCTCGTGGTCAAAGTGAGAGACAAAAGCATCAAAAATGAAGGGGTTGGACAGGGCGCAGTAGCTCATGCCTCAAAGTCCCAGGACTTTGAGAGGGCGAGGCTGGCAGATCACCTGTGGTCAGGAGTTGGAGACTAGCCTGGCCAACATGGCAAAACCCTGTCTCTACTAAAAATACAAAAATCAGCTGGGTGTGGTGGCGTGCGCCTGTAATCCCAGCTACTCGGGAGGCTGAGGCAGGAGAATCACTTGAACCCAGGAGGCAGAGGTTGCAGTGAGCCAAGATTGCGCCACTGCACTCCAGCTTGGGTGACCAAGCAACACTGTCTCAAAAAAAAAGAAGGGGTTGAAACAGGTCCTGAATCCCAACTCTTTCATCTCTAACAACCCATTTTATTATTTTTAGCCCCCAGGTACTTGTATGTTTTGAAAGCTCTTCATATAATAACTTGTACATCGCTAACTTCACCACGCCTTGATGTCTTCTTCGGGCACTTTGAGGGACTGAACATCCTCGTCTCTAAAATGAGAAGATTGACTTGGTGAAGGCTTGCAACCTCGGTATCTCAACATTCCGGAATAATGACTAGCAATGCGGAGAGTCACAACCAATTCATTACTAAAATCAGCTCAAGTAATGAAGTCTTCAATGAATTGCTAAAGCAAATTAAAGTGGATTCAAAGGTCCCTTGACAAAGCCATTCTTGCTCCCTTAAGTTCAGATGCTTATTCTTTTTCTTTTTTGTTGTTGTTTTTTGTTTGTTTGTTTTGGGTTTTTTGCTTCCATGTTTTAATCATGTGCCAGGCACTGAGCTAAGAAAAAGGGGAGGACTCACAGTTGAGGCCCTGGGAATCAGCGCTAATTATCCACCCTCAGCAGTAGTAAAAGGCAGAGCAGGTGTGAAGGGCACTTGTTTGTTTCAAAACAAAGATAATATTTCTTTTGTCATGGCTGTAGGAATCACACATTTTTACTTTTATTAAAAATACAGGCCAGGTGTGGTGGGTCACACTTGTAATCCCATTATTTTTGGAGGCCAAGGTGGGAGGATCATTTGAGCCCAGGAGTTGGAGACCAGCCTGGGCAACAAGATGAAACCCCATGTCTACAAAAAATGTAAGAATTAGCTGGCCGTGGTGGTGCATGCCTGTAGTCCCAGCTTCTTAGGAGGTTGAGGCTGGAAGATCGCATGTGCTCAGAAGTTGAAGCTGCAGTGAGCTGTGATTGCATCACTGCACTCCATCCTGGGCAACAAAGTGAGATCCTGTCTCAAAAAACAAAAACAGGCCAGGCATGGTGGCTCACACCTGTAACCCCAGCACTTTGGGAGGCCGAGGCAGGCAGATGACCTGAGGTCAGGAGTTCAAGACCAGCCTGGCTAACATGATGAAACCCTGTCTCTACTAAAAATACAAAAATTAGCCAGGCATGATGGCGCATGCGTGTAGTCCCAGCTACTTGGGAGGCTGAGGCAGGAGAATGGCTTGAACCCGGGAGGCAGAGGTTGAGTGAGCCAAGATCGCACTATTACACTTCCGCCTGGATGACAGAGTGAGACTCCATCTCAAAAAAAAAACCAAAACACTATATATATATGGGATGTGTGTGTGTGTGTATGTGTATATATATGTGTGTGTGTATATACACACACACATACACACACACATGATAATAAATCTGCCACTGGGATATAACTGATGTTAATATTTTAATAAACATTCTTCCCAATCCATATAGCTATTCACATATACGTGTAGATTCTATTTATCATAACCGTGATAATATCATATGATACCATATGGTGTGAAACTACAATTTGCTTTTCTCCCCCATTCTGTTTTATACCAGGAACTTCTTTCCATAATAGGAAAGCCCTGCAGAAGTTTTCCATTCTGTTGATTTCCTGTTAATAATTCACCATTGATGTCTGTGGAGCTATCAAAAAGCAGCTGTAAAAAAGAACAAGAAAGCTTTTTGTGTACTGATATGAACCACCTCCAAGATATGTATACGCATAAAAGACAAGGTTAGAACACTGTTTACTTTGCTCTCATTTGTGTAAAACAAGAGAGAAAAGAGAAAGAAAGGTGTCGTGGCGGGGGCGGCGGGGGGCAATATTTAAACATTTTTGCCCTGAGACTGGGTGTGCTGACTTACACCTGTAATCCCAGCACTTTGAGAGGCCAGGGCAGGTAGATTTCTGGAGCCCATGAGTTCGAGACCAACCTGGGCAGCATGGTGAGACTCTGTATGTACAAAAAAAAAAATTAGCTGGACATGGTGGTGCCTGCCTGTAGTCCCAGCTACTCAGGAGGCTGAGGTAGGAGGTTCACTGGAGCCCAGGAAACCGAGGCTGCAGTGAACCATGATCTTTCCACTGCACTGTAGCCTGGGTGACAGAATAAGATCATATCTCAAAAAAAAAAAAAAAAGATAAACATATTTGCTCTGGTGGGGAAACCAAAGAATTGATGGTGCTGGTTGTGCTGGGAGATAAGACAGTGGGCAGACAGAGACCCAAGGGAGGAGAGAGAAGTGTCATTGTGCACCCTATTGTAGCTCCCATGGAATTTTAGACCACATGACTGTATGAACCTAGACAAAGAATGAGTGTGCTGTGGGTTTTTTTGTTTGTTGTTCTTTGTTTTTTGTTTTTTTGAGACGGAGTCTTGTTCTGTCCCCAGGCTGGAGTGCAGTGGCGCGATCTCGGCTCACCGCAAGCTCTGCCTCTCGGGTTTATGCCATTCTCCTGCCTCAGCCTCCGAGTAACTGGGACTGCAGGCGCCCACCGCCGCGCCCAGCTAATTTTTTGTATTTTTAGTTGAGATGGGGTTTCACCGTGTTAGCCAGGATGGTCTCGATCTCCTGACCTCGTGATCCACCCATCTTGGCCTCCCAAAGTGCTGGGATTACAGGCGTGAGCCACCGCGCCCGGCCATGCTGTGTTTTCATGTTGTATATACTTCATTGCATATGTGTGTGTATGTATGTATTTTATTTGTATACAGTAGATAAATTTGTGTGATATTTAAATTTTATCGTTTATAGTGTATGTATTTGTGTCTTTGAGAAAACAGTTTATCACTGTCTCCTCCACCTCTAGTCAAATGCCTGGAATATAAGGAACTCGATGAATATGTACTCAATAACTTGATGTCTGAATGAATAAACACATTCTGATTATTAAATAGCATACTTGTGAGTTGCGATTTTTTTTAGTTACTTCCACTTTTTTCAGTTTGGGTGTTCGGTCACAATCTGGGCATTGCCATGGAACATGTGATCCACTTGAACAACGTCTGCCTTGTGGGCGGTGCTGAATAAATGTTTGAGGATCCCTGGGCCAACTGCCCTCAGGGTGCTTCCAGCTGATATGATCTGGAATTCCAGGATGGGATCTGGAAGACACAAGATTCAGTGGTCCTTTTCCTGTGAGAAGGGAATTGAGAGGTGGGAGGTAGGGAAGCTAAAAGCAGAATCCCAACCAAAAACCCACTTACCCAGAACACTTGCCCCTGGCCCGAGTGACTGCTTCAGCTCCGCAGAGCCTCCTTCTCTCTCTGACCCTCATCAGACCCAAAGGAGGGCTCTGCCTCCTGCAAGCAGGCTCAGATGCCTGGGCAGATCTTCCCCGCAGCCTCACACCACTTTCTCCTTCCATCCTCCCATGCCCCGACTCCCTTCAGAGGAAAATTACCCCTGAATCTTCACTCTTTCAGATCCCAATCTGGGATCCCGGGTTATACCAGCTGGAAGCACCCTGCGTGCAATTGGCCCGGGGATCCTTAAATATTTATTCACCACCACAAACCAGACAGACATTGTTCATATAGGTCACATGTTCCATGGCGATCCCAGATTGTGACAGGAAACCTAAACTAAAAAAGAAAAAAAAAATGGAAGTAACTTTAAAAAAATTATAACTCACAAATATGCTATTTATTTTATTATTTTATTTTTTTAGACAGAGTCTCGCTCTGTTACCCAGGCTGGAATGCAGTGGCACAATCTTGGCTCATTGCAATCTGTACCTCTCAGATTCAATCAATTCTCCTGCCTCAGACTCCAGAGTAGCTGGGATGACAGGCAGGTGCCACCATGCCCAGTTGATTTTTGTATTTTTGGTAGAGATGGGGTTTCACCAGGCTGGTCTTGAACTCTTGACCTCAGCCTAAGGTGATCTACCCTCCTCAGCCTCCCAAAGTTCTGGGATTACAGGCTTGAGCTGCCACGCTGGGCCACAAATATGGCATTTAATAATGAGAATTTATTTATTCATTCAAACATCAAGTTATTGAGTACATATTTATCGCACGCCTTATATTCCAGACAGTTGGCTGGAGATTAAGGATACAGTGATGAACTATTTTCTCATAAACTAGTTTACAGGAGGAACAGAACAGTCTCAGCGAGAGGCAGGAGCTCTGGAGTCCAGCCATCTGTACGGGAATCCCAGCTGGTCACTCACCTGCTGGGTATCATTACCTCACCCTCAGTTTCCTCATCTGTGAAATGAGAGTGATGATGATTGCACTGAATTCATCAGATTGTCATAAGTCTCCAACAAAATAATGCAAGTAAAATATGTGGTATATAGCAAGCACTCCAAAAATCTCAGCTATTATTACTGTTATAAGAGCACTCATTTTATCCAAGGTTGGATAGTCAGTGAAAGATACAGAAAAAGACGGGGAGACCTGGGCATTAATAGGAACAGATGAAGTAGAACTGATGAGTCAGGAAGCAGTGAAATTCAATTCACTCATTGAACCAATTTTTACTGACCACTCACTATAGCTCAGCATTCCACTAGGTACTGGGAACCAGTGGTAAGCAAAGACGGACATAGTTCCTATCTTCTTGGAACTTACAGACTGGAGGGGGAGATGGACATAAACCAAAGAATCACACGAATAACTGCTAAATTTTGACGATGACAATTGTTACAGAAGAGAGATGTAGGATGTTTCAAGAGCTGACGACAGGACTTGATCTAATGAGAGAGATCAGGGCAGGTTTCCCTGGGGAATAATGTTTGAGCTGAGAAGAGATTCAGGTTAAAAGATCAAGCAGCAGGTGCAAAGTCCCTGTGGCAAAGATATACACATGGAACTGAAAGAAGTCCACAGTTGCCAGAGAGAGGCTGCAACGGGGAGTGTAGAGTGAGGTGAGGCTGAGAGCAAAGTCGGGACCAGCCCTATGCAGGGTCTAATGATAATAATGGCCACAAATAGGGTGGCAGCAATCATATATTGATCTCTTGCTATATGCCAGGCATATTATATCATCTCATCTAAACTCATGACAATACCATGAAGTTAGTGCTATTATTTTCTGCATTTTACAAATAGGGAAACAGGCTTGAGGTCATGTGGCTACCAAGGACATGAACCAGTTATGTTTAACTCAAGACCCCTTACAGTCTTGGACTCAGAACATCATACAATTTGTCATACAAATGAGGACAGTCCAGGGATACATTTTTTTTTTTTTTTTTTTGAGACGGAGTCTCGCTCTGTCGCCCAAGCTGGAGTGCAGTGGCCGGATCTCAGCTCACTGCAAGCTCCGCCGCCCGAGTTTACGCCATTCTCCTGCCTCAGTCTCCTGAGTAGCTGGGACTACAGGCGCCTGCCGCCTTGCTCGGCTAGTTTTTTGTATTTTTTAGTAGAGACGGGGTTTCACCGTGTTAGCCAGGATGGTCTTGATCTCCTGACCTCGTGATCCGCCCGTCTCGGCCTCCCAAAGTGCCGGGATTACAGGCTTGAGCCACCGCGCCCGGCCAAGGGGATACATTATTAATAATACTAAGTCCACAGACATAACCCAGGACCGCCCCAAGCACTACTGGATAATATCTCAGGATTTTTTAAAAAATGAAAGTACTTTGTAAACAGTGATATCTATTAAGAGATCAGAGACAATTTATCTGACCGTAAGGTTCAGGAAGGGGAAAGATCTCAGTGTAACCAGGAGATCATTTTCTTGAACCAGTGCCTCCTTCCGCTACAACACGAAGCTTCATTCCAGTCCCATATCTTCAATATATTTGACATTTTGAAAAATAATTAATTGTGTCAGTTTTATTAATGTTTTAAAATACAAATTAAAAATGTGACAAATGAGTGAGAAACAGCAGTCTGTTTTAATGAAAATTTCATACTCTCCATCAATAAATCATAAACTAAAGAGAACTCAACATAAGCCACAATATTCCTTGCCTGTCTGTGTAAGGGGCTACTTGGCAGAAGGTTCCACTTGGGAACTGGGAAGATTCTGGAATTCTGCAGGGCCCAAGAGGTCAGGCTGGTGAGGACCAAAGGGGTCCGGCCCCAGTGGGAATGGCTTAGAGAGATGTTAACACAGAGGCCCCATGTGAACCTTACCTCTAAGGGATCCACCACCCTGCGAGGCAGCTTTCAGAAACCAGAACAGCGTGGTGATCAAAAAAAGCGCCCCGGCCGGGCGCGGTGGCTCACGTCTGTAATCCCAGCACTTTGGGAGGCCGAGGTGGGTGGATCACAAGGTCAGGAGATCAAGACCATCCTGGCTAACACGGTGAAACCCCGCCTCTATTAAAAATACAAAAAATTATCCAGGTGTGGTGGCGGGAGCCTGTATTCCCAGCTACTGGGTAGGCTGAGGCAGAAGAATGGCGTGAACCCGGGAGGTGGAGGTTGCAGTCAGGTGAGATCGCACCACTGCACTCCAGCCTGGGTGACAGAGCGAGACCCGTCTCAAAAAAAAAGCACCCCAACATTAGGCTGAAATGCAGCAGAAGCACAGCATTGTGTGCCTGGAGAAGTCGTCCGCTATCACCCTCTCTGGTTGAGATGTTGAGGATGATTCAGGGTGGGGGGTCCCTTGACCAAAGAGGATGTGAAACCAGGCACCCCTCTACTTACCCTGCCAAGATTTCTCCTGCTTCAGACTCTGTTCCAACTGCAGGGCTCCTTCCCAAACTTTGTGTCTAGAACCTCTACTGAAATGTTCTTTTCCCTGTTCTAACATCTTGCAAGAGATGCCTTATCCTACCTCCGGGTAACAATAAACCAGTTCCATCTATTTCACATTTTTAAAGAAAAATCCAGATAAGGAGATGCAAGGGTCTCCCTGGGTCATCCCAGGTCATTCTAAATTCCCAAGTCTGCTCCTCCAGCACCATCTTGGAAAACTTTCATATCCGATTTCAGGTTTGCAAAGGGTTGGGTCTGACAGAGCTAGACCTGCTTTTCAAAAATTCTAAACATGTAAGAATGATTTGGCAGGGAGTGGTAGGAAATGCAAATTCCTTGGCTTTATAACATTCTAAATATTGATTCTGTGGGTTTGGGGTGGGGGAGGCCAGCAAAGGGGGTAGGAGTGTGCTTTGTACACAAGCAAGCCAGGTGCACTTTCAGAAGCACTACGCTTAATGAGTCTTGGAAGGAACAGGGGAATTGGAGCCTGGGGTTGGTGGGTTCTTTGAGGGAACTGGGATATTTCCAACCAGAATCTCCTCAGTCTCAACTCGCCAATCCTCCCGGCTCTTCCCCATATCCTCCCTCTGCACCAGAGTTTAGCAAATGTAGTCTTCTTAGACCAGATTGAAATGCCAGAATGTATGGAGATTAATCACAGAATAATACAAACTGCCGCTTATCATCTCCCATATATTTGACATAATTACCCTACAAGCAACATGAAAATGTTATACTGTAATAACTCCCAGCCAGGAGAAAAGGCAGCGTTGCTGATAACATGAAAATAGAGAAGAATACAGAACACGGCCCTTCGAAAACTTTTAATTAATTTTTCCCCCTTTCAGCATAATTGATGTCAGTTCAGGCTTCGGTGTTTCCGAAGTGCTTGGCCTTGTAGCAAAGAAACTTAGGATCAGGCAGATTGCCTACAGAGCAAAGCTGGGCCCCAGTGGGGGACTAAGGAGAGACGGCATGAGGAACATTTGTTCATCTTTAAACACATAACTTAGACTATGTCACTTTTTTATTTAAATTATTTTTATAGCTCCCCCTTGCCCTGCCCTGCAGAACCCAAAGACCAAGGTCCTTTGGTGTCACTGGGGATAATTCATGGTGTGGCACTTGCTTGTTACCTTGTCAATTTCACCTGCTTCCCCTCCCCACCAAGTGCCCTAGTGTGACTGAGTCGCTTGCATCATGCAATGCTGCACCTTGCACCATGCTTCATTCCTCCAGAACTTTACACTTGATGTTCTATCTACCAGGACACCCCTCCACTGAAACTTCATCTGGCCAACCCAACTCATTCTTTAAAACTCAGCTCAGATGTCTTCTCTTCCCCAGAGCCTTCCTTTCTCAATGACAGCCAAAGTTTCTGCCTTGGGCTCCTAGACCCTCCTGACCTTCCTTCTAACATGGACTGTATCACCCTATATTGCATGAACCCACCTGTCTGTCTCCTCCTGTAGAATGTGAACGTATCACTCATTTCTATAGCCCAAGATCCGCACAATGTCCAGGATAGAACATGTGCTGAAAGACTATTTGAAGAATGAACAAATAAATATTCTCTATAGCTACTGGAGTAACCTAACACTTTGTCAATAACATAGGAACCTACACAGTAAATTCCTTGTGTAAAAAACCATGCATCTCTCTTCATAAACCACTGTGATTCATTGGTCAAACTGGCTTATGTAATCCAATATTTTCCTTTTGCCTAGACTGCCAGGAAGCTCAAAGCTAAATGCCATGATAAACAATAACAACAGTATTAGCCTAGGTTTTGTTTTTGTTGACTGATTTTCTTTTTCCTTCACTGTGATTTTGTTTCTGTTTTTGTTTTCTGTTTCCCATTTACTGACTCATCAATAGCAAACAACTTTATACAGGCAAACTGCAAAGACCAAGTAAAGGATATTTGCAAGCCTTCTCATGCTTGCTTTATGTCTTATTTAACAGACAAGTACAGCTTTTGGATAAGTAACAAGTATAATTTGTCTAAGTGGTAAATGAATACTCAACAAATATTTGTTGAGCATTAACTGAGCCAGGCATTAAGCTGGGTCCTGTGCATATACAGAAGAAAACATATGGTCTCCTCACTCAAGGAGTACATTGTTTACTGGGAAGTAAAGGGGGTGATATTTGAGCAGAGTCTTAATGGATATGTAGGAGTTCACTAGTAGAAGAAACAAAACCTGCTGAATTTTAAGAACGTCAAGTGACTTGATATTGCTACAAGATACATGTGAATGAGCAGTCAGCAGACAACCAACCTGTTGAGACAAGGAAGGATAGCTCATAAGACGCTTACGAACAGACCTTGCTGATAAGTTTAGACTTTGCCCTACAGGCCACTGGTCTATAACTGTTTTACATAGGGGGACCCCTTTTCAGTGTTCAGAGATTTCATGGCAGGAGTCTCAGTGCAAATCGACTGAGAAGAACACATGACAGCAAAAGTCATAGTAAGTTCAGTGATGCATTTAAATTAATTTGTACTTTGTTCAACCCAATCAAATTTACAGACATTTGAAAAATAGCTGCACCCAGCAAAATATACACTGCTCCCCTCAGAGATATCAATAAAATATGAATGTGTCTATTCCAAGTGGTTACTCTTCTCTCCTCAACATCTTTCCTTTTTTTTTTTTTTTTTTTTCTCTCTCTCTCTCTCTCTGTCTCTCTCCCTAATATCTTATCTTGTGAGGCTTGGCATTGAAATGCAGTTTCCACGGTGTGTGTTGCCAGTGTGGTTATAACTCGTGGACCTGTTTTATCGGATGCTCCTGTCTTTTGTTTAATCAGGCCTATGCTGCACCCTTTCTCTTTTCTTTCTAGTTGTTCTCCTCTTTCTCCTATGTTCTTGATCACTAATCTATTGTTGGCTAGGCTCGGTGGCTCACACCTGTAATCCCAACACTTTGGGAGGCCAAGGTGGGAAGATGACTTGCATCCAGGAGTTCAAGACCAGCCTGGGCAACATAGCAAGAGCCCTTATCTACAAAAAATAAAAAATAACTAGACATAGTGGCACATGCCTGTAGTCGTCCCAGCTACTTGGGAGGCTGAGGTAGGCGGATTGCTTGAGCCCAGGAGGTTGAGGCTGCAGTGAGCTGTAATTATACCACTGCACTCACCCTGTGCAACAGAGTTATACTCTGTATGAAAAAAAAAAAAATCATCATCATCACCATCATCATCATCTATTGCTGTCAAGTTACATTTTGATGTGTTAATCTAAGTTTGTGGTCCTTAAATATTCATGTGTATCAGAACCACCCAGAGGGCTACTCAAATACAGATTGCTGGGCGTCATTCTCAGAGTTTCTAATTCAGTAGATCATTAGTGGGGCCTGAGAATTTGCTTTTCTAACAAATTCCCAAATGAGGCTGATGCCACTGATCCAGGGGCCACACTCTGAGAAGCAGTGAGCTACCTTATCTCCCTTCTCCTACTATATGACCATTTCGTCTATGGTTTCATTGGTTTCTTATATATTTTACCCTTCTAAAAATTCTGAAACCTTTGATTTCATAAATAAATGCTCAGCCAGGCATGGTGGCTCATGCCTGTAATCCCACCACTTTGGGAGGCTGAGGGAGAAGGACTGCTTGAGCCTAAGAGTTTGAGACCAGCCTGGGCAACATAGCAAGACCCTATCTCTACAGAAAATTTAAAAATTTGCTGGGTGTGGTGGTGTGTGCCTGTAGTCCCAGCTGCCTTGGAGGCTGAGGTGGGAGGATCACTTGAGCCCAGCAGATGGAGGCTATAGTGAGCTATGATCATGCCACTGCACTCCAGCCTGGAAACAGAGCAAGACCCTGTCTCAAAACAAAAAAGAAATGTTCAAAATGAATAAAACAATTACATTAAGAGCATAACTGTTCATAAATACATACATGCAATCCCGATGAACACTTTTACATGCACCACGATGTTTAAGATTGATTGTGTATACATTAAAGAATCCCTTAACTCATTTCAAACTGTTAAGTAAATCAACACAGATAATTTGCATTCCTTCTAATTGTTACCTGTCAGTAATTGTAAACATTTATAAATGAGGAGCCAAGAATTTCATCTGATCTCTTTAGGTTTACATGTTTACCTGAGGGACTGAATGTACCGTCAGTGGCCAGATTCTATATAGAACCCTGAGCCAACTATCTGCAGCGACCAGCCCGGACAGTATCTACAGGAACCAGCCCAGGGCATCAGCCCGCTCTCTGTAAGTCAGACTTGTAGACAGTCTGCTCACTCTATGTAGCAACTGGTTCAGGAAGCCAGGCAACAACCGCAGTAACAATCGGTCCCAAATGCCCAGGATTCCAAAAATAACTGACAGCTTCCCTAAAATTTTTGTCCCTGCATCCAACTGGGGATAAACCCAAGAAAGCTAAACAGACACCCCTACCAGATCACAGCAGATGACCACTTCTAATTATCCCACCTTCAGGTTCCCCATGACAACAGCTCCAATCAGAGCACACCGAGTCTTCTTTTCCTTCTGCAATAAAGGTTTCCCTCTCCTCTATCTACCTTTGAGTGTCTGCCAAAACACAAGCGATGCTGGCTGACTCCCTTGCTATGGCAAGCTCTGAATAAATAGCTTTTGCTTGTTCTTATTTGGTTGGGCTGCGTTTATTTCTAAAGCTAGCTGGGAGGACAGGGGAAGGCCACAGCCAACTGAGCCTTGGGTAAATGTATCTAAGCATTACATAAAATACCTGTATGTACAAGACCCATTAGAATGTTTATCCAGTCTGCATATAATGGTTGCTGCAGGTACGTGTTCTCAGGCTGTTTTCTGGAATTCTGCTGAGGGATCGTGTGGTCTCACTGATGGCAAATATGGCTGGGGGAAAGGGGGAGTCGTCAAGGAATTTTTGAGCTGAAAGGTGTCACGATTTTTGCATTAAAGACACCATCCCAGCAGCTGTGTGGAAGATGAGGCGTAAGGAAGGGCGGAATGTATCAACCAGGATTTCTCCAAAGGGGTTAAGCAAGAACTCTAGACTAGATTCTGTCTCCATGGAGGCCCTTCCTTGTCCTGAAATGCATTCCCATTGCCCCTGAAAAGCCACGCTTTCTTTCCTTCTTTCCTTCTTTCTTTTTTTTTTTTTTTGAGATGGACTCTCACTCTGTAGCCCAGGCTGGAGTACAGCGGTGTAATCTCAGCTCACTACAACCCCCGCCTCCCGAGTTCAAGCTCTTCTCTTGCCTCAGCCTCCTGAGTAGCTGGGATTACAGGTGCCCGTCACTACGCCTGGCTAATTTTTGTATTTTTACTAGAGACAGGGTTTCACCATCTTGGCCAGACTGGTCTTGAACTCCTGACCTTGTGATCCCCCCGCCTCGGCCTCCCAAAGTGCTGGGATTACAGGCATGAGCCACCGCGCCCAGCCGGCACGCTTTCTTTACTGAACACAAAGGTTGGCAAGGTTGTCTTCTCAGGCAGAAAGAGGTTGTTGTGTGGCCTCTGAGCGCAGTCTCGGGGAAGTGCGAACCACAGTCATGGTTATTTAATTACCATGAGAGACTTTCATCAGGATGCCAACAGGCAAGTTCACAGCTGAGAAACCCCTCTTAATTGCTGGGCTTGGGAGGCCCATCATTCCTTTGATGGGCCTGTGGCTTGCTCTTTTGACCTCCAACATCTGGATTTGCTGGGGCTGTGGAAATGATTCCCAGTCCAGGTGATAGAAATGTCAGAAACAAGACTCTGACCAAAACATTTGGCCAGACTTTGTTAATTTCATGAGGAAGGGGAAATGCAAGTTTCACGCTCCTGGAACGGCTGCAAGCAAGACCCTCTGAAAACCCTATTCTTCAAGTAAGTTAGTTAGACACCGTGAGTTTGAATCTAAGCTCCAGCTCCTAGTAACGGTGGGACCCAAACTGAGTAAGTGGCTTAGTTAGCCTCTCCACCCCCGGATTTTCTCATTTGTGAAAAGGACATAATATGAGTTCCTGCCTCTCAGGGTTGCTGTGAAATGATGCATTTAAAGGGTTTGGCAGTGTGCCTGGCCCATAGCAAACTCTGGCGATTATAACGCGTGTTTCTTGAGTGCTGGGTGACACGTCTATAGTTTCCTACAGTCAAGGTCAATGATTCTCAAATACTAGCCATGTACGGCATGGCTTTACAACCTTTTATTATTATTACCTCCCTGATGCGTCTTTCAAACTTTTTTTCCTAATTGTCACCCACACACACCCTTGAAATAATAGCACAGGTGCACTGTGTATCTGTTTCTACACTGTGACCCTTTGCAGGGCCACAAACCATTGTATTATCCAACACCTTTTCACCCCTCCTCCAAGAGCCAATTATCTGAGCAAAGATGAAATCTTATATGCATTTTTTTGTCCTTTTTCTTGTCCGTAGAGAAGTGAGCTAAAAAATGCCGTGTATGGATGTATACAAAAAAAAAAAATACATCCACATATGGAATATGTTTTGTTTTACTTTAACTGATGGGAATGACCATGTGAAATATTTCAATTTTATACAGTTGGTGGAGGAGCTAGTGTTCAAAAGAAATAAAGCATCTTTCAATTCAACAAAGAGAGCGAGAGAGAGAGATCCAGTTGTTGCCTGCATTAAGAATGCATGATCCAGCCGGGGGCGGCGGCTCACACCTGTAATCCCAGCACTTTAGGAGGCGGAGGCAGGTGGATCACGAGGTCAGGAGATCAAGACCATCCTGGCTAACACAGTGAAACCCCGTCTCTACTAAAAGTACAAAAAATTAGCCTGGCATGGTGGCGGGCACCTGTAGTCCCAAGCTACACGGGAGGCTGAGGCAGGAGAATGGCGTGAACCCGGGAGGCGGAGCTTGCAGTGAGCCGAGATCGCGCCACTGCACTCCAGCCTGGGCAACAGTGCAAGACTCCATCTCAAAAAAAAAAAAAAACAATGCATGATCTCAGGTCGAGGGTGGTGGCTCACACCTGTAATCCCAGCATTTTGGGAGGCCAAGGTGGGTGGATCACTTGAGGTCAGGAGTTCGAGACCAGCCTGACCAACATGGCAAAACCCCATCTTACTAAAAATACAAAAATTAGCCCGAAGTGGTGGTTGGTACCTGTAGTCCCAGCTACTAGGGAGGCTGAGGCAGGAGAATCACTTGAACCCAGAGGCAGAGTTTGCAGTGAGCCATGATCGAGCCACTTCACTCAAGCCTGGGAAACAAGAGCAACACTCCGTCTCAAAAAAAAAAAAAAGAATGCATGATCTCAAAGTGAGATTTGTGTGAACTGAGAAAAATAAGAAAGTTCACATGCATTCTGTTTAAAGTTCAACCTTTTATTCCAAGATATATTTTCCTTCATGTGTGTGTGTGTACGTGTGTGAGAGACAGTTGTAACAGGAAACGGTAGTGACTGTCTTTTTGTATGTGGGGTTCTGTGTCTGTGTGCTCAGGTGGTGGCTGAATTGATGGACTTACTTGCTGTGATGAAAAGTACGTAACAGAACTTCTACTTGTATTAGTCAGGGCTCTCTAGAGGGCAGAAATAATAGAATAGATGAATATATAAACGGGAATTTATTCAGGAGAATCGGCTTACATGATCACAAGGTGAAGTCCCACCACAGTCCGTCTGCAAGCTGAGGAGTAAGGAAGCCAGTAGTGGCTCAGTTCGAGTCCCAAAACCTCAAAACCAGTGAAGCCAACAGTGCAGCCTTCAGTCTGTGGCCAAAGGCCCAAGAGCCGCTGGCAAACCACTGGTGTAAGCCCAAGAGTCCAAAAGCTAAAGAACTTGGAGTCTGATGTTCCAGGGCAGGAAGCATCCAGCACGGGAGAAAGATGAAGGCCAGAAGACTCAGCGAGTCAGCTTCTTCCACCATCTTCTGCCTGCTTTTTCTAACCTTGCTGGCAGCCAATGGGATGGTGCCTACCCACGTTGTGGGTGGGTCTTCCTCTCCCAGTTCACTGACTCAAATGATAACCTCTTCTGGCAACAGCTAGAAATACCCAGATACAGCCAGAAACGATACTTTGCATCCTTCGAGCCAATCAAGTTGACACTTAATATTAACCATCACAGTACCCCAGAATTTTGTTCGTGTTCTCTGGAATCTCAAATCTGGTCCCTCCCGGCCGGGCGCGGTGGCTCACGCCTGCAATCCCAGCATTTTGGGAGGCGAAGGCGGGCGGATCACAAGGTCAGGAGTTTGAGAGCAGCCTGACCAACATGGTGAAACCCCATCTCTACTGAAAATACAAAATTAGCCAGGCGTAGTGGTGCATGCCTGTAATCCCAGCTACTCGGGAGGCTGAGGCAGAAGAATCGCTCGAACCCCAGAGGCGGAGGTTGCAGTGGGCCGAGATCACACCATTGCACTCCAGCCTGGGCAACAAGAGTGAAACTTCGCCTGAAAAACAAGCAAACAACAACAACAACAAAAACTGGTCCCTCCTAACACTCCAGCTCTTGGGGGTCTGAATGTCCACCTCCAGCCCACTCCCATATCCACACATGCTTGTGGCTGCTAGAGCAGTTCATCCCCTTCCTCACCCTGTGGTCCTCCCTGAACCCATAGGATAGAACATCCACTGCTCTCCTCCTGAGAGAACCACAGTAGAAGAAGAGTGAGCAAAACATTACTGGGCACAGCTACTCTGCACCTCACCTTGTACTTGATTTGCAGAACTACAAAGATGAATGATACATGGTTCTGACCCTAAAGGAGTTCAAAGTCTAGCAAAGGTGACAGAGGTCTCTTGCCATCCTGTTCGTTCACTCTTTCTTGTTCTACTGAGCTATGGGTCTCCTAGGAAACATGGTCTGGTCTCTAGCACTGGAGGATTTTTTTCTCCAAAGAAAGGATCCCCTAGAATTCTGGTTTTTACCAGAACCAAGAACCAGGCACAAGACTCTGGCCAAAATATTTGGCCAGACTTTGTTAATTTCATGAGGCAGGGGAAATGCAAGTTTCACGCTCCTGGAACGGCTGCAAGCAGGACCCTCTGAAAAGCCTGTTCTTCAAATAAGTTCGTCAGACACCATGTGTTTGAATCCAAGCTCCAGCTCCTAGTAAAGGTGGGACCCTGACTGAGGGAGTGGCTTAGCCTACACTGTGTAGCCTTCTCTATACTGTTATACTTAAAAATAATATTTAAGGTAAAAAAACAAAGATGACTATGTCAAGGCCAAATTAGGTGAGCACTGCATAAAAAGAGAATTCCACAAATAAACAGTTGGCCCCAAACTCAACTTCCTGGTGGCCAAAGCAATGACAGAAAGTCTATCAGTGACAACTTTCCCAGTATCCTCAGATTTAACCATAGTAAAGATTGACAAGAAACATTGACTTTCTGTCTGTGAGGCAGGACAGAAATTTGTCTTTTCAAAACCTTTCATAGAATAGCACAATTGATGTTATGAGAGCATCTCAAACAACACTCCGAAATAAAATTTAGCAGTGTGTTTCTAGGGGTGTTTTATTAAACTTCTCCATTCAAGCTCATGTACCAAACGTAAAACCCATGGTCATAATTGTGCAAAACTGAGAACCACCCAAATGTCCTTCACTAGGTTATTGGATACACAAACTGTACTACATCAGAACCATGGAATACTACGCAGCAATGAAAAGGAACAAATGCAACAACGTGGATGGATCTCAAAGGTATCCAGCAAATATGCTGAGTGAAGAAAAGCCAGTCTCCAAAGATTCTATATTGTATGATTACACTTACATATAACATTCTCAAAATTACAGAGCTCCAGAGGTAGAGGACAGATGAGTAATTGCCAGCGGTCAAGCAAGGGCTACAAGGAGAACCAGGCACAGCGGCTCATACCTGTAATGCCAGCACTTTGGGAGGCTGAAGCAAGAGGATCTCTTGAAGCCAGGAATATGAGACCAGTCTGGGCAACACAGCAAGACCCCATCTCTGCAAAACAAAACAATTTAAATATTAGCCAGGCATGGTTGTGTGTGCCTGTAGTCCCAGCTACTAGGGAGGCAAAGGTGGGAGCATCACTTGAACCCAGGAGGTTGAGGCTGTAGTGAGCTATGTTCACTCCACTGCACTCCAGCCTGGGCAACAGAGTGAGACTCTATTTGTTTAAAAGAAAAAAAAAAAAGACTACAAAGTGTAGTTACACAGAGCTCCTTTGAGGTGATGGAAAAGTTCTGCTTCATGATTGTGCTGTGCACAAATCTATACATGGCAGAAATTTGCACAAACCTGTACACACACACACACACACACACACACACACACACAGATAAGATCTGTAGTTTAGCAGTATTGCAATGTGGATTTCCTAGCTTTGACATTGTACTGCAATTATGTAGGATGTCACCACTGGGGAAAGATAAGTGAAGGGTTCAAGGGACTCTATGTACTATTTTTGCCACTTCCTGCGAGCCTATAATTATTTCAAAATAAATGGAAAAAAAAAAAAAAGACAATGGTTGTGCTCTAAGGTCCTACCTGCTCCTGAATTCTCTAACTCAGGGACCCTGGCCTTCCGCCCTGAAGGTGAAACCTTGCTGTTTCTACACAAACCCCTCCCCTCCCCTCCCCTCCCAGCAGCCCTTGATTCTCCGGCTTAACAGCTCCCAGGGCCTGCCGAGCTGTGATTCTGAAGTCGTCTTTGATCACTCACTTTAGGTCTCTTACCACTTAAGCTGCCTGTATTTAAACTCTCCCCGAGTGATCTCCATCCTTTTATCCAGGTCCTTTGATGGCTTGACTCTGGTCACTTGCTAATCCAGCTGAGGTTCTTGCTTCCTGCCAGGTTTTTCTTCCGACTTCTCATCCTCCCCTTTGTTGCTCACCCTTTGCTTGGCGAAGAGGCCAGGATGGAGAGGGCAGGAGAGCACAGGAGTGCTGACCGCAGCCGTTTCATTTCTCTGGTCTGAGAAACTCTCAGCTGGCCCTGGGGCATCAGCTCAGTGCCCCTGCTTTCCAGACCAAGATCAAGACCTGTGATTCAATAGGCATTATTTCATATCACTTTGAAATTGAGGTTCTGGAAAATCTGGCCATGGGAGGTCCCTGTGGGTGTCTGTGGCTGGAGAACTCTTTCAGGAGAACGAAAATAGCTGTACAGTCTAAAGAATCAGGAGATGGAGATTCAAGCACTTGAACCTTTTTGTTTGTTTGTTTTTTGTTTTTGTTTTTGTTTTTGAGACGGAGTCTTGCTGTATCACCCAGGCTGGAGTGCAGTGGCACTATCTGGGCTCACTGCAATCTCAGCTTTTCAAGTTCATTATCCTCCCACCTTAGCCTCCCAAGTAGCTGGAATTACGGGCCCACACCACTATGGCTGCTATTTTTTTTTTTTTTTTTTTTTGAGATAGCGTCTGTCTGTCACCCAGGTTGGAGTGCAGTGGTGCGATCTCAGCTCACTGCAACCTCTGCCTCCCAGGTTCAAGCGATTCTCATGCCTCAGCCTCCTGAATAGCTGGGATTACAGGCATGCGCCACCACACCCAGTTAATTTTTGTGTTTTTTGTAGAGACAGGGTTTCACCATGTTGCCCAGGCTGGTCTTGAACTCCTGAGCTCAAGTGATCCGCCCACCTTGGCCTCCCTAAGACTGCTTCACTGTAATACTTTCTTTCTCCAGAACAATAAGAGATGCATTTGAAAGGGCTTCCGTTCTTTTTCCCCTTTATTGACTACCTGAGCCCTGCAAACAGATGAGGTCATGTGATTTAGGGGGAAAAATGGGTAGGGGCGGACAGAGTGACTCAAGCCTGCAATTCCAGCCCTTTGGGAGGCCGAGGCAGGAACATCGCTTGAGACCAGGCGTTCGAGACTGCAGTGATCTATGATTGCACCAAACTCTGTCTCTAATAATAATAATAATAAAAACGAGGCACCATTGCTGACCAGAGAGAGGGTCTCCTTCTTGGCCTCTCATAGCCCCTTCATAACACTTGTCTCCATTTGGAATCATACATGTGGCACTTGATTGATCCTCTACCCCCAACCATGCTTTCTGTGGGGTGGGCTCTGCTTCTCTTTTGCTCCCCACCCACAGTGTCTGCTGGTGCATACTAAGTCTTCCATAAATATTTGCTGAATGTAAGAATGATGGAGTTAATTTAAGCCCAAGGAGTGAGGCCAGGTTCAAAAGGCCTGGAAATGAGTCAAATAAGAATCCGAAGAGCAGCTGACACTGGCTTAGCACTCACAGACGAGAAGTCCTGTTCTATGCACTTTGCCTGCTGTAACTTACACAACAACCCTGAGGGTAGGCACTGATGTTAGTGCTGTCCTAAGGATGAGGAAGTTGAGGGACAAGGAGCTTAAGCTGCTTGTCCTTGGTACCACAGCTGGGTATTCGAGTGCCCATAGAGCCTGTGCCTTGAACCCCCATGCTCTGCAGACCCCCAGAAGTAAACGTGGAAATGTGGTCTCATAGATGGCTGGAAGTCAGAAGATGAGGCAGCCTTCAGTACCAGCACCTGCCCACTCGTGGGGTTTCCCTCCCCTCTCCTCCCAGGTCTCTCCTCAGCAACCTTTGTGGTCTCCTCTGGTTTTGCCCACGTGAGTTGGTGTTTATCATGCACATTTCCTGAGCTCTTCTCTCTTCGCATGTCACGCTGACTCTCTGAGCGCCTCATACATCCCGAAGGTTTGCACTACTGATGCAGGGCAGGTTCTTGGCTTAGCCCAGGAAGGAATTCAAGAGCAAGCCCGTGGTACAAGAAAACAGCTGCACTGAGGATGCAGCAGGCTTGCAGCTCCGTGACTGCTCCTACAAGAGCAGGGACACCTCACAGGCAGTGTGGTGAGAGTAGCAGCTTAAGGCAGTTTTGCAGTCTTTATACCCACTTTTAATGATATGCTAATTAAGGAGCAGCCTTTCAGAATCAGCTAGAAAATGAGCAGTAACTTCCGGGTGGGGGAGGGGGTGTTGCCATGGCAAGGGGCAGTAACTTGCAGGTGTTGTCATGGCAATGGTAAACTGTCGTGGTGCTGGTGGATGTGTCTTTTGATGCCTCTTCCGCGCTTCCACCAGTCTTCAATCTGGTTTGGGGTCCAGTTGCACCTGCTCCCTATCTCACCATTGTTTTCACGTCGATGACTCCCCATGCCTCTGACCAGGTAATTCTCAACCAGGACAATCGTGTCCTCCAGGCACACGTGGCAATATCTGGAGATGTTTTTGGTTGTCATAATTGCAAAGAGGGGGTGCAGTGGGCATCTACTGGCTGGAATCCAGGGATTCTGCCAAGCTGCCTACAATGTAGAAGGCAGCTCCCAAGAACAAAGAATATCTGGCCGCAAATGTCACTAGTACCAAAGTTGAGAAAGCCTGGTTGACCTAACCCTAAGAAGTATCTCCAACTGCCTCTTGGACGTGTCCCTCTTGGATGTCCCCACAGTGTCTCAAGCGCTGTCTTCCAGAATGAATTTACTATCTACTCCCCTCCTTCAACACTACCTGTCGACATGCCTCCTGGCATTTTCCAGCTCTGTGAATCATAATACCATCCACACTCATATTTCATCTGGGAACCCGGTCTCTTCTTCCTGCATCTATCACTCGCCCAGTTCATCAATTCTACCTTGTAAATGTCAAGTCTGAATTCTTCTCTCCTTCTCGTCAGCTCTGCCCACATTCTCTCATCTACACAAGTATCAGCCTCTCTGCCGGCCTTTGTCCCTGCAGTTATACCAGCCCCCGCTGCTCCAGCCCATCACTCAACTTCTAGACAGAGATCCTTCTAGGGCACAAAAGTATCGCCTCCTCCATAGAACTCCCCACTGGGTTTACTTTTGGGTTGAAAGGGGAGAAGACATTCATCCTTTTCATGCTTTGCTGATGAAAATATTCTAGAACTAGACAGTGGCGATGGTTGCATGACATTGTGCATGTACTAAATGCTACTGAGTCGTGTGCACTTTCTCTTTTGTTGTTGTTGTTTTGAGATGGAGTTTTGCTCTTCTTGCTCAGGCTGGAGGGCAATGGCATGATCTTGGCTCACTGCAACGTCCGCCTCCCAGGTTCAAGCGATTCTCCTGCCCCAGACCCCTAAATAGGGATTACAGGTGCCTGCCACCACACCCAGCTAATTTTTTTAGTAGAGATGGGGTTTCACCATGTTGGCCAGGCTGGTCTTGAACTCCTGAGCTCAGCTGATCTGCCCACCTCAGCCTCCCACAGTGCTGGGATTATAGGCGTGAGCCACCACGCCTGACCCCTGTGCACTTTAAAATGATTGAAATGTAAATTTTATGTCATGTGTATTTTATCACAATTTTTTAAAACCCTCCACATTGATCTCAATGCTCCTCCCTGTGGCCTTCCATAATGTGGCCCCTGCTGACCCCTCCAGCCTCTGTTCTTGCTAAGGACGCAAATAAATAGTTGGATTTTGCTGGGGACCAGAGCAAAATCCGAGGTGTCTGAGATCCCATGGTAGAAACAATGAGTCCGTGAGGCTTCAGAAAACAGGCTACACTCGGAGAGGGTAGCGGATTGCACTGTGTAAAGGTGGCTTTAGCAGCTCTCCAATCCCCCGCGCCCTTGTTAGAATATGACCTTGCTGCTCCTCCCAGGGAGGTTGAGTAGGAGGTTGTTCCCTCCTTGTGAATCAGAACACGCTGTGACTGTGGCAGAAAGGATGCTATATGACTTCTGAGGCTAGGTCACAAAAGGTAACGCAACTTCCACCTTGCCCGTGAGAGCACTAGCCCTGGGCCCAGGACCTGCCATATAAGCCTCCCAACAGCCCTGATACTACCATATTGTCAGGAAGCCCAGTCTAGCCCATGTGGAGAGCCATATGGAAAGGCCCTGAGATGATGTAAAGAGAGAAGCACTCAGCCTGCCCCTAGCTGCTCCACTGCCTGCTGTTCCAGCTCCAGCCACTGCATGAGAGAAGCCAAACCACAATCGCCCAGCTGAGTCCTTCCGCAATTCCCAACTCTCAAAGACCACAAGTAATATACAAGGGTCACTGGTTTTAGCCACTACATCTAGGGTGATTTGTTAGGCAGCTACAAAGAAATATGTGTGGCCCTTAAGAGCACAGGTGTTGGTCAGCAGCTTGGTCCCTTTTCCAGAACCAACTTACCCAGGGCTTATTTCCTGCCTCTGAGCCTCAATTTCCTCATTTTGGGAAAGATAATAACAGCACCTACCTCACAGATATCGTGGGAAGACTGAAGAAGATAAAGCACTGTCATCACTTGGTAAGGTGAGCTGTTATTAACACTTTGATCTTTAAAATAATCTCGTGATATCGTGACTTTAGTGACTTCTTAGAGCTGCCCTAACAAACCATCACAAATTAGGTGGCTTAAAACAACAGCAATGTATTCTCTCACAATTCTGAAGGTCCAGAGTTCAAAATCAGCCCAGGCACAGTGGCTCACGCCTGTTATCCCAGCACTTTGGGAGGCTGAGGCAGGTGCATCACCTGAGGTCAGGAGTTCAAGACCAGCCTAACCAACATGGTGAAACCCCGTCTCTACTAAAAATACAGAAATTAGCCGGATGTGTGGTGCATGCCTGTAATCCCAGCTACTGGGGAGGCTGAGGCAGGAGAATCACTTGAACCTGAGAAGCAGAGGTTGCAGTGAGCATACGCCACTTCACTCCAGCCTGGGCAACAGAGTGAGACTCTGTCTCAAAAAGAAAAAGAAAAAACAACAAAGTTCAAAATCAAGGTGTCAGGTGGGCCATGCACCCTCTGAGGACTCC
>NW_012102732.1:2052652-2053492 GCF_000951045.1 Mandrillus leucophaeus | reverse complement strand
GCCCACCTCAGCCTCCCAAAACTCTGAGATTACAGGCGTGAGCCACCGAATCCGGCCTTCATTCCACCCAGTTCTGATACTAGCTGCTTCCATCACACACATCAGGACCAACGTCCCAGGTGTGGAGAAAAACCAATGGCTACTTCAAGCATTACAAGTGAATCCTCGGCCTCCTGCTACTTCTAAGCAAGGACCCAGCAATCCAGTGGGTGCAGGAGGGAGCAAACTCCACCAAGGAACAAAGGTGGAAGGGGATGGGGGAGTCAGCTTTTTCAATGCCTGAATATTTTATCAGTCATCAAAGCGTTGTTCCTCTTGTGGGGCTCTGAGTACTCTGTTAAAAGAAGCATTTCTTTGAGGGAATAGAAATGAATATGGGACAGACGCAGATGTTCTAACAGAAGCCCCATGCCACCCTCGCAAGGAGAAGGTGCCTGAGCCCTGCAGTTGCGATGCTGCTGACTTCGTGCTGCGCATGATGGAGGAGCTGCGTGTGCGTGAAGCCCAGGTTTCCATGACACAGAAGCTGCAGCACCAGGACAAGGACTGAGTTCCCTGTGGGGCTCTTTAGACCCCAAGGGTGGGAAGTTGGGAGCCTGGGGTGGCTGAATGGGAGGCAGAAGTGGGCGGCTTAGCTGGGCACTCAGAAGACCTGGCTTTGAGTCTCTGTTCTGCAAACTTCTGGCTAACGATCTTGTTGTGGTTATTATTGTTGTTTGAGACAGGATTTCACTCTGTTACCCAGGCTGGAGTGCAGTGGTGCCATCACAGCTCACTGCAGCCTCGACTTCCTAGGCTCAGTTCCCCCACCTCAGCCTCCTGAGTAGCTGGGACTACAGG
>NW_012102732.1:2050118-2052542 GCF_000951045.1 Mandrillus leucophaeus | reverse complement strand
AGCCACCATGCCCGACCTGGCCAATGATCTTGGATGCATCCTTGACCTCCCTGAGTTTCTGTTGGCTTGTCCATCAATGGGAGCAAGGGTGGGCATCCTCTCCTTGGAGGACACTGGCAAGGGTCACATGAGCCTTGGAACTTGCCCTGGAAACTCTAAAGTGCTCTGCCATGTTAACAAAGGTTTGCAAGCCAGGGTGGCCCATTCTCAGCGACTAGGGGCTGGGCACAGAGGAGGCACTTCCTGCAGGCTCCAAAAGGCAGGCTGTCTATTCTCAAGGGAGAAAGGGAAGGAGGCAGCCCGAGATGTGAAAGGGAGATTCTGAGGCCGGAGTTCGAGTCTCATCCCGGTTTCTCTCACTATCAGCCTCTACCAGAGCAAGTCTTCTCCTTCTGTGAACCTGAGGTTCCTGTCTGCCAGTCAGGGCATGAGAACATGCTTGGCAAGTTTCCAGGGGGCCCTCACTATGTCTGGGATCCCCTATCAGTCCCAACATTCACCTGCAGGAGAAGGCACCAAAGCCAGCACTGGGGACTGAGGCTGGGTGTATTAGTCTGTTCTCACACTGCTGGTAAAGATGTACCTGAGACTGGGTAAATTATTAAGAAAAAGAGGTTGAATGGACTCACAGTCCTACATGGCTGGGAAGGCGTCACGATCATGGCAGAAGTTGAAAGGCACGTCTTATGTCGCCACAGGCGAGAGAGAGAATGAGAGCCAAGCAAAAAGGGAAACTCTTAAAAAAACTTTCAGGTTTCATAAGACTTACTCGCTACCACGAGAACAGTATGGGAGAAACTGCCCCTATGATTCGATTATCTCCCACAGGGTCCCTCCCACGACATGTGGGAATTCTGGGAGCTACAATTCAACATGAGATTTGGGTGGGGACACAGTCAAACCATATCACTGGGTTTACACTCTGCCCCTGTCTGTCCAGCCCTAGGGAGACTCCCCTTCCCTTACCTACAGCACAGGCTTGGGCAACACTTGTTGAGCTAATTAATCAAGGCAAAATTAGGAGGAAGAGTTGCTGGTCTCTCAAAAGACTAGACAGCACATTATATTCATTGTACAACACACTCTTCCCTGCTACCTTCTCCCTATCTGCTTTATAGAACTTCTTACCAGGAAGTATACCCCACATTCCACCAGCCATGTTTACTGTGTGTCATACCCGTGCACTCATACATACACATGCACAGGCCCTGGAATGTCAGCTTCAAAAGGCAGGTTTTGAGTCACTTTTGTTCACTGTTAAATCCTTGGTGTTTCAAACAGCACTGGTACATCAGGCATCAAATAACTCACTGTTGAATGAATGAGTCAATGAACATATGAATGAGCAAGTGAATGAATGAATAACTGTATGAACAAGTGAGTGAACAAGTGATGAGTGAGGGAGTGAATGAGTGAGTGAATAAATGAATGAGTGAATAAATGAATTAGTAATGAATGAGTGAGTGAATGAATGAGAGAGGAATTAGTGAGGGAATGAATGAATGAGTGAGGGAATGAGTGAGTGAATACTGAATGAGTGAGTGAGTGAATGAGTAAATAAATGAATGAGGGAAGGAGGGAATGAGTGAGTGAATGAGTGAGTGAGGGAGGGAGGGAATGAGCGAGGGAATGAGTGAGTGAATGAGGGAGGGAATGAGTAAATGAGTAAGTGAATGAGTGAGTAAATGAGTGAGTGAGGGAGGTAGGGAGGGAATGAGTGAATGAGTAAATGAGTGAGTGAGTGAATGAGTGGTGAATGAATAAGGGAACGAATGAGTGAATGAGTGAAGGAGTGAATGAGTGAGTGAATGAATGAATAAGGGAATGAATGAGTGAATGAGTGAGGGAGTGAATGAGTGAGTGAGGGCGTGAATGACTGAGTGAGGGAGTGAATGAGTGAGGAGTGAATGAGTGAAGGAGTGAATGAGTGAGGGAGTGAATGAGTAAATGAATGACTGAGTGAATAAGTAAGTGAATGAGTGAGTGAGTGAGCAAATGGATAATGATGGATGGGCGGATGGATGCACAGTTGGAGGAGTGAATGGATTAATGGGAAAATGTATGAATAAATGAACGAATAAGTGAGTGAATGAATGAAGCATGGGACAGGTATAAGCGAGTGAACTTATGAATGAACAAAGACTGAATGTGTGCATGAATATATAAATAAGTGAAGAAATGAGTGAGTAAATGAATGGACGGGTAGATGACGAGTGAATAAATGAGTGAGTGAATAAATGAATGGATCTTCAGTGCCAGATAGAGCACCCCCTCTGAGAGAAAGAGAGCGGCCAGTTGTTTGCCAGGGGTTCCAGCCAGGTCTGGACCTGAGGGGAGAAATCCGGGCTGAGCCTCCCCAGCAAAGGGACAGGCACCCTACTCCCTCTTCCTCCTCCTTTTTACCTTCTCATGAATATAAATCCC
>NW_012102732.1:2032021-2047908 GCF_000951045.1 Mandrillus leucophaeus | reverse complement strand
TTTAATCCAGCACCTGGGCGCTAGGAGTGCTGAACACGTGTTTTTTGAATTTGGGAATCAAATCTTGCCTCTGGAGCAGTTCCAGAATATGACCAGCAGATGGAAGCAGAGACCGCCCTTTCGGTAGCATGGTTGCCCTCACTTTGCAAAAAGTTTCTCAGCCTAGCAACTGATTTTCCAATAGCGCTTATTTAGCCCCGCCATGTGAGCAAGCCACTCATTTGCGCCTTTCCAGATGAGACAGGGATGTCGCAGCAACGTCCTGAACCCAGGAGCAGACAGCCAGTAAAGAAGTGTAGGTGTTGGTGGGACTCCAGGGAGGACCATCTTGGGATCAGGCAGTTCTGAATTTTACTCCCAGTTGCATCCCTTTCTCTCCTTAACCCCTTAGTCCAGCTATGTTAACCTGCTGGTGCCTCAGTTTCCTCATCTGTACCCTGCTTTGCTTATCTCCTAGTCCTCATCCCGGGCTACATATTTCATATGCCTCTCTCTCCTCAACCATGTGGCACCCCAGACAGCAAGGGCTGGGTCTGGAGGAGTCACTGCCCCCTAGTTGCTGGTGTGTACTGGCCTTCCTTTGGGTGTTTGTTGAATGACTGACTGACCGACTGGCATTGAGAAAAGCACAGGTGCATAGAAAGTACTCAGTGGGTGTCAGCTATGATGATGACAATGCTGATGTCATGGTGGTGATGATGTCATGATGAAGATGATGATGTCATATTGTTGATAATGCTGTTGTCATATTTTAATCCACATCAGTATTCCCCAAACCGTCAGCACCTCTCAGAGTTTCCCAAGCCAAAGGCTCCCCGGGCCCTTCCCTACATCTCATGACTTGGAATCTTACAGGAACAGAATCTCAGCTATGGTTTTGGGTTAGAATAGCCTGGAGAGCTCTTAAAAAACACTGATGGCTGGACACTATCCCTAGAGAATATCAGATCAAGGATGTAGCCAGAGCAGCAGGATTTTGGGAATCACCCAGGTGATTCTAAGAGCAGCAAGGTGACAACCCTTCTCTGTCACTTAACAAACACCCCACCTCAGCATTTATGCAAAGTGTGGCTCTGGGCCAGAAGCCTCAGTGTCGCCTGGAAGCTAGTTAGAAATGTGAGTTCCTGCCGGGCGCGGTGGCTCAAGCCTGTAATCCCAGCACTTTGGGAGGCCGAGACGGGCGGATCACGAGGTCAGGAGATCGAGACCATCCTGGCGAACACCGTGAAACCCCGTCTCTACTAAAAAATACAAAAAACTAGCCGGGCGAGGTGGCGGGCGCCTGTAGTCCCAGCTACTCGGGAAGGCTGAGGCAGGAGAATGGCGTAAACCCGGGAGGCGGAGCTTGCGGTGAGCCGAGATTGCACCGCTGCACTCCAGCCTGGGTGACAGAGCAAGACTCCATCTCAAAAACAAAAAAAAGAAAGAAAAGAAAGAAAGAAATGTGAGTTCTTGGGCTTCACCCAGTCCTCCTGGCTCAGACACCCTGGGGGTGGCATCAGCCCGTGAGTACCAACAAGCCCATAGAGTCTCGGGCACGCTCAATGGGAACAGCACTGCCCCAGAGGACCTGGAGGTGGCGCCCATTCCCAGGGGCAGAACACCAGGATGAAAGGAGGATGGGATTTTTCTGGGGGAGGACGGAAAAGGTATGGTTAGTCTTGAAGAGCGCTCCATCAATTGGCCAGCCTCTTGGGAGTCTTGCAGCTTCACATTGCAGACCTAACCCGACCCTGCAGAAAGCCAATGTCATGCCAGAGTATTTTAGAGCCAAAGGAACTCCAGGCCAAAGCTCCCCAGAGAGAGCTCAATGCACCACAGGGCCCAGGAGGTAGCGCACCCTCTCCCTTTCTCAGGTCCACCAAGGAGCTGATCCAAGGGACATGGGTGAGAAGGAAATGAAGTCGGACGGGGCGCAAGGACTTTGCAATCTGTAAAACTCTGTGTGTGATTAAAGCATCGTTTTTATTTCTTGTAAAGAGGTTTGGCACTCCCTCAGGCTCCTCCAGGCCACACGGACACACACGGACATGAGCACACAGGCACTAGGATAACAGCCAGGCCCCGAGCTTAGTCCGCGGGGACTTGTGGGGGACGGGGGGGTGCCTGGCCTCCCCAAGTGGCCTTTGAGGAAGAGGAGGCCGCAGCCCATGAAGATGGGTCCATGAAGCTCCGGGACCAAACGCCTTCCTCCCCTTCATGACCCAGCGCCCAGGCTCATATGGCCTGGTCCTGCCTCCGTCTCAGGCTGAGCTCACGGGCCGCTGCCAGGAAGGCCCCCCCAGTGAGCAGCTCCGCGATGAAGCTGATCCAACCCAGGGCCAGGGACCAGCCGAAGTGGATGTCCACCTGGTCCAGGAGGGCCTTCTCCTCCAGGAGACACAGCGCCTCCCGGAAGGCGGCAGCTGAATATGCTATGTAGACGCTGATCCCAGCGAGGGTCACCATGGCTGCAGGGAGGGCAAAGGGAGAGCAGATCAACCCCCACCCCGCCCCAGCACTCCCCTCCTCCTCCTCGCCCTGCCCAGCCACGCTGCCCGATGTCCAGCGTCCTCGTTCCTTCCTGCCGCAGGACCCTTGCGCCTGCTGGTCTCCCCACTAGATGCACTCACCCCTGCTTCTCTGCCTGTCACGGACAACTCCTACCCTCCCCGCACATCGCAGCTCAGCCTTCGATTCCTGGACTTGCCTGAGCAGTGATTCCACAGCACATACAGCTGCCCATCACTGCCCAGGTCACAATTGCAACTTTGCATTCGTTTGTGTCTTTTTTTTTTTTTTTTTTTTTTTTGAGACAGAGTCTTGCTCTGTCGCCCAATGCGGTGGTGCAGTGGTGCAATCTCAGCTTGCTGCGCTGCAACCTCCGCCTCCCAGGTTCAAGCTATTCTCCTGTCTCAGCCTCCTGAGTAGCTGGGACTATAGGTGCTGCCACCACGCCTGGCTAATTTTTGTATTTTCAGTAGGGACAGGGTTTCACGATATTGGCCAGGCTGGTCTCAAACTCCTGACCTCAAGTGATCTGCCTGTCTCAGCCTCCCAAAGTGCTGGGATTGCAGGCGTGTTTGTGTAATTATTTAACTAACATCTGTCTCCCATGAGTTTCCAGAGGGCAGACATGCTCGTGTTGGTTTTGCTCATTTTCAATTCCCCAGCACCTAGAATGGTGCCTGGCCCATGGTGGTTTTCCACAGATATTAGATTTGAGCCACATGGTCCAGTACAATAGCTACTGGCCAGTTACACATGGCTATTTAAATTTAATTAAATAAAGTTAACAGCTCAGTCCCCCATCAGCACTCGCGGCCCTGGCCTGGTTTGCAGCTCCCGATGCTCGGCACGGACTAGGGAACTTCTCCACCATCACAGAAACTTCTACCAGGCAGTGCTGGTTTTGAGAATTTGTCATTGGGTGAACTATGAAAGCTAGTATTAATAATAATAGTGAGTGGTTAGAGGAAATGAGAGCTTTGCAATATTTTCACCTCCAGACATCCCTTTTGCTTTTTTCCCTCTGTGGATTCCAAGGGTGCATGTCATCACTGCTTTTTTTTCTTTTTTTAAGGAACATTTCAAATACACAGGGATACAAGGAGCCGTAAGGCAGCCAGCCATGTGCCAGGTCCCACTTTTTTTTTTTTTTTTTTTTTGAGACGGTGTCTCGCTGTCGCCCAGGCTGGAGTGCAGTGGCATGATCTCGGCTCACTGCAAACTCCGCCTCCCAGGTTGACACCATTCTCCTGCCTCAGCCTCCCGAGTAGCTGGGACTACAGGCACCCACCACCACACCCAGCTAATTTTTTATATTTTTAGTAGAGATGGGTTTCACCGTGTTAGCCAGGATGGTTTCGATCTCCTGACCTCATGATCCGCCCACCTCGGCCACCCAAAGTGCTGGGATTACAGGCGTGAGCCACCGTGCCCGGCCAAGGCCCCATTTTTCAAAACCTCTGGTCCACTGAACCGACCAATGGTGTGAACCTAGCCAATGTCTGTCCACCTGTTGTTTTGTTTCATCTTGTTTTCGGGTGTGCTGCTATTTACTTGACAAGTAAAAATTGTATGTATTTACGGTGCATGGCACAAGGGTTTGATACGCATGTGCACACTGTGGAACGGCTCAGTCAAGCTATTCAACACAGGCACGGCCTCACATACTTAGCATTTCTTTTGTGTGTGGTGAGAACTAAAATCTACTCTCAGCGATATTCAAGAACACAATAGGCTGTTGTTAACGTGATGTGACCGTGATGCCCAATAGATCACTGGACTTCCTCCTTTGGAACTGAAATTGTGTGTTCTTTGACCAACATCTCCCCCCGCTCCCCTGCCCCACCAGCCTGTTCCATTCTCTGTTTCTGTGAATTTGACTCTTCTGGATTCTCCATAGAAAGGAGACCATGAGGTGTCTGTCTTTCTGAGCCTGGTCCTGCCCGGTTTTCAGTCAATCAAAGCAGTATCGATCAGAACGGCTGATCAGCAGGGGAGCCTGAGGGTGACTGGAGCGAGGGTCTCTTGCCAGCTCACAGCCCTAAAGCTTGAAGCCATCGAGAGTTCGGGCAAAGGTAATATACGCGGCTTCTTTGGTGAAACAGTAAAAGCGATTCTTGGAAGCTGCTCCCTCTGCACTGCTCCTGTCTTGGAACCAGAGACGAAGTGATTCTGGACTGGAAACCACTCATCTCTTCCAACTGATATCCCAGAAGGGGAAAATGAACCCCACGAGGTCCTGGGATCCCCCTCCTTTGCTGAGGGTTCATACACAGTAGCCACCGCCCAACCCCCAGACCACAAGCCAGAGCGCCAGGCAGGGTGGGCACCTACCTCCAAAGAGGAAGAGAGTTCCAGTGAGCAGAAGGAGGAGGTAGGCTCGGAGGAGGAAGCTCAGAAACCCTGTCATCCCCCCAAAAACCATCAGGATCAGGCTGAGCGGCAGCAGAATCACAAACGTCCCATGCATGGCTTAGAAGAGATAGAGAGGATACCAGGCAGAGGAGAGTTACTAACATCCTTCATTCAATCAACAAACACTTTCCAAGTACCTACTAGAGCTGGGAAAAATCCACACTGTCACTGCCCCTGTGACTATTACTTCTACTGTTTCTCATGATGGTGATGACCATGGCAACAGTGGTTGAGGCACATCGTGTGCAAGGCTGTGTGCTTTGTTGTTGTTTTTGTTGTTGTTTGTTATTGTTTGTTTTGTTTTTGAGACAGGGTCTTGCTCTGTCACCCAGGCTGGAGTATAATGGCATGACCATGGCTCACTGCAGCCTCAACCTCCTGGGCTTAAGGGAACCTTTCACCTCAGCTGCCCGAGTAGCTGGGACTGTAGGTGTGCACCACCACACCGGCTAATTTTTTGATTTTTGGTAAAGATGAGGTCTTGACATGTTGCCCAGACTGGTCTCAAACTCCTGGGCTCAAGTGATCCTCCTACCTTGGCCTTCCAAAGTGCTGGCATGACAGGTGTGAGCCACTGTGCCTGGCCAGAGCTGGTTTCTAACAAGAGGGGAGCCACAATGCAGATGCTCACATACATCATTAATTATTCATTACAAGAGCTGGGTGTAGGGAGTACTTGGGATTGGGGGATGGCTGGCAGTGGTTTGTGCTTGGCTCTGCCTCCACAGCCATGGGACCTTAAGAGATCTAAAAGCCACTGTGGTCTTTAGCACGGCATTTGGGGACAGTACTTGCTGATTATTTAGAAGTTATCCTTCTCCCAAGGCTGGCTTCACTGACCAGAGTGCCCGCCCGGTTCTCTACAAGAACATATTTGTCGCCACAAGGAGGAGCCTCGTGCAAGCTTTTTGGGTTTTGTTTTGTTTAAAGTTTTTGCCAGCACCTTGATTGCACCATGCAAGCTTTTTGGATGGGATGGGGGAGCAGGGACTCTGTAGATGAAGGGCTTTGAGCATTGAGAGAACTAAAGAGGACACTGTTATTCTCAGGGCATGAAGACCACATGATGTGTGGGATAACCAAAGTGAAGGGGGAGATGCTGCCCCTGGATTGCAAAGCCGAACGGATCCACCTGGAGAACAGTCCTGCATTGAATATATTTCTCTCGCCTCCTCTTTAATAAGATCTGGGACCAACTCTAGAGAACTCCCAAGCCCAAACAGTCAAAGACAAATATTAATATAATCTATAAAATCAGCAAGTAGAAAAGAATTAATGACATGAAAGTCAAGACCCATGGTGGGGGGTGAATGGAGAAAGAGGAAGAGGAAAGGAGGAAGTCTAAGGTTTCAGGGTCTATACCTCTGCCACTACTTTGGCTCTGAGCTTCCCAGCAGCCAAAGGAAAAAGGGAAACAAGTGCAAGGTTATTTTTTTATCCATCCTTCATTTACCAAATGTGTACTGGTTGTTTACTATGAGCTGGATGCCAAGCATCTTTAAATCCTTTTGGCAATAGGATAGGTATGAAAATAAATACTTTCTTCTCATCCTTCAGTATGAAAATAAATACTTTCTTCTCATCCTTCAGTATGAAAATAAATACTTTCTTCTCATCCTTTAGTACAGGCTAAGCATCGTTAGTTTCGGGAAGTCTTTCCTTACTCTGTATTCACCACTGTCCATCCAGTCAAGTGCCCTTCCTCTGTGCCTCCTCAGTACCCCATACGGACAGGCATTTATTACCTAGTATTGAGGGCATCTGAGTCACTTTTATGTCTCACCTGACAGGACATGAGTTCCTTGGCAAGGAGGATCTTATTTGATCTTATTTCCTTGTGCACAATTGTGTCCCTGAGTTTCTAGCAGAGGTTCTGTTCTGGGACATGGTAAGTGCTGAAGAGATGTGTGTTGACCAACGTATTGAATGAATGAGTGAGTGAATGAGTGAATTTTGAGCTAGACAGTGTGGCTCTCAGGCAGGAAAAATATGGCAGTTTCTAGGCAATACGAAAAAAACTGAGGAAGCCTAAGAGATGACCTCATGGCGACGATAAATATAGACTTCAGAGCCAGATTATTTGCATTCGAATTCAGGCTGACTGTGGGGTCCTAGGCATGTCATGTAATTACTCAGGACCTCCATTTCCACTTCTTATGAAATGGAGGTAAAAGTATATGGCTCACAGAATTATCATGAGAATAATACTTGTAAAGACCACAGGGCAACATGGGGCGATGTAGTAAGATGTGTAGTCTTGTGTCCCATAGAGCAGGCACTAAATAAATCATAACTCTACCAATAATAAAGATGATGAGAATAATAATTTGGTCTGTGACCTCGACTGTGACCAAATCACTTTGTCTTCAGTCCCTCAAGTGGCACTAACTTTGGTGAGTCAAGAAAACAAGACTGAACTTCCTCCCAGGGCTGTCCTGGGATGAAATGTGATTACAGGGGATGAGACCTATGGTCTTTCTTCCTTTCTTTCTTTCTTTTTCAGGGAAAAATCTTGGGCAGGGAAGTACCACAGCTCATGCAAACACCTAGTCCTTTAAAATCCATCCCCCACACACCATCGTCTCAGACTGTGGCCGAGAAAGGAAATCATTTCTCATTCAGAAATTAATGAGGTTTCCCAGAGCTGATGCAGCCATGGTGGCCCCATGTGAGTTCCGCAGTCATACTGCAAGTTGCCTTGATGTCCACATTCAATTAAATGTCTGCGTAAGAACAAGTTACCCAGGAGAGACTTGTAAAATCTCCTGCTGATTTTTGGTTTAGCTTTCTTTGTGTGTGTGCCCTATTCTTCGCTATGTTTTTTTTCCCCAGGATTGTGGTTTTAGAACATAATATTGATTCCAAGTTCTGTTCTACTTGCAAATGTTCCCATCGCTAGCCACATCTCTGAATGCGCCTGGGGAAGATATTCCCCTTTGGAATGTGAATATGATAAAAATAATCATCATCACCAATTTTGTGGGGGCTGGGTTATTTGGGACATGGTGGATATGTAGTTTCAGAGTGAGGGGTTACAGTCAAAAGACCACTGAATAAGAGTCTGTGCCATACAAGCTGTGTGACTTTGGACAAATGACTGGACCACTCTGAGCCTTGTCGGCAAAACAAGAGTAAAAATACTTGCCCACTGATCTCCTACAACTTATTAAAGTCAGCAAACATATTAAGAGTGTCTGCTGTGAGTCTAGCTCCACACTGAGCACTGAAGACAAATAAGTCACAGATAGTTCCTCTCTTACAGGCATGTTGATGGGAGTACCTGTATGATTGACCATCCAAACCACACTTTTGAGAATCGAACAATCATCAACGGTATTAAATTATCTACCATGATCATAGGTGTCTACAGGGACCAGGCAGGATAAACCAGGACAACTGGTCACCCCACTTCTCCGTTTATTGTTTCAGTAAACACTGATGCAACACCTGCCACCTATGCTCACCAGGGTTTCAATGTCAGCCCTATCACTTCTAGCTGAGGGGCTGTAGGCAAGTTACTTTATAACTTTCAAGCCTCAGTTTTCTCATCAACTAAATGGGAATACTAAGAGTATGCACTTCACACGATTGTGTACTGAGGATGAGATAAAATGGACAAACTTCTTAGAATAGTACTTGTCACATCATAAACCTAATAAAAGTGTTAATTGTTATTCTCAGCTTGATATTGGGCTATCTAAATGAAATAAAGTGCGTGAAATCTTGCACACCTTTTGGTAATATGGAAAACCTGTTACAACCAAACACCCATCTAAGGTCATGAGCCCTGATTCCCGTTCATCAACAAGCCTCTAATGAACTCCTGTGATGGAGAGAAAGAAAGAAACAGTTTCCAGGCCGGGCACGGTGGCTCATGCCTGTAATCCCAGCACTTTGGGAGGCCGAGCCGGGTGGATCACAAGGTCAGGAATTCAAGACCACCCTGGCTAACATGGTGAAACCCTGTCTCTACTAAAAAATAAAAATAAATAAATAAATAAATAAAAATAAAAATAAAGAAACAGTTTCCAGCTTCTGGGAACTGGCGTGGCACTCATAGCTAGACTGCGGTATTCTGCTGGATATAATATCGTAGAACTCTGACATCAAACGAGGTCATCTGAGACCACAACACAATGAGGCCCAGCAAGGGCACTCCACAGGCTGCCTAAGCAGAGGTGAAAACAGGGTCTCTGTGCCACCCACAGAATATCCACACCTCCTTCTCCCAGCTAATATGAGTGTCCCTATTTGCTCAACACAGCTAGTCTGCCTCCCTGTAGATAAAACTGAGATATTCAGTCACAGAATTGTCTCCGCTTCCTGATATTACCCAGTCCAGAGCAAACCTCCAACTCCTCAGACCCTCCAAAGCCACCCCATCAAAGCCCGAATCCTGTAAGTCCTTCTTAGCAACCTCTTACTGAGATACCCCACGGCTCCCCATGCTGTGTGTTCTCCTTTGCTGCAATAAGTAATAAACCCCAACTTGAACTGCAGGGGTGTCCCCAGTGGTCTCTGGCTGGAGGGCATTGGCAGGGGCCAGGGGCTCTCCCAGGCACTGGCGAGCGGGGAGGATATGATGGAGCAGGACAGAGGTGGCAGGAATCAAAGGCCAGCAGGACCTGGAAAACGTCTTTCTTGTGATGTATTCTTGCACATCCTGAATGCCCAATAACTTGCAACCCAGAACCTAGAAGGTAGTACGTGCTCCCTGTGCAATGGATGGCTGAGTTAATGAATGAGAGAAGGAAGGAAGGAAGGAAGGAAGGAAGGAAGGAAGGAAGGAAGGAAGGAAGGAAGGGAGGGAGGAAACTGAGCATTTGCTGAGATCTAATAGGTGCATTATTTTGGGATGGGTATTGCAGAGGTACAAAGTTGAATCAGACATAAATCCCACCTCCTTGGAACTTATAATTCAGAAAGGGAGTTCAGATGTAGACATAAATTGCTGTAATGTCAGGCGAAAGTGGTGCCTTAAGAGACTCAGACAGCCATGTGTTAGTTCAGAGATGCCAGGCTAAGTCCACATGATCACAGGCCCTCCATTTAAGGCAGTGAATTTTAGAGGAAAGTGTGGAGTATTTAGAGTCAGACCTGAGTGTGGTTCTTACTAGCCATATGTGACTTCAGACAAGCTGCCCCATTGAGCTTCGATTTTCTCATCTGAAAAACGGAAATGGACCATATTCATCTTGACATAAGGACCACAGCAGATGACTGGGGCTCAAGCCCTCATGCAGAGCCACTTCCCTTCCCACTGCTCTGCAGACCTAATTGGCCCTTTCCTTCTCCCACAGTCCCTGAAGCTGTTAAAGGTGTCTGCCTTTAACAGCTAGAGAGGAATGATGCGGGGGCAGCTACTGCGTTGGACTCAAATGCAAACTTCCTGAACCTTGGATTTCCGCCTCAGTTCCGTCATTCCCTGTTGATGGTCTTGGGAGAGAAGGCTTTTCGGTCTGAGGCCAGCCAGATACTCTTACTAACCCTGTGACCTTAGGTAAGTCCCTTTACCTCTCTGAGCCCTCATTTCCTCATTTGTAAAAAATATTTAAGACCTGGCCGGGCGCGGTGGCTCACACCTGTAACCCCAGCACTTTGGGAGGCCGAGGCGGGTGGATCACGAGGTCAGGAGATCGAGATCATTCTGGCGAACACAGTGAAACCCCATCTCAACTAAAAATACAAAAATAATAATAATGATAATTATCCAGGCGTGGTGGTGGCACCTGTAGTCCCAGCTACTCGGGAGGCTGAGGCAGGAGAATGGCGTGAACCCGGCAGGCGGAGTTTGCAGTGAGCTGAGATCATGCCACTGCACTCCAGCCTGGGCGACAGAGCAAGGCTCCATCTCACAAAAAAAAAAAAAAAAAAAAAAAAGAAAGAAAATTTAAGACCTAAGACCTCCCTGCAGGGTTGTTTTCCAGATTGGCAATGTTTTCTTTTTTTTTCTTTCTTTCTTTTTTTTTTTTTTTTTTTTTGAGATGGAGTCTTGCTCTGTCACCCAGGCTGGAATGCAGTGATTCCATCTCAGATCACTGCAACCTCCACTTCCTGGGTTCAAGCAATTCTCCTGTCTCAGCCTCCTGAGGAGCTGGGACTACAGGCGCCCGCCATCACTCCTGGATAATTTTTGTATTTGTTAGTAGAGACAGCATTTCACTATATTGGTCAGGCTGCTCTGGAACTCCTGACCTCAAGTGATCCACCCACCCCGGCCTCCCAGAGTGCTGGCATTATAGGCATGAGACACCGGCAGTGTTTTCAAAAGCACTGCACTCAATCCTGAGCACATGCATTCATTCAGAAACAAACGCCTCGGGGTCCCCAGTGAGGGCCAAGCCCTGTCCTAGGGCCTGGGGACACCACATTGAACAAGGCCACCGCCCTGATGGAGTTCACAGATGGGCACAGGAGACAGAGTAGCCAGGAAGCAAGGAAACAAAGACCATTGCAGGTTGTGATGTCTCACAAAGGAAGTAAGTGTGATGATGCAGAAAAACAGGGGGCAGTGGCAGGGAGACCTTGTTCTTGGACCAGGTGGTGGTATTCGTTTCCTGTGGCCGCTGTAACACATGAAGGCAAACTGGGCAGCTTCCAAGCAACAGGAAGTTGGTCTCTTACAGTTCTGGAGGCCAAAAGCACAAAATCAACGTATCAGCAGGACCATGTTCCCTTTGATGGTTCTAGGAGAGAATCCTTCCTCGCCTCTCTCATGTCCTGGGAGCCGCTGGCAATCTGTGAGGCTCCCTGGCTTGTGGCTACATCACTCCAATCCCTGCCTCCATCCACACATGGCCACCTTCTCCTCTTCTTATAAGGACACTTGTCGTAGGATTTAGGGCCCACCAAGTTAGTCCAAGGTTATCTCATCTCGAGAGTCTGAATTACACCTGCAAAGATGCTCTTTCTGAATAAATCACTTTCGCAGGTACTGGGGCTTAGTTCATGAGCGTATCTTTTTAGGAGTGACGCCATCCACACAGTACCGCGTCTTGGATGGCATACAGTGGGTACTCAATAGATGATAGCTATGATTATTACATGGAATTACTAGTAATATTAAAATGTTGGCTGGGCTTGGTGGCCCACACCTGTAACCCCAGCACTTTGAGAGGCTGAGACAGGTGGATCACCTGAGGTCAGAAGTTCAAGACCAGCCTGAGCAACATGGTGAAACCCCCTTTCTACTGAAAATACAAAAATTAGCTGGGCATGGTGGCACAGGCCTGTAATCCCAGCTACTTGGGAGGCTGAAGCAGGAGAATCGCTTGAACCTCGAAGGCGGAGGTCACAGTGAGCCGAGATTGTACCACTGCACTCTAACCTGGGTGACAGAGTGAGACTCCATCTCAAGAAAATAAAATAAAATATTGGCAGGGCATTGTTTCATCAATGGTAAACGTGTGTGCCCAAGTGCAGAGATATTTTAGATGCGAAATGCTTTGTTGCAAGTCAAGAGAAAAGCAAGCCCAAAAATCAGCAAAGATGTTCACACCAAAAACAAACAAAAGAAGTGTTTGTGACTGCTCCATTATCATGCTGTTGGAAGAGCTGCTCAAGGGGGAAAGCAGTCTTCCATGATGTTTGCGAGGTCGGGAAGCCCCGGGGTGGTCAGTGCTCTTACGCAGACTGGAGGGATGTCTCTTACCCCAGGAACGTCCAAAGCTCTGGCAAAAGAAGAAGGTCTCAGGATCCACTTACTACAAGGAAGAAATATCACCGCCTTTATTTTCTAACCTTGTCAGTGTGACTTTGAGACTTCAGAAAGAGCTCAGAGCTATGCAGTCCTGTTATGCCTGGTAAGGAAGTGGCTTTAAAATATATATATATCTCCTTGAGTCTGTCCTGGAGGATGGGACTACCTCCAAGAGGTATTGTTAGGATATGGAAAGAGCAGGAGTCTCCAAGCAAAGACGTGGATTCAAATCCTGACTCTGCCTCTTACCCAAGCAAACCACATCATCGCTCAAAAGTCTCGTTTTCCTCACCTGTCAAGTGGACTCCGACCTTCTAGAGCCGTGGGCACCGAATATGAGAATAATTGTCTCTTTCTCATCTTCAACTTAGACTCTACCAGGTAGGAGTTTTTAATTCCCATTTCACAGGTGGGAAAATTGAGGTTCAGGGAACTTACATCAAATACCCCAAGATCTAATGGCCATGAAGTGTCAGAGCTGGAATAAGATTACAAAGGAAGTAGACAAAGGCGTCATGGGACTGCAGACGTGGACACGTACTCGAGCTTGAGAAGTTAAGAAAGGCTTCCTGAGTGGGGAGGGGTCTCAGCTGAGACCTGGAGACAAGACGGTGAGGCGTTAACTGGGCTGAGAGGGAGGAGAGGGATTCCCAAAAGTGGGGACAGAAAATGCCAACATCCAGAAGCAGGAGACATCCAAAGTAGCAATATCTCAGCTCTTGCAGCTGGAGAGGTGAGCCGGGATCAAAAATAACCCTACGAGCCACACTAATGAGAAATCCAACCACAGAGGCAGCCCTCTTGGAGCTTGCTTTACATCAGCACGTGATAACACTCTTCTGAGAAAAAATTAAAACAAGGCCCAGTTCGATGCATGCCTGTAATCCCAGCACTTTGGGAGGCCAAGGCAGGCAGATCACTTGAGCCCAGGAGTTTGCGATCAGCCTGGCCAACATGGCGAAAACTTGTCTCTTGTAAAAACACAAAAAATAGCCGGATGTGGTGACATGCACCTGTAATCCCAGCTACTCGGGAGGCTGAGGCAGGAGAATCACTTGAACCTGGGAGGCGGAGGCTGCAGTGAGGTGAGATCACACCACTGCACTCCAGGCTGGGCAACAGAGCGAGACTCCATCTCAAAAGAAATTAAAAAAAAGAAAAAATTAAAACAAGACCCTTTTGGTCACCACTCCAAGCCCTGTGTCTTCCTCTCCTTTGCAGAGTGACCCCTGTAAATGACTCAGTGTGCATCTTCCCTGTTTTTATACATTTATAATTTTTCTATATATTCACATATTCCTCAAATTCTACAATGCACACTTCATCATACTTTTTTTGTTGTTTGTTTCTGAGACAGGGTCTCACTCTAACACCCAGGCTGAAGTGCCATGGGCCTTATCTCGGCTCACTGCAACCTCCATCTCCCAGGCTCAAGCGACCTCCGACTTCAGTCTCCCAAGTAGCTGGGACCACAGGCGCATGCCACCACGTCCGGCTAATTTTTTGTATTTTTGGTAGAGACAGGGTTTCACCATGTTGCCCCGACTGGTCTAGAACTCTGGAGCTCAAGTGATCCATCTGCCTCAGCCTCCCAAAGTGCTGGGATTACAGGTGTGAGCCACCACACCCAGCCTTTATCATACTTTAACAGATCTGAAAACAGAGTATGTTTGACCATCCACAGCACCTCACAATCATAATTGGCAGTATATTTGTCTATCTTAATGGCACATGAACGTGCATCTTACAATTTTGTTATATACCCGCAGAAAAGGTGTAATATTGGGGAGTTTCTTTGAGGGGGGATAATAAATGACATCCTACTGCTCATAACACTCTGTAACTTGCTTTTTTCATTCCACAATACATCTTAATATTTTCTTTTTATAGGCTATATAATATTAATACTAATATGCATTAGTAGATTCTTTTTACAGGCTACATAATATTCCATAACATGAATATACACCTATAAATGTCTCGCCATTTCTCCATCTGTGGACACTGAGGCTGTACATATCTTGTTTTTCAGTTTCAAACTGGTATGGTGAACTTCCTAGAAGCCTCACATGGCCAGTACTAAGAAGTGGACTTGTGTGTGTGAGAGAGAGACAGGGTCTCACTCTGTTGCCCAGGCTGGAATGCAATTGTGTGATCTCGGCCCACTGAAACCTCTGACTCTTGGGCTCAAGCCATTCTTGTGCCTCAGCCTCCCAAGTAGCTGGGACTACAGGCACACGCCACCATGCCTGGCTAATTTTTGTATTTTTAGTAGAGACAGGGTTTTGCCACGTTGGCCAGGCTGCTCTCAAACTCCTGGCCTCAAGTGATCCACCACCTTGCCCTCCCAAAGTGCTGGGATTACAGGTGTGAGCCACCGGGCCCAGCCAGAAGTGGACTTGCTTTAAATATGAACTTTTTTTAGTTTAAAATGTGGCCTTGACTTTTTAATGGGCACCTCAGAAAGGCAGCCTGAAGCCCAGTCCCTTGTGCCCAGAGGAGCGAAGATCCACAGGCACCTGCTCCCTCCCTGCCTGCCCGCAGCACAGCTATGCGTAAATCACACCGAGAGTTCCTCCCTCCTGGGCTCAGGCAGCCTCTTCACGCACTTATGTTCCCAATCCTTGCTCTGTCCCTCACCTCCTCCACTCTTGCAATTTGCACCAGGCATCGTGGGTGGGCTGGTTTTAATTTTCCATGTCACTGCAACAGCCCAGCACCCAGAGAAACTGGAAATCAAATCTTGTGATTTTCCAACCTGGTCGCCTCAGAGGACAGCCAGGCCAGACCACTTCCTCTCAGTTCAGCTTCCACCACTAGCGGGCTGTGTTGGACAAGGCATCTGACCTCTCTGGGTCTGGTGTCCTCATCTGGCCAGCCTGGCCTCTCTCACGGGCTCTTAGGAGACACAGCTGAGGTAAGACATAGAAAAAAAAAAAAAAAAAAACAGGAAGTGCCCTGAAGAAGCACTTTCCACATCAGCCTCCAGAAACACCAGTCTTCCTGCTATTTCTGGAACATACCAAGCTCAGTCCTGCCTCATGACTCTGAATCTGCTGTTCCTTCCCGTAATGCAGGTCTCTGGTTTCCTGTCTGAAAGAGGCAATGTTGGATAGCAGGACTCTGAACCCCAGAAACAGGCTAGGAGCTCCTCTGGGCTACCATGACCTCTATTCTTAATATACACACATTACACTGAAACTATAATCAGTGTTGCATTGCTTCAACAGAGTAGAAACAAACTGCTAGGTAGGCTGGGTGTGGCGGTTCATGCCTGTAATCCCAG
>NW_012102732.1:2002402-2031971 GCF_000951045.1 Mandrillus leucophaeus | reverse complement strand
GCTAATTTTTTGTATTTTTGGTAGAGACAGGGTTTCACCATGTTGCCCCGACTGGTCTAGAACTCTGGAGCTCAAGTGATCCATCTGCCTCAGCCTCCCAAAGTGCTGGGATTACAGGTGTGAGCCACCACACCCAGCCTTTATCATACTTTAACAGATCTGAAAACAGAGTATGTTTGACCATCCACAGCACCTCACAATCATAATTGGCAGTATATTTGTCTATCTTAATGGCACATGAACGTGCATCTTACAATTTTGTTATATACCCGCAGAAAAGGTGTAATATTGGGGAGTTTCTTTGAGGGGGGATAATAAATGACATCCTACTGCTCATAACACTCTGTAACTTGCTTTTTTCATTCCACAATACATCTTAATATTTTCTTTTTATAGGCTATATAATATTAATACTAATATGCATTAGTAGATTCTTTTTACAGGCTACATAATATTCCATAACATGAATATACACCTATAAATGTCTCGCCATTTCTCCATCTGTGGACACTGAGGCTGTACATATCTTGTTTTTCAGTTTCAAACTGGTATGGTGAACTTCCTAGAAGCCTCACATGGCCAGTACTAAGAAGTGGACTTGTGTGTGTGAGAGAGAGACAGGGTCTCACTCTGTTGCCCAGGCTGGAATGCAATTGTGTGATCTCGGCCCACTGAAACCTCTGACTCTTGGGCTCAAGCCATTCTTGTGCCTCAGCCTCCCAAGTAGCTGGGACTACAGGCACACGCCACCATGCCTGGCTAATTTTTGTATTTTTAGTAGAGACAGGGTTTTGCCACGTTGGCCAGGCTGCTCTCAAACTCCTGGCCTCAAGTGATCCACCACCTTGCCCTCCCAAAGTGCTGGGATTACAGGTGTGAGCCACCGGGCCCAGCCAGAAGTGGACTTGCTTTAAATATGAACTTTTTTTAGTTTAAAATGTGGCCTTGACTTTTTAATGGGCACCTCAGAAAGGCAGCCTGAAGCCCAGTCCCTTGTGCCCAGAGGAGCGAAGATCCACAGGCACCTGCTCCCTCCCTGCCTGCCCGCAGCACAGCTATGCGTAAATCACACCGAGAGTTCCTCCCTCCTGGGCTCAGGCAGCCTCTTCACGCACTTATGTTCCCAATCCTTGCTCTGTCCCTCACCTCCTCCACTCTTGCAATTTGCACCAGGCATCGTGGGTGGGCTGGTTTTAATTTTCCATGTCACTGCAACAGCCCAGCACCCAGAGAAACTGGAAATCAAATCTTGTGATTTTCCAACCTGGTCGCCTCAGAGGACAGCCAGGCCAGACCACTTCCTCTCAGTTCAGCTTCCACCACTAGCGGGCTGTGTTGGACAAGGCATCTGACCTCTCTGGGTCTGGTGTCCTCATCTGGCCAGCCTGGCCTCTCTCACGGGCTCTTAGGAGACACAGCTGAGGTAAGACATAGAAAAAAAAAAAAAAAAAAACAGGAAGTGCCCTGAAGAAGCACTTTCCACATCAGCCTCCAGAAACACCAGTCTTCCTGCTATTTCTGGAACATACCAAGCTCAGTCCTGCCTCATGACTCTGAATCTGCTGTTCCTTCCCGTAATGCAGGTCTCTGGTTTCCTGTCTGAAAGAGGCAATGTTGGATAGCAGGACTCTGAACCCCAGAAACAGGCTAGGAGCTCCTCTGGGCTACCATGACCTCTAGTCTTAATATACACACATTACACTGAAACTATAATCAGTGTTGCATTGCTTCAACAGAGTAGAAACAAACTGCTAGGTAGGCTGGGTGTGGCGGTTCATGCCTGTAATCCCAGAACTTTGGGAGGCCGAGGTGGGCGGATCACTTGAGGTCAGGAGTTGGAGACCAGCCTGGCCAACATGGTGAAACCCCATCTCTACTAAAATTACAAAAATACAAAAATTATCCGGGCATGGTGGTGCACATCTGTAGTCCCAGCTACTCAGAAGGCTGAAGCAGGAGGCTCAGGATAATTGCTTGAATCCAGGAGGTGGAAGCTGCAGTGAGCCGAGATCTCAGCACTGCACTCCAGCCTGGGCAACAGAGCGAGACAGACAGACAAAAGAAAGAAAGAGAGAAAGAGAGATAGAGAGAGAGAAAGAGAGAGAGGGAGAAAGGGAAAGAAAGAGAGAGAGAGAGAAACTGCTAGGGTTCAAATCCTAGAAGTTCCAGTTACTGTGCAAACTTAAATACCATACCTAATTTCTCTATGTCTCATCTGCAAAATAAGGATGATAATAATAGTGCCTCTTGGGCTGCTGTGAAGATTAAATGAGTAGATACAAACCAAGAGCTCAGAATAGTGTCCGGCACACAGCAACTGTCTCACCATGTTCTACACCAGGCAGCTGGCCCAGTACTAGGGATGAAATCAGTATGTACTGAGCAAATAAATGTGTCTGGTGGGTCTGCAATGATTCGCTCTATTTCATAGATGAAAAGCTTGAGGCTCAGGATGGCAATATGAATTAGAGCAGGAAGAGGAGGCATTAACTGAGCTCCTACTATGCGCAAGGCCCAGTGGTGGCTGCTTTGTTTATGCGATCTCATTTCATCTTAGAACAGCCCATTTGTGGATGCAGGTGACTCATCAGAAGTCACACAGCTGGCCGAGCACAGTGGTTCAGGCCTGTTATCCCAGCACTTTGGGAGGCCAAGGCAGGAGGATCGCTTGAGCCCAAGAGTTCCAGTCCAGCCTGGGCAGCATAGTAAGACCCCCACCTCTACAAAAAAAAATACAAAAATTAGTCGGGTGTAATGGTGAACATCTGTGGTCCCAGATACTTGGGAGGCTGAGGCAGGAGAACTGTTTGAGCCTGGGAGGTGGAGGCTGCAGTGAGCTATGATCATGATACTGTACTCCAGCCTGGGCAACAGAGCAAGACTCTGTCTCAAAAAAAAAAAAAAGTCCCACAGCCAGCAAGAAGTAGGGCCAGGATTTGAACCCCAGTGATATAGGCACATGTGGGTTTTGACCACCTCTACACCTAACAACAGCAAGTTGATCTGCCTGTGACCATGTGACCACTCCTCCCCACCTTCCCACCCCTATCTATGGAGCTGATCCCAACCCACCGGGGTTACAAGTGGGCACATGACTCAGCATGGCCAATCAGCATATTCCATCCCCTTGGCTCCAGGGATTGGCTCAGGACTGAGCATGTGACCCAATGTGGTCCAGTAGAAAACCTAGCTGGAAGTTTGGTGGAATTCTTGAGAAACAAAACGTCTCTCTTACTACGGTTGCTAAGGTGGGAGAGGATTTAGCTGAAAGCAGAACTCAAACAGAAGAAAGCAAAGCCCAAAACAAAGAGGAAAGAAATTGAGTTTAACAGTGGATTCCAGCAGACATGAGCTTTTCAGTTACCTGAACCAGTAATTTCTTTTCTTATTGAAGCCCGTAAGATTTGAGTTTCTGTCACTTGCCACCAAAAAGATCCTGGCTGATACAGCTAGCCTGGTTCATTCTAAACCACAGCTCTTTCATCTACACTGTGCTGAATTTGAAGACCTCCTTTCTACCAAAAATAATTCCAGTCCCTAGCCCAAGAAACAAACCCATGACTTCCCCAGAGCTAATCTGGAAGGCAAAACACTTCATTCAGCAAAGTGGATTTTGCTGACAAGGAACCTGTTTCATTGAAAACTTCTCTCTGTGGCTGAAAGACTGGAGGTTATGGGATGTACCTGTTTATGGACTTGATATTTCTGCTCAACTCCACTCTCCCAAGGTGGCTAAGTAGAATTAAGGAGATGTGTTACTCTGTTCTCATGCTGCTAATAAAGACATACCTGGCTGGGCATAGTGGCCCACCCTGTAATCCCAGTACTTTGGGAGGCCGAGGCAGGCAGATCACCTGAGGTCAGGAGTTCAAGACCAGCCTGGCCAACATGGTGAAACCCCGTCTCTACTAAAAATACCAAAAAAATAGCCAGGTGTGGTGGTGGGCACCCGTAATCCCAGCTACTCAGGAGACTGAGGCAGGAGAACCACTTAAACCCGGGAGGTGGAGGTTGCAGTGAGCCAAGATCGTACCATTGCACTCCAGCCTAGGCAACAAGAGCAAAACCTCATCTCAAAAAACAAACAAAAAAAAGGACATACCTGAGACTGGGTAATTTATAAAAGAAAGAGGCTTAATGAACTCACAGTTCCACACAGCTGGGGAGGCCTCACAATCCTGGCTGAAGGTGAATGAGGAGCAAAGTCACGTCTTATATGGTGGCAGGCAGGAGAGCTTGTGCAGGGGAACCCCCTTTATAAAACCATCAGCTCTCATGAGACTTATTCACTCTCATGAGAACAGCAGGGGAAACACCTGCTCCCATGATTCAATTACCTCCCACCAGATCCCTCCCATAACATGTGGGAATTAAGGGAGCTACAATTCAAGATGAGATTTGGGTGGGGACACCGCCAAACCATATCAGGAGGCAAGTTAGATCGTGGGACTTCCCTCACAGCCCTCCATCTGCCAGGTGATTACAGCGAATTACGTGGCACTGAAGTGGTCTCTCTGTGAGGGCTTTCTTAGAGGAAAAATCAAGATTTCTTCCCATACACCCCCACAAGGATTTGTCTAGGAGGCTGAACTTAAGAGAACATGCTGCTCGTCAAACATGCTGCTTGTCAGCTAGCTTCTCCTCTATGGCCTCTGCAGCAGGTCCTTAAAGGAATGAAATGTCTTCATGTAATAGAAGAGCTTGGACCAAACTCAAAATTCATTTTGGAAGAAAAAGAGATTATGCGGAGGAAAAAAAAAAGCTCTTTCTGAGGGTGATTTGCAAGGAGTACATGGTATGAAGGGGCAGCTTGTCCTTTTTCCTAGATGATATAATGGAAATAATAGCAGCTACCACTTATAGCACACTTACGGAGGCCAGGCACCACATTCGGCTCTTTAAATACACTCTCCTGTTTTAGCCTCACAATAACCTTAGAAAAAGAGATGACAATTATCCTCATTTTGCACAGGAGGGAACTGAGGCTCAGAGAGGTATAACGAAATAAGGAAACGCCCATGGTCACGTGCCTACTTGGCGGTGAAACTGCCGGTTAGCCCTAGGACTGAGGGTGAACGAGTGAATAGACTGTGCATGTGAGTTATGCTGTTTCTCAAAATCCTGGAACAAGCAGAGTTGTTGCATTGTCAAGTTTGAAGAGGAAGCCAGCCCAGTGCCTACTGTGGTTAGCTGTCCAATTGACCCACGGATGTAATAAGTCGGCTGAATGCCCACACCCAGCTTGGCAAAGGATCAGCACTCCATAGATGTTACTACCTCTAGAAGGAGGCTGGAAGGAAGGGCAAAGGAAGAGTTCATGCTTACTAAGCACTTACCATATGTCTGGAACCTTGATGTCAAGTCACTCCTTGCTGACAAGTCTGGTCATTCCTTTATGACTGGTCCTAGGCAAGGTCCATTTTGTTCATCCATTTTTATCCCCTCTCATGGAATTCTAACCATATCCCTTGATGGTATCCACATCTCAGTTTGATGGATGTGAACACTGAGGCCCAGAGAGGTTAAGACACCTATCCCAGGATCACAGAAGGCCTCTATAAGGGTTTTAGCTGGGACATGACCCCCATTTCCCTCACTTCCATGACAATAATTCTTATAATTCGTTTTCTGTTGTTGTTGTTGTTGTTGTTTTGAGACAGAGTCTCACTCTGTTGCCCAGGCTGGAATGCAGTGGCGCAATCTCAGCTCACTGCAATCTCTACCTCCCAGGTTCAAGCGATTCTTGTGACTCAGCCTCCTGAGTAGCTGGGACTACAGGCATGTGCCACCAAACCAGGCTAATTTTTATATTTTTAGCAGAGATGGGGTTTCATCATGTTGGCCAGGCTAGTCTCGAACTCCTGACCTCAGGTGATCTGCCTCGGCCTCCCAAAGTGCTGGGATTACAGACATGAGCCACCATGCCTGGCCAAATTCTTATAATTCTTGAAACAGTGCTTCAAAGACACTCAAAGTTCCCCGTTGTGCAGTTTGGGGCTCAGGACAGAGCATGCAGTACCTTCACCTTTCGTCAACTCCCACACATTCCAGCTGTCTAGGGTATGTCTCCTTTGGTGGGACTTTACACAGCAGTGTGCAGGAGCTGACTCATCAACTCACGAGACCCAATTAAGATTTTGAGAATTTTGTGAGCCAGGTAACATCATGTTGGTATCTTGAAATTGGCCATGGTGGAAGTATTTGCACCACAGAAATTGGCAAATGCTATAAACCAGGGCTTTATTTCTTTTAATTTTGCAGAGATCCAGTTGTTCAATATTTCCAGCATGCCTCTGGACTTTAGAGAAACAGTTTCAGTTCACCATAAACCCATACATTCATACAATAAATACATATATTGAGCTCCACCTACAGCATAATATAATTTGCACTCACTAACATGTTTGTTCAGCAAACTTTGACTCATGGGCTACTATGTGTCAGGTTCTATGCTAAATATTGGGAATTCAGCAGTGGCAAGATAGACATGGTCCTTGTCCCCATGAAGCTTTCAATCTAACGAAGGAGTCAGATTTAAACCCCCCCAAAAAAAGTCATACAACCTGCACTATGAGTGGGAGTTAGCCAAGTCAAGGTGGTGGGATAAAAGCAGGGAGATTCCAGGTAGAAGGAACAGCCTGTGCAAAATCTTTGTGGCAGGAGGAAACTTGGCATGTTCCAAGAACTGACCAAGGCCAGCCCAGCTGGAGAGAAAGGAGTAAAAGGGAGAATGGGGCTGGAGAGGGACCTACCAGGCCTTGTGGGCCATGCTAGGCACTTGTCTATTTTTGTATCCCCAGCCTCAATAAGTCTATCAAAAACTGCTCATGCCTATAATCTCAGCACTTTGAGAGACTGAGGCAGGAAGATCGCTTGAGCTTAGGTGTTTGAGGCTGCAGTGAGCTATGATCGTGCCACTGCATTCCAGCCTGGGCAACAGAACAAGACCCTGTCTCTGGGTAGGGTTGGGTGGAGGGAGAAGGTCAGGCACAGTGGCTCACAGCTGAAATCCCAACACTTTGGGAAGCCAAGGCAGGAACATCACTTGAGGCCAGGAGTTCAAGACCAGCCTGGGAAACATAGTAAGACCCTATCACTATTTAAAATAAATAAATAAATAAATATCTTTTTTAATTTAAAAAAAAAAAAAAAAAAAAACCTGGTACCAATGCACTGGCTCACACCTGTAATCCTAGCACTTTGGAAGGCTGAGATGGGCAGATCACTTGAGGTCAGGAGTTCGAGACCAGCCCGGCCAACATGATGAAACCCCATTTGTACTAGAAATACAAAAAATTAGCCGGGCGTGGTGGCAAGCACCTGTAGTTTCAGCTACTCGGGAGGCTGAGGCAGGAAAATTGCTTGAACCTGGGAGGAGGAGGTTGCAGTGAGCCAAGATTGTGCCACTGTACTCCAGCCTGGGTGACAGAGCAAGACCCTGTCTCAAAAAAAACCTGCCCACATTTTCAAAGCCTACAAAACTCAGTCTTCATTTCCTCATCAGATCGTCCTACAGAACCTCTCTGGGCCTCCTCATGGGAAAAATGAAGGCAGAAATGAAGATACTGATAACTTCATAGGGTGTGGCTGTAGGAATCAAATGAAGACATAGATGAAAAGCAGTTCGCTCCATGTCTGGCTTATCGCAAGCCTCAATGAGTTGAACTGTTACGTTTACTTCCCTCCCTCCACAAATGCTCGTTCATCCCATTTCCTTTCTTGCTTTCAGTCCTCACAACTTTTACTGAGTTCCAGGCGCTGAGCTGGGTACTAAGAACCAACTCTGAATAACAGGGACACAATGGCCCTGGGAGGAGGGGCTGTTCCCACCTCCTAATTGCCTGGCTCTAATCACATATGTATATGCAAATTTTTATCGTACCCCACTACTGCAAAGTCCTTTTTCTAGGAAATGTGGATACAAACAACGCTGGCATGGAATCTGTGGAATGAGACCTCTGTTTTCACCATTCACCTCCCCAGGCTAATTTAGGTCTCTGCAGGGTCTTCCCATCTTCCCCTCATCACGCTGCTCTTCACTCTGAACTCTAACTGCGCATCTCCACATTTGTCCCCAGCACCATTGTGAGCTCCTTAAGGGGATGGCCTGTGTCTTAACCATCAATCAAAACGGTGCAAAGAACGCCATTAGTCAACGTCAGCTGAATGAACCCTAAACCATAAAACGTCACAGGTGGATCAGGAGAGACCCTAACCCTGGGTCTTATGCCCACTGCATTCTCAGGCCGGACTGTCAGAGGCCACCCCAGCCACCCCCTCCGCAAGCTCTGAGGCCCAGCTGTTTGGGGAAAGGCTCCAGAACCCACGGCTAGGACTGGGGCGCTTCCTCCATCCTCACCCTCCCCGGACTCACTGAGAAGTTGCCGGCTGGATTCGCTGACTGTCACGTTCTCCAGCCAGAAGGGGTTCATCAGCGGTGTGCACGGGCTCTGGACTGGATAGGACGGAGGAATCCATGGGCGCAGGACCCCGGAGTTCTGCGCAGAACCCCCGTCTGCGGCTTTGCCCCCATGCTCACCCTAAGTGCCCCACCCGGGGAGGGCATGGGGAGAACTAGAGCAGTTGGGATCCCAGGCGGGCGCCTCTCGGAAGGGCTTTCACAGTCCCGGCCTTCTGCTCACCTTCCCCCCGAGTCTCTAGACATTGCATTCTAGGAACTTGGGGGAGGAGAGCGCGCCAAGCAACAGGTCCCAAGCGAGCAGGGCACCGCGCAGGCGGAGTTCGCAGCCACAGCTCCCAGCCCCGGGGTGCACCCTTACCCCGGCAGGTCCGCCAGAGACCGGAGTGGGAGCTCAGAGGCTCCAGCTGGCTGCGATTGATGGACCCCAGCAGGTCCTGCGCCCCCGGGCCGCTCCTCTCCAATCGCTCGGTGTCAATGATGTACCAGAAGTCCGTGCCGATGGCGGCCGCCAGAAGCACAAAGCTGAGCGCCCCGGTCAGCGCAGCCGCGCCGGCCAGCCCGCCCAGGTGCACCCGCATCGCCGAGCCCAGGACCAGCAGCCGCGGGTTCCTGCGGCCGAGGCGCGATCCCTCTGTGCCCGCCCCCGTCACCAGTAGGCCACCGCGGGCTCCCAGCTCCACCGCCGGAGCCGCCGAGCTCAGATCTGAAAGCCTTTCCTTTGGACCCCTGGCCCTAGCTCAGACCCTGGATCCACCCTCAGAGCCTCACCTGCCGGCTCCGATCTGCACGCGCGCCCGCTCAGCCCCCGTCCACGTTCCCAGCCCTCCAATGCCAGCTCTACCTGCAGAGCCCCTCACCTGTGTGCTGTCCGACCTCCACCTCCGCCTTCAGACCCTCCTGGAAGCCCTAGTCCTTCCCCACCAGCACCTTAACCCACCTTGTCCCCCAGCCCCACTCCACCCTCAGCCCTCTACGCCCAGCCCAAGCGGACTCTCTCACTTCAAAATCCTCACTTTCCCCAGACCCCTACTCCCTCCATTCCCCTGCCTCACTCTCCACGAACTCTTCCCCCGACCCGAGATGCTCCCCTCTCTGCTCCCCTCTCTGCCTCTGACTCTGGCTTTCCGCCCTAACCCTTTTTCTTGGCCCCACACTGCCAGCTCCCCACTCCCAGCCCTGCTCTCCAGGGTCTTCCCGCAGCTCCTGCTCTGGCCGGGTCGCAGCTGACCCTCTGCGCCCTCCTTCTCGCCGCCGAGGACAAACTCGGAGTGCGCACGCAGCACAGACGGGGGCGGTCCCCAGCCCTGGAGCGCTGGAGGCTATGAGTGTGGAAGGGAAGGCGGCCTTGGGACCACCTGGGGCAGTAGGAAGGAGGGGTGTGGCGGGCCTCACAGTCCTGCCAAGATTTGCAAATCATCTCCAAGAGTCCCTCCAGCTCCAAGCACCCTTCCTCCAAAATCCACCTTCAAGTGTAGTCTGGGCTGACTAGAATGGGAAAAGGCACATCAGTTTTTCATAAAAGTTCTCTAAAGCTCTGAGGTAGTCCAGGTCCTCAGAATCTATCATTTGTACCCCCAAAGTCTTTCTTCATTATCATAGCCACCACCACTGCCACCATCACCACCACCATCACCATCACCACCACCACCACCATCACCATCATAACCACCATCACCAGTACCATCACCACCACCAACACCATCACCACCACTGCCACCATCATCACCACCAACACCATCACCACCACCATCACCATCATCACCACCACCATCACCACCGGCAGCATCACCACCACCATCACCAACATCACCACCACCACCAACACCATCACCACCACATCACCATCACCACCACCATCACCATCATCACCACCACCATCACCACCGGCAGCATCACCACCACCATCACCAACATCACCACCACCACCAACACCATCACCACCACATCACCATCATCACCACCACCATCACCACCGGCAGCATCACCAACACCACCAGCAGCATCACCAACACCACCACCATCATCACCACCACCACGGACAGCAACACCATCACCACCACCATCACCATCATCAGCACCACCACCACCACCATAATCACTACCATCGCCATCATCATCATCACCACCATCACCACCACCACCATCACCATGGGCAGCAACACCATCACCACCACCATCACCATCATCCCCACCAACGCCACCACCATCATCACTACCATCACCATCATCATCACCACCAGCAGCATCACCAACACCACCACCATCATCATCACCACCACCACTACCACCATCACCACAGACAGCAACACCATCACCATCATCTTCATCACCATCATCACCACCACCACCATCACCATGGACAGCAGCACCATCACCACCACCACCACCATCACCATCATCCCCACCAATGCCACCACCATCATCATTACCATCACCATCATCATCACCACCACCATCATCATCATCACCACCATCACCACCAGCAGCATCACCAACACCACCACCATCATCACCACCACCACCACCAGCATCACCACCATCATCACTACCATCACCATCATCTTCATCACCACCATCACCACCACTACCACCATCACCACTAGGAGCAGCATCACCAACACCACCACCATCACTATCACCACCATTGCCATTGTCATCACCATCGTTGTCATCACCACCACCACCACCAACCACCACCATCACCACCAACCATTACCACCACCATCATACCACCATCACCATCATCATCACCATCATCACCACCATTATCACTATTACCACTGCCATCATTACCATCACCACCACCACCACCATCATCACTACCACCACCAGCACCAGCACCACTCTCCTCTTTATCATCACCATCACTCTTATCCATTCAACCACCTTCCTCACCACCATAAAACCTTTTATTCTGTAAAGAAATACTTCTGGTACCTTCTATGTGTCTGATCCTATAGTCTATGTTAAGAATATAGGCATGAACAATCCAAAAAGAAGTCCTGCCCTTAAGAAATATAGGGTTCAGGCTCCCCAGCCTTTTACACACAGGGGACACAGAGAAAATACCTATATTTGCATGGCTCATTAATAGAAGAGGCTTCCAGATACTGGGGATGACCAATCCTCAGGAGTTACTGCTACTAAAGGCCCCTCAAAGCTGACCTTATGGCTGAGGAATCAAAATCTTGGCACTCCTGTGATCCATTCTTTTTTTTTTTTTTTTTTTTTTGAGACGGAGTCTCGCTCTGTCGCCCAGGCTGGAGTGCAGTGGCTGGATCTCAGCTCACTGCAAGCTCCGCCTCCCGGGTTTACGCCATTCTCCTGCCTCAGCCTCCCAAGAAGCTGGGACTACAGGCGCCCGCCGCCTCGCCCGGCTAGTTTTTTGTATTTTTTAGTAGAGACGGGGTTTCACCATGTTAGCCAGGATGGTCTCTATCTCCTGACCTTGTGATCCTCCCGTCTCGGCCTCCCAAAGTGCTGGGATTACAGGCTTTAGCCACCGTGCCTGGCCCTGTGATCCATTCTTAAGGGACCATTGTGTCAAGGTCCAAAAGTTGACAGGTGCTGGTCAGGTTGGAAGAGAATCATCAAAGTGTGCTTAAGACAGGGTGCTATGAGAGAAAGTACCAGAGGGGAGATCTCACTGGGCTTCTCTGAGGAAGTGACATTGACACTGAGACATGAAGGATATAAAAGTATCCACGTCTAGAGAATGGCTTATATGAGGGGTTTCGTCCATTCTAGAGAAGTCGAAAGAAGGGCTATCAGGCTAGAATGTAGTAAGGGAAGAGCAAGCAGAGGGAAATCAGATGGAGGGTATAAGAAGTGGTCAGGTCACACAGGTCTTGAGATCCACGATAGAGTTTCGATTTTAGTCCAAACTACTGAACCGTTTTCAGCACGAAAGTAGAATGTTCTAACTATTAAAAAATCTCACTATGCTTGCTGTAGTGTGGAATATAGAATATAGAGAGACAAGAAAGGGAACAAGAAGGCCAGTTAGGAGGACATCGTAGAAGCAGCAGCAAGATCCTGCTGCCTTGGGTAGGTGGGGGCAGCAGTGAACAGAGAGTAAAGTGTAGAGTTTTTAAAAGTTGAGGGAGTAGAACTGGTAGGGTTTGGTGATAGGCTGGGGTTGAGCATTATCCTTTTCCTTGTTACTTTATTCTTCCTTGCCAATACCACCTTAATCTGTATCACTGTCATCCTCATCTTCATTATCAAGGGCATCAGCACCCTGGCAGAGCTATCACCAGCAAGAATATACCCTCCCTTGATTCTGCAGACCATTCTGTTTCATCACCCCTCCACCACTATCTTGATGAAAATAGATCTTTTCTAAAACCATCATCACTGATAATTTTGCTGTCAACTCCATCACACTTCTACTATTATCTTTACTTCCACCATCATCCAAATAGTCCTCACCATCAACTTGAGAGATGCACGTAAAATTCAGTTGAGGCTGATCCCAGGAGCCCTTACAATGTCTTTGAGGTTCAATCTCTTCCCTCTTTCTCTTCTCCTTGCCATCTCTCAATTGTTTTCCTCTTGGTTGACTTCACTTTTCAAGCAGGCTCTCATTTGTTCAATCATAGGAGCCAGTTTCACAGCTTAGCAACTCCAAGAAAAAGAAATAATCTCTCTCTCAAAAGTGCCAGATCCCCACAATTCAATCTCATTGGCCTGTTTTTGGTCATGTGCTCTGAATCAATCTCTGTCACTCAAAGGGACCAGATGTGCTAATTGGCCAAGCCTCAGTCACCCGTCCACTCCTGGAGCCAGAGTGGGAGAAGTCAGTCCCACCCTAAATATTTGAGTTCAACTATGATAGCAAAGATATAGAATCAACTTAAATGCCCATCAATGGTAGATTAGATAAAGAAAATGTGGTACACTACACCATGCAATACTATGCCGCCATAAAAAAGAACGATACTATGTCCTTTGTAGGAACATGGATGGAGCTGGAAGCCATTATCCTTAGTATATTAACACAGGAACAGAAAACCCAATATTGCGTGTTCTCACTTACAAGTGGGAGCTAAATGATAAGAACACACGGACACATAGAAGGGAACAGCGACACTGGGGCCTACCTGAAGGTGGACAGTGGGAGGAGGGAGAGGATCAGAAAAAAAATAACTTATAGATACTAGGCTTCATACCTGGATGATGAAACACTCTGTATAACAAACCCCTGTAACATTAGTTTACCTGTATAACAGACCTGCACATGTACCCTTGACTTTAAAATAAAAGTGTTGTTTAAGCCATTTGAGCTGAAAGGTGTTATGATTGCTAAATGTGACAAATAAAAATACAGGAAATCCAGTTAAATTTTAATTTTAAATAAACCGTGAATAATTTTTCAGCATATGTCCCACACAATACTTGAGGTATACTAGAAAAACTTTTAGGCCGGGCGTGGTGGCTCACTCCTGTAATCCTAGTACTTTGGGAGGCTGAGGCGGGTGGATCATGAGGTCAGGAGATCGAGACCATCCTGGCTAACACAGTGAAATCCCGTCTCTACTAAAAATACAAAAAATTAGCCGGGCATGGTGGCGGTCGCCAGTAGTCCCAGCTACTCGGGAGGCTGAGGCAGGAGAATGTCGTGAACCCGGGAGGCGGAGCTTGCAGTGAGCCGAGATCGCGCCACTGCACTCCAGCCTGGGAGACACAGCGAGACTCCGTCTCAAAAAAAAAAGAAAAAAGAAAAAAGAAAAGAAAAACTTTTGTGTTATCTGAAGTTAAAATTTAACCAGATGGCTTCTATTGTATCCAGCAAACCTAGCTGACTCCTGAAAGAAAAACCAAGGTGCCATTATCAGAACCAAGAGAATGGACAATGGCAGGCCAAAACAGGGTTTGCCCCCTGCACCCACCATGGGCCTGTCACTTCACTGGGTCTCATGTTCCTCATCTATATAAGGAGACCTTATTCTAGGTTCCTGGGCAAAGATAACCTTTAAGTTTCGAAATTGTATTTTCCCTGAGGGTTTTAATGTACTCCACCTGAATCATGCTCAGTCATTCTAAAAGGAACAGAAAGTAATTTTTTTTTTTTAATGATTCTGAGGAGGAGAGGAGCACATCAAACATCATGTAATATCATTACTCAGCCAGTCAACTGAAGAGGCTTGATAAAATCTGAAAGCTCCCAAGGCCAGATCCAAACAAGCCATGGCGTTTAAGATTAAGGCTACACCAGGCACCGTGCTAGCTCACTACAGCATGGGGGAGCACAACGTTCAGCAGGGATTGCAGAGGCTGGTTTTGAGTCTTAAATCAGCATCTGACAGGCTGTCTGAGCCCAGAGAAGTTGTCTATTATCTGGGCGTGGTGGCGGGCACCTGTAATCACAGCTACTCAGGAGGCTGAGGCAGGAGAATCGCTTGAACCCAGGAGCCGGAGGTTGGAGTGAGCTGAGATCACGTCACTGCACTCCAGCCTGTGTGATAGAGTACGACTCTGTCTCAAAAAAACAAGATAAGTGGAAAGCACTTTCAGAAGTGTGGAGGGAAATGCACGTTAAGAATGAAAAGAGGAAATATTTTAAAAGAAAGAGAAGGAAAGGGCTGGGCATAGTGGCTCATGCCTGTAATCCCAATGCTTTGTGAGTCTGAGATGGGGGGATCACTTGAGGCCAAGAGTTCCAGAACAGACTGGGCAACATAGCAAAACTCTATCTCCACCAAAAAAATAATAAAAATAAAAAATTAGCTAGGTGTGATGGCACACCTATAGTCCCAGCTACTTTGGAGGCTGAGGTGGGAGAATCACTTTAGTCCAAGAGTTTGAGGCTGCAGTGAGCTATGATCATGCCACTGTACTCCAGTTTGGGCAATACAGTGAGACCCTGTCCCTAAAAAAATAAAAAATATATATTTGTAAAAGAAAGAATAAAGGAAGAGGGAGGGAGGTATCAGGATGTAGGGAAGAAAGGTTACATCTTATTATGAAGCACTGAGGCATCATAGGGAAAAAATGATATTTTTAAAAAAAATAATGAGACCTGGATTTGGCTGTCAGCTCTTTTACTCACCATTATGTGAACTTGAGTAAGTCCCTTTTTCCTGGAGCCTCAGTTTCCCTATTTCTACATGTATCTTACAAATAGAGTTGCAGAGGAATTTAATAAGATAATGTATAAAAAGCATCTGAAACATAGTAGATGTTCAATAAGTCCATGAATTCCCTTCCCTTTTTCCAGTTCCCAGGAAGTTCTCTGACCTGGACAGTTTGTCCTAGCCCAGACTGAGCCCACATGGGTCAGCAGGGAAACCTTGGGGCATCAGTTAAACATCTAAAGTCGGGCACTTTGGCTCACACTTGTAGTCTCAGCACTTTGGGAGGCCGATGGGGGAGGATCACTTGAGCTCAGGAGTTTGAGACCAGCCTGGGCAACATGATGAGACCCAGTCTCAACCAAAACTACCAAAAAAAAAAAAAAAAGCGCCAGAAGTGGTGATGTGCACCTGTGGTCCCAGCTACTCAGGAGGCTGAGGTGGGAGGATCATTTGAGCCTAGGGGGCGGAAGTTGCAGTGAGCCGAGACTGTACCACAGAACTCTACCCTGGGTGACAGAGCGAGACCCTGCCTCAAAAAAAAAAAAAAGAAAAAAGAAAGCATCCACCCCAGGTCATTGCCACACCCACAAAGTCCTCACAACTATTCAATCAGAGAGGTGATGCATGCCCATTTTACAGATGCAGAAGTTGAGGTTCAGAGTTTGAGCAACTTGCCCAAGGTCAATAACTTTGCAGAGATGGTGTAACTGTCTGACTCAACAGATGACCACCCATGAGCCCTGAGAACTGGACTCTTGATCTCCTTCTCAATCTCAGGACATTACCACATCAGGAAATAGAGCCATCATGTCCTCTGTTGCCTTCACAGAAACATGGAAGCCATTCAGCGCTCTTCTCATTTGCAAGGCCCACAACCAAGACATCACCACCTCCTATCGGTTCTGCTTCCAAAATGTATTATGTATCTGCAACTGTCCATCTTCACAGCCATGTCATTAATATTTCTTTGTTTCTTGCCTGGATGCTACAAAACCTCCTACCTGGTTATAACCAACTGTCATTTCCAAACATGGTAGCAGCAATATTGCCCATGCCACAGGCTCTTCTCCAGCGGACTTTGCCACTCCCCAGCAAAATGCTGACTGTATTTCTCCACTGCCTCAAAGCTGAGGAGGACTGTGCTTGTTTTCACCAATAGAATTTGGCAGAAAGGATGCTGGGCCAGTTCCAGGTACTACCCTTAACTGGCCTGCGAGCCTCCATTTTCAATCTCTTGGAAGTTGGCTACCATGTAAGGATACAAATTCCTGGAGACCACCCTTCTGTGAGAAGCCCGGGCCATGAGGAAAGGCTGGAGGATGAGATGCCAGAGAGCAGGTGGATGGGGCCAGGGAGCACCAAGGTGCCAGGCTTATGAGTGGAGAAGCCATCTTGGAAGTAGACCCTCCAGCTCCAGCAGCTCCATCTGCTGCCACATGGATTACAGATGAACCCCCCAGCTGAGCCCTTCCTGAATTCCTAAACCAGAAAAGCATGAACAAAATAGAACAGTTGTTTTAAGCCAGAGAATTGGGGGGTAGCTTGTTACACAGCTATTAATAACTTGAACACTGGTGCCCCTGCTTCTGCTGTTGTCTGCCATTGCCCCACCACCACTATGACCATCCATTCTTACAAGAGCCTGCATGGTCATCATGAAACACAACTCAGAACATGTCATTCATTTTCCCAGAGCTTCTTTATGGCTTCGCATTTGCTAAGGCAATCCTACTTGAGGCCTGTCCCCACTCCCAGTCTGTTAGTTCAGGTTTTCTAAGAAGCTGACACAGACAGGGTTAGATCTACAAAGCTTTCACTAGGAGAAATACAAGTGTGAAAGGGAATAGAATGGAGGATAAATAGCCCCCAGTGATCTCATCCGTTAGGGCAGGGGAAAGCTCTGAGCATGTTCTACTCTGGCTCCCAGAGGTTCCCAAGGAGACTGAGTTGCAGCTCCCCAAAGTGGTGTCCTGCTAAATAGTACAGCTTATATTGGTTTACTTTTCTTCTCCCTCCTGCATCTCAATTCCCCACTCTTGTACCAGGGTATCCTAGGATAACCCTCCAAATAAAATTACTTACCCTCAGCCAGGCACGGTAGCTCATGCCTGTAATCCCACCACTTTGGGAGGCCGAGGCAGGTGGATCACTTGAGGCCAGGAGTTCGAGAACAGCCTGGTCAACATGACAAAACCCCATCTCTACAAAAAATTAGCTGGGTGAGGTGGCACACGCCTGTAGTCTCAGCTACTCGGGAGGGAGGCTAAGGCAGAAGAATCACTTGAAACTGAGAGGTGGCCGGGCGCGGTGGCTCAAGCCTGTAATCCCAGCACTTTGGGAGGCCGAGACGGGCGGATCACGAGGTCAGGAGATCGAGACCATCCTGGCTAACCTGGTGAAACCCCGTCTCTACTAAAAAAATACAAAAAACTAGCCGGGCGAGGTGGCGGGCGCCTGTAGTCCCAGCTACTCGGGAGGCTGAGGCAGGAGAATGGCGTGAACCCGGGAGGCGGGGCTTGCAGTGAGCTGAGATCCAGCCACTGCACTCCAGCCTGGGCGACAGAGCGAGACTCCATCTCAAAAAAAAAAAAAAAAAAGAAACTGAGAGGTGGAGATTGCAGTGAGCCAAGATCATGTCACTGCACTGCAGCCTAGGTGATGAAGCGAGACTCCGTCTAAAAAAAAAAAAAAAATTACTTGCCCTTAAATCCTTATCTCAGGGTCTACTTCCGAAAAACCCAACCTAAGACATGTTATCTAGCACTCTTACAACTTCAAAGAGATCTTCCTAATAGCAATTAAGGAATATTTAACGACGAAGTTATTTGCTAGCTACGTGTCTGTTCCTTTGGACTATAAACCTCATTCAGGCAATATGGGATGCTACAGGATGGCTCACTCAACACCATTCAGATTCACTTCTCTTTCACATTTCTAGACACCTTCCAGTCGGTAGTGGCCATGTGACATAGTTCAGACCAATGAGACAGACACAGAGTCTATTGGAAATGGCTCCCCCAAGCAAAAACGACAGGACCTTGGAAGAAGAAGGCTTTTTGTCCATCTGGAATGTAAATGTGATGTCTAGAAGTGCAGCAGCTATTTTGCAACCATGAGGATAAACCATCTGTGATGGCAAAAACAGAAAGTTACAGAGACCTGAGCACCCAATAGTATCATTGAACAATGCAATTCTCCATTGGGTGACCATATGAATACCCAATAGTATCATTGCCCCATCTTTGATTTGCCTACCTCCAGAATTCTTGTTACAAGATAAAAAATAAACCCTTATCTATTAAGCCATTAACTTAGAGTTGTCTGTTATTTGCAACTGAACGCATTGTGAATTGATGCAGAGAGGGATTGCGCTGGTGCTATCCAATGGGTATCAATGGCTTTTGGGTTAGTATGTGAGACACAATATGTGTGTAATAGAAATTTGTTGATTTAATAAATGAATCTTGCAAAAAGTATCTTCTTGCAAGCACGGAGCTTATTTTGTGTGGCTGTAAGGAACTGTAAGGAACCAGCTGAAGGCTTTAGAAATATAGCTAGGATGTGGTACAGTTATTAAGATTGCTGCGCTAGAGAGAACCTCTTCTCTGTATTAAGTTTCATGAGGTCATGATGTTCTGCTGGTGAACTGGACTCCCTGGACCTGACCTCTACATAACCATTTAAGTATAAAGCCTTTATCCATCCATTAAGGACATCTAGAAGAGCTAGCTGCCACTCTCCATATCCTAGGTGATGTAATTAGCTTAGAATGAAAAGAGATCAGTAACCCACTGGTCTAATTTTGCCATTACCCACCTGGCATAACACCAAGATATTAAAGTCTGAGCTCTCTTTCCTTGGGGAAACTTCTTCCCAAATTGGAATAGAAATCCTCAGCCAGAGACAAACTTCTTCCACGCATCACATGGCTGAAGGGAAAGAATTTAGACCAGGAACGAGGACAGCTGGGTTCCAGCACCAGCTCTGCCACTAGCCGGTTGAAAGGTCCTGATCTGGTTACTTCTCCTTTCTGGGCCTCAGTTTCCTCATCTGTAAGAGGGGCTGGTAAAAGCCCTTCTCTGGGAATCTATTCCAGCGATAGCTGATATGTGCTGAATTGTGATAATGAGGCAGGCACATCAGGCACGTTCCTGTTTGAACCTTCACATCAATTTTGGGAGAGAAGTATGCCTAACACAACCATGTTACAGATAGGAACACTCAAGGCTCAGAGAAAGGTTGAGTAAGTGAATCAGTATCACACAGCTATTAAGTAGAGGAGGCAGGATTCAAACACAAGCTTGTCTAACTTCAAAGCCACGCTTTGAATGTGGGATTGGTTTCATGCATTTGAGTAACAAGAGCATAAAGCAAGACTCACATGTAAGAGATACTCAGTCAATATTTATTTGTTTATTTGTTTATTTATTTATTTATTTATTTTGAGATAGGGTCTCACTCTGTTGCCCAAGCTGAAGTGCAATGGCGTGATCTCGGCTCACTACAACCTCTGCCTCCCGGGTTCAAGTGATTCTCCTGCCTCAGCCTCCCAAGTAGCTGGGATTACAGGTGCCCACCACCACACGCAGCTAATTTTTGTATTTTTGGTAGAGACAGGGTTTCACCCTGTTGGCCAGGTTGGTCTCAAACTCCTGGCCTCAAGGGGTCCACTCGCCTCAACCTCCCAAAGTGCTGGGATTACAGGCATGAGCCATGGGGCTTGGCCTCAGTCAATATTAACTCATATGGCCTGACAATAGCTTAATATGAGAGATGTAGCGGAAAGAATTGAAGTATCAAAGAAACTTCATTTCAAATGCCACCTCCGTCCCTTATTTGCCAAGGGACACTGATCAATGGTTTTAGTTCTCCAAACTTCATTTTCCTCATCAGAAGAATGAGTGTAATGATACCAAATCACAGAATTATCGTCGAAATTAAATGAGACAATATCTGAGAGGCTGGGCACAGTGGCTCACACCTAGAATCCTAGGATCTTGGAAGGCCAAGGTATGGAGGATGGCTAGAGCCCCGGCGTTTGAGATCAGCCTGGGCAACATAGTGAGACCCCCTCTCTACAAGTAAAAAATTTAAAAATAAGCTGGGCATGGTGGTGAGCAACTGTGGTCCCAGCTACTTAAGAGGCTGAGGTCCCAGCTACTTAAGAGGCTACTTAAGAGGGAGGATCACTTGAGCCTAGGAAATCGAGGCATAAAGATAATCCTGACTGTGAGATTATAAGGACGTGACCTGGAATCATTCATGCCAAGTCCTGAGCAGAGTCCTAGGCAGCCCAGAAAAAACAGCTGGTAAACATTAGCTCCAGCTATTAGCTCAAGTCCTTCTCCTATGAAACGCCATACAGCAGCTCAGAGTGTGACCCAGTGAGGTCACACAACTAATAAGGCATAGACTTGGCATTTAAACCCAGGCCTAGCTCCAAATTCAAGGCTGTTGTTGCTACCCAGGTGTTAATCTGAACAATTAGGTCTGACACCTTTGTCTGCCCCAGCGCCACAGACAGCAGGCAGCCTACCCCTCTTCTCCATGCTGAAAACATTTAGTGTTTGCCAGGAATCAGCATCTCTACAGTTTGTTAAAGCCAGAATTGCCACATCAATGCCCAGCGCCAACCTCCAGCCAGCTCCGCCCACCCCTGCCCGCCATCCATGGCCAGGGCATACGAAGGCCATGCTAGAAATTCACTGACAAAGATTCTGAACATCACAGGGGATGGTGGGTGTGGGGACAGGAGTCAGTCAGGTCTCCCCAGTCATGTTGTCTTGAAGCTGCTTGCTGCTGGGGCCACTGGCACCCCACTCCCCCAGCCCAGGCCTGCAGTGAGAGCCTTTGAGAGACAGATTTTGTCCTTCTCCCTACTGCGGCTTGGTGGGGATCCAGGAAGAAGCAAAGCACTAGAACCACAGAGCTGGGAGAACCCATAGCATCTGCCCATCATATTACAGAGAAGAAAAGTGAGACCCAGAAAAGACATAAAACGGTTACTCAAGCCCTCACCAAAGACAAGAAGAAAGGTATCTTGGTTCAGCCCAGCCACAGCCTGCCTCCAGAGCCCACATGCTGACTGTAGACCTCACAGCACCTCTGATAGAAACAGTATCTGCCTCCCAGGATTGTTGGGCTAATGAAAGATGATGGATGCAATCAGTGTGTGACATATAGCAGACATTCATGTCTAGTAAGTGGTGCTGTTGTGATGACTATCACTGTCGTCATCTCCAACATCGTCATTGCACCATCATCATCCTCACCTTCATTCCTGAGCTCTTCTCATCCTGTTCCGTCGTGTTCAGGCCTAGGTAAGTCAGACACAGACGTCTAAAAATCCGTGCATGTATTTAAAGCACTTGTTTGTTGAGCAACTACTGTATGCCAGGCACTAAGAATACAACAGGAATAGGACAAGGTCCTCTGCCTCCTCCAGGGAGCTCACAATGTCCTGCAGAGAACAGAAAAGGAAAGAAATACATGTAACAATGTGTCACACCTGTAGTCCTAAAAATAAGTCAAAATAATACTATTTAATAATAACCACCATTGGCTGAGTGCTGAAATAAAAAAGGGCTTCCTACGCCAGTGTGTTCACATAGCCCCCACTCCTGCCTTCATCCCAGTGACTCTCCCGCATAACCTGTGAGATTTCATCTTTACAGCAACCCTATATTAGTTTCTCATGGCTGCTGTGTCAGATTATCACAAATTTTGTGGCTTAAAATAACACAAATGTATTCTTAGAATTCCAGAGCTTGGGAGTCTGAAATCAGGCTCCCTGGGCTAAAGTGAAGGTGTGGGCAGGGCTCTGCTTCATCTGGAGGCTCTAAGGGAGAAATCATTTCCTTGCCATTTCTGGCTTTTAGAGGCCACCTGCATTCCTTGGCTTGTGGCTTCTCCGTCATCTGCAAAGCTGACCTCTGCTTCCACTCTTCCATCTTCTTTTTCTGACCCTCTTACCTGCCTCTTACAAGGTACCCTGTGATTACACCAAGCCCACCTAGAAAGTCCAGAATAATTTCCCCACCTCGAGATCCTTAACTCAATCCCACCTTAAAGTCACCATTGCCATATAAGGGAACATAGTCACAGGTTTGGGGGATGAAAATGTGGACATCTTTGGTGGGCCATGACTGTGCCTTCCACAAACCCTAATAAGTTAGGGACTGTTGATCACTTCTGCACTAGAGATGAGGAAACTGGGGCCTAGGGAGGTAATGTGGCGTGCAAAGTCACAAAAGCAGCTGGGATTGGAAACCAGGTTTCTCTGAGCTGTGGGAGTTGGGTCTGGTTTCCACTGTGCTACAAAAGGCAATGCAGAAGTCAAGAGCAGGCCAGAGAAGACAGCTTCCAGAAAGAGAGGGAACCAAGATAAGCTGTGCAAGATAAGTAGGGCATTCCAGGGTGGCAGTGCTACACACTGCCTGCCAGAGTGACATCTATGCAGGTGACATCCCCAAAACACACCAGGCCAGGTTCCCCTATAATTCCATAATGTCAAGGCAAAAACAGTAGCTTCAGGAAGGACTTCAACAGTTCAGCTGGTGATCTCCATTCCAGAATTCACTTTAATGTTTGGGATGTTTCTTGAAGATCAGCCTCCCGTCTGAAAAATGGGCATTATTAATGCCTATTAACCTAAGCACATTAGCCATCCTCCTCTACCTGCTTTCCTTCTTCTCCCTAACCCTAGAGAGGGTTTTTGTTGTTGTTGTTGTTTTGTTGTTGTTGATGTTTGAGACAAGGTCTTACTCTGTTACCCAGGCTGGAGTGCAGTGGTGTAATTTTGGCTCACTGTAACTTCTGCCCCCAGGGCTCAAGCAACCCTCCCATTTCAGGCCCCCTGAATAGCTGGGACGACAGGCTCACAACCACACCCGGCTAATTTTTATACTTTTGTAGAGACAGGGTCTCACTATGTTGCCCAGGCTGGTCTTGAACTCCTGGGCTCAAGCAATCCTTCCACCTTGACCTCCCAAACTGCTGGGATTACAGGTGTGCGCTATCTCACCTGGCCTTGTTTTTTGTTGTTGTTGTTTGTTTGTTTGTTTTTGAGATGGAGTCCCTCTCTGTTGCCCAGGCTGGAGTGCAGTGGTGCGATCTCGGCTCACTGCAACCTCCACCTCCAGGGTTCAAGCAACTCTCCTGCCTCAGCCTCCTGAGTAGCTGGGATTACAGGCATGCGCCACCATGCCCCACTAATTTTTGTGTTTTAGTAGTGACGGAGTATCACCATGTTTGCCAGCCTGGTCTCAAACACCTGACCTCAGGTGATCTGCTCACCTCAGCCTCCCACAGTGTTGGGATTACAGGCATGAGCCACAGCGCCCATCACTTGTTTGTTTTTTAACAGATTTTTTTTAATCTGTATAAATGTAAGGGATCCAAGTGCAATTTTGTTACATGCATGTATTGCCTAGTGGTGAAGTGTTGGCTTTTAGTATATTCATCACCCAGGTAATGAACATTTGATCCATTAAGCAATTTGCCATCATCCACTCCCCTTCCACCTCCATTCCATACTTTATGTCCATGTGTACATACTAGTTAGCTCCCACTTATGAGAAAGAACATGCACTATTTGACGTTCTGTTTCTGAATTTTGTTTCACTTGAAATAATGGCCTTCTATAATCCCAGCTACTTGAGAGGATCACTTGAGTCTAGGAGTTCAAGACCAGCCTGGGAAATATAGTGTGACCCTATCTAAAAAATAAATAAATACATAAACTGTTTGTTTTAGAGAAACTTTAGTTTCAGAGAAAAACTGAGCAAAAGATACCCAGACTTCCTGTGTACCTGCTTCCCATCCCTGCATAGCCTCCCCCCATTATCAGCATCTACCACCATCTGTTGCAACTGATGAACCCACACTGATATATTATGATCTCCCAGAGCCTGGGGTTTTGTTCAAAAACATTTTCCAGTATTAAGAAGCATCTCGTTTCTACAGCAGGCGAGGGAAATAAACTGTCTAGACACAGGCCAGACTAGCCTGGCCTTTTCCAACCTCAGCCATTACTTAAAGTCTGAATAGAATCCCCCAGAGAACTTGCGAGCAGAGACTCCTGGGGTCATCCAGGCTGGGAAGGAGCAAACATGCTTATTATAAAAATAGTATGTAACTTTTTTAAACTTTGGGGAAAATAAGAAAATAAAAGTCACCTATGATCTCACAACCAGAGAAGACTCTATTAACGTGTCAGGCGCATTTCTTTTACAATGCTTTTTCTATGAATAAAATAAAGATAATAGCATCTACTGAGCTTATTCTGAGTGCAGGGCCCTGTTTTAAATGTTTGTGTGCATGGTCCCAATCCTCACTGCCATCCTTCCAGGCAGGGACTATTATCATCTTAGTTAACAGCTGAAAATACAGAGGCAAAGAGAGATGAAACTATAAAAGGATGAATAGATGTAAATATATATGAACGGAAATGGAAGCCAGGATGGTGAGTAAGAGTATAGTCTTTGGAAGAAGACCACTTCCTATTTTTCCCTAATTTTATATATTCCTTATACGGTAATATTGACACAAGTCGTAAAATGCATGTGTTTTAAAATTCAAAAGGTACAGAACATCATACTTTGAAAAGTCCCCTTCCCTCTCCTGAGCCCAGCTACTCAGAGGCAACCACATTTAGCAATTTCTTTTTATCTTTCCAGAGTTGTTTTACACAGGCAAATATAGCTTTGGAGAGGGGTGGGTGGGTGTGTGTGTGTGTGTGTGTGTGTGTGTGTGTGTGTATCTGTACATACCTTTCTCTTCACACAGGTGAAGCGTATAGTCTACGCTTTGCTTTGTTAATATAACAAAACGTCTCACAGGTCATTACATGTCAGTCAAGAGTGGTTTCTAATTTATCAGTTGCATGGTGTTGAGAGGATATTTAACGAGTTCCACCTCCATTTGGGTCATTGTGAGAAGTAAATAAAATAATGCAGGTAAAACACTTACCCAGAGCCTGTTACATAGTAAGTACTCACATGTAAGATATGATTATTAGAATTTTCATCATCCTGCATGTAGAGTTTTCCATTTTGTGCTTTAGGACTAAAATTATGTCACCTCATTGGATATCAAAATAAACGTAAAAATAAATGTCTATTCTTACCTTGTACCATATAGAAAAATTAACTGTAAATGGATGCCAGACCTAAATGTAAAAACTAAAGCTATAGAGCTAAAAAAAAAAAAAAAAAAAAAAAATGGAGAAAATCTGTGTGACTTGAGTTAGCAAGAATTTCTTAGCTAGGACACAAAGAGCATAATTCATTAAAAAAAAAAAAAAAAGTGGTAACCCCCAGTGATCGCTCATCCTGGTATTCACCCCCTCTTTGTGAATGTAGTTGAGCTCTGTGACTTGATTCTATGAGTAGAATGCAGGAAAGTTGATGAAATTTCATTTCTGTGATTATGTTACATGGGCTTGGAATTGTCATCTTGCTAGCGGTCTCTGTCTATGTGCCTTCTAAGCTTGCTCACTTCATGTTGGACAGGCCAACAGGGATAGAAACCGAGGCTGGCCAGCAAGGAACTGAGATCCTCTGTAAGCAGCCTGGAGGAACTTAATTCAGCAACAACCTGAGTGACTTGGAATTCAAAAGGTACAGAAAATTCAAAAGGTACAGAAAGCTCCTTCCCCAGTTGAGCTTTCAAATAAGACCCTGGCCCCAGCTGACAACTTGACTGCAGCCTCATGAAAGATGGAAAAGCAAAGGACCCAGACAAGCTGCTCCTGACCCACAGAAACAGTGAGATAATTAATGTGCATTGTTTCAAGTGACAAAGTTTATGGTGATTTGACCCACAGCAACAAGAAACTAACACAACTGCTATGATTCTGGAGAGTGATTTGGTGCAGTGAGTCAAGGACCTTAACCCAGATACCCATAACTTGTCCAAAGTCATGTAGCTTGTTAGGGAAAGGGGCAGAGCTTGAATCCAAGACTCCAGAGCCCAGGCTTTTGTACCCACGTCATGCTGCCTCCCCGGGAGATCCCATTACAGGTCTTTCAGCCCCTGTTGCTCCCAGGCATCCTAGCCTCCCACATCCAGCTCCCCCAGGCTCCCTCCCTCCCAGCCCACGCCAGCTCTCTCCCCCTCTTCTCCACAGAGCTCAACAGCATTGCTCTGTCTGCACACATTTTCCCAAGAGAGAAAGAAAAAGTCAAAAATTTTGTTTTTGTACAAGCTGCCCTTTTTGCCTGTGGCTAAAATTCCCCCCACAGAATAGGAATAACAACCAAAGTCATACAAAAGGGAAGCTGGCAACTTGGCCCTCCTTCAGGAATATTCCCTGAGCTTGCACCATGGCCAGCAGCTGCCTGGGGGCTGGAGAGATGAGGAGGAAGAAAACCAAGCCTCCTCGGGCAGCTGATAGAAACAAGCACAGGTCCCCCATAGGACAGAGTCCTCTTAATTCGGCCTGCTCAGGCAATGGACAAAACTATCCAAAGGGTGGAGAGCTTGAAGGATGTGCAGAAATTAATCAGTGGGCAAGTCAGGAGGGAGAGCATTTCAGATACAGAGATCCAGAGGTAGAGCATGGTCTCTGGAAAGCAAGCAACAGCCCAGTGTGGCAGTCACACCAGGAGTGACCAGGGGCTGTGAGGTAGGCATCTGAGGATTGGAGCTGCCCAGCACCTATTCTTCCTTCTTCAGGTAATGGTACCCCAATTTTCCTTAGGGGAACCATCCCTTCCCACTGCACGGTCTTAGCGGGACTGTCAATCAGGTTCACCCACCCACCTACAGCCAAGGTAGGCCAGATGCTTTCTCCCTGGAATTTGCATCATAAATAGGAAATATAATGATGGAAAGTATTTGGGGCATAAGGTTTACTCGTTTCTGAGACAATGCCTTGAAGAAGGTCTCTGCTTTTGTCCTAAATTTCCCGAGCCTTTCTGGACCCTTTCTTTTTCAAGGCTGGGTTTTCCAGCTTTTCTGTCCATTTGGTGTGAGATACACATCATTACATTTTTTAGCATAAATTAGCCATTGCTGGTTTCAGGGGCTTCCAATCAAGCCATACAAACAGACACAGAAATACATCCAGGCGGTGTGAGGACTCAGTCACATGGCCTTGGGGAGAGTAGGGAATGGATCAGACACTATAAGGAATGAGTTTGGGATCAGAAATGCCAGGTAGGTGGTGACTGCAGACATACAGGTGAGCAACTAGGTGGCCCAAACTGTGACAATGACCTGTGGAATACAGAGAAGGGCTCATGGACCAACCCAAAGAGTAGACGCATGTATCACTCCTTCAATCGCAAGCATTTCTTAAGCACCTAAAATGTGGCCAACGTTTGCCCATCTTTGTGGCCACCTGCCTGTTTCTTTGTCATCTGCCGCTTGTCTCCTGGATCAGCTACCTATTGCTGCATAATACATTACCCCAAAACTTACTGGCATAAAATCATAACTATAATGACGGTCCATTGTCTTCTGTGGGTCAAAAATTCAAGACAGTCTTGGGTGGTCTCATGAGGTTACAGTCAAGATGTCAGCCAGGGCTGCCATCACTTGAAGGCTTGACTGGGACTGGAGGATTTGCTGCCAAGGTGGCTCCCTCATAGGGCTGGCAAGTTTCTGATTGCTGCCAAGGGGTGGTGAGGAGAACACCACCTCCAGGAAAGGGCCTGGAGCATGACCAGCCATGTAGGGAGAGAGGCCAGGGGCCATCGATATAGTAGACACATGAGTGAAGAATCTAGCCCGCGAGTGGATCCTACAGCCCCAGCTATTCTGGTCTATACCATGTGCATCAGAGAGAAACAGCCCAGCCAAACCCTTCCTAAATTCCTGCCCCATAGATCTAGAAGCAAAATAAAACAGTTGCATCAAGACACTACATTATAGAGTAGTTTTTTTTGTTTGCTTGCTTGTTTGTTGTCTTTTTTGCGACAGAGTCTCACTCTTTTGCACAGACTGGAATGCAGTGGTGCAATCTTGGCTCACTGAAACCTCTGCCTCCCAGGTTCAAGCGATGCTAATGCCTCAGCCTCCCAAGTAGCTGAGATTACAGGTGCCCGCCACCACACCTGGCTAATTTTTGTATTTTTAGTGGAGACAGGGTTTCACCATATGGGCCAGGCTGGTCTTGAACTCCTAACCTCAAGTGATCTGCCTGCCTAGGCCTCCCAAAGTGCTGGGATTACAGGCATGAGCCACTGCACCCAGCCTAGAGTAGTTTTTTACTCAACATTACATAATGCAAACTTATTTTTGAATCCCTATTACCATTTTTTGCATCTATCCACAGGGTCTATAAGGTTGACTTCTTCTAACAAACTTTCTCGAGGGGACTGGAGGTACTGGACTACTCTGTCTACACTAGCAGAAAGCTGGTAGTGCCTGGGGGTTCACATCCTCCCATGGTGCCCCTTAGCCAATCACTGACTAGAGTAGGAGTATGAAAGCCCAGTTTCCTTGCTCTCGTGGGTTAAATGGTGCCACTCATGACCGGGCATGGTGGCTTATGCCTGTAATCCCAGCACTTTGGGAGGCCAAGGCGGGCAGATCACGAGGAGGGTTCGACACCAGTCTGGCCAACATGGTAAAATCCTGTCTCTACAAAAAATTAGCCAGGTGTGGTGGTGTGTGCCTGTAATCCCAGCTACTCGAGAGGCTGAGGCAGGAGAATTGTGCAAACCCGGGAGGCAGAGGTTGCAGTGAGCTGAGACAGTGCTATCGGACTCCAGCCCAGGAGGCAGTGTGAGACTCCATCTCACAAAAATAAATAAATAAACAAAAATAGGTCCACACAGAAACTGTGCATCTGGCCTTATTTGGAAAAACAGTCTTCGTAGATGTAATTAAGTTAAGGATCTTGAGATGAGATAGTCCTGGATTATCCAGGTCAATGAGCCAATGGCAACTGTCCTTATAAGAACAGAAAAAGACGTAGACACAGAAGATAAGAGAAGGCCATATGATGATGGAGGTACACATGGAACGGATGTGTCTACAAGCCAGGGGACTCCCAGGATTGCAGGGTCACCAGGAGCTGGAAGAAAGGCATGGAACAGATCCTCCCCTAGAGCTCATAGAGGAA
>NW_012102732.1:2000307-2002157 GCF_000951045.1 Mandrillus leucophaeus | reverse complement strand
CACCACGCCTGGCTAATGTTTGTATTTTTAGTAGAGATGGGGTTTCACCACGTTGGCCAGGCTGGTCTCGAACTCCTGACCTCAGGTGATGCACTCGCCTCAGCCTCTCAAAGTGCTGGGATTACAGGCGTGAGCCACCGCGCCTGGCCAGTTCCTGTTGTTTTAAGCCACACAGTGGTGGTAATTTCGTAAGACAGGTCTAGGAAACTACCACATTTGTTTCAAGGCAGGACAAATGCTAAAATGTAATTTACGCTCCAGAAACCCACAGAATCAGGCTGAGGCTGGAATCCCACTTGAACTTGAACTTGCCCTTCCCTAGTCTGCTTTCCTCACTCGACTTCCAGTTTCTCCTGGGAGCCTTCCTCAATAAATCATTTGCATATCAATTCCCATTTTCAATCAGTTCTGGGGCCATCTGACTTAAGATAGGTAATAAGGGGCGGGGCCAAGATTTGCACCGAGGCTATCTAACCCCAGAAAGTTAGAAGACTCATGTAATTTATTTCAGAATCAGACCTACCTGGGCCAGCCCCCTAGGAGCTGAGTGACCATAGGTAAGTGGCTTAGCATCTCTGAGCCTCAGCTTCCTGATCTGCAAGATGGGGCCAGTCTTGCTATCTCCCCCTCAGGGTAGCCAGGATAATTAGAGATGGTGTATGTAAGGATGCAGCGGGAGCCCAGGCCTTGGGCACTGTGTTCTGAACCACTGGGTAGGTATGGGGCAGACACGTCTGGCCAGGTGTGTGGACTCAGGTGATGCAATCTCGCCCCCAGGCAGGGCTCTGGAAGATGTGGACCCTCCACGAGCCCTCAGTGTCCTGTATTGATTAGATTTGGTTTGCACAATGTTCCCAAGATGAAAGGAGCTAATGGCGAGCCATCTTATCAAAGCATATCTGTTCGATCTGAAGGCTCGTGGTATATCATCAGCTGAAAAAGAGAAAAATGCAAGTTGGAGGGGAAAGGGAAAAATCACAAAGGCCAGGAACACAATGAAAAGGGCAGTCTGTGTTCTGAATCTCTAACAGCAGCCCCACTCTTGTTCTCGGGGCATGGTTCTGATAGGGAAGGCATTTCAGTCAGGGAGGCATTGACTAAGCCTGTCCCATTTCACCCACGAGGAAACTGACCTTCAGAGACGTTGCCCAGGGTCTCACAGGTGGGGTTGAATCCAGGTCCGCTCAAATCCAGAGGCCAGACTCTCAACCCTAGCCTCCCTTAAGCTGTCTGAGGTCTGTCCTGATCTGATTCCATTCTTCCCTTCACCCTCCAGCCTAGTCCCCATCCACCAAGTCCAGCATTTCAAACCACAACATGTTCTTGGAGGTTTTTACTCAATGCAGCTATGACACCCAGAGGAGTCTCAGAAACAAACAAGAAAGCCTCTCTATGAGCAGAACCACCCATCCCATCATGATCATGGATCCATAGTCATCCATCATGGCACCATGTTACTAAATGTCAAGACCACACCTGCACACCTGAACTGGAGATTTCAAGATGCCACTAAGAAATAGGTAACTAACACTCAGCACAGAATGTTCTCTGGAGCTAGTTTGGACATTCTTTGTAAAGAAGAGACCCGGTGGGATAATCTGAGATGCCTCAATGCTTTATAATTACATGAGTCATTTCCACCCAGATAGGACTGGGTAGAGTTTAGAATGCTATTTGCTCTGTGTGCTACTATACCACTGAAAGAGAGGTGGAAGTTGCCTGAGCAACTTAACTGTGTCATTTTTGTTCCATGTGGGGTCAACCCAGCCTAATACTGTGGCAAGAACAGCGATGAAATAGCTAAAATGGAATCAACCCAATGTCCATCTCAGTGGTTTGAATAAATCATC
>NW_012102732.1:1996155-1999937 GCF_000951045.1 Mandrillus leucophaeus | reverse complement strand
CTCCCGGGTTTAAGCCATTCTCCTGCCTCAGTCTCCCAAGTAGCTGGGACTACAGGTGCACCACCACACCCAGCTAATTTTTGTATTTTTAGTATAGACAGGGTTTCACCATGTTGGCGAGGATAGTCTCGATCTCCTGACCTCGTGATCCACTCACCTTGGTCTCCCAAAGTGTTGGGATTACAGGCGTGAGCCACCACGCCCAGCCAATTCATCTCATAATACTGAGTAAACAAAAAAATCAAACACCAAAGAATACAATACAGTGTGATTCTATTTACAGTTCAAAGCAAGCAAAGCTAAACTACGTTGTGAGGGTGCATGCTTAGGCAGTAAAACTATAAAAACAAGCAAACAACTGAGAACCACAGAAGAAAGGATGGTGAGTATTTCTAAGGGAGTGAAGGGGAAATAAACAGAAGCTTCTGGGTTCTGGCAATATCTATATCTTGAACTGGTTGGTAATTACATGGGTGTTTCCTTTATAACTATTTGTTATATTTTGTGTACTGTATATGTTGCACAGATGTGTTATATGAATGCTATATATCACAATAAAAATGTTTTAAGAATGTCATTTGGGGCAGGTATGGAGGCTAATGCCTGTAATCCCAGCACTTTGGGAGGCCAAGGTGGGAGGATCACTTGAACCCAGGAGCTTGAGACCAACCTGGACAACATAGTGAGACCCTGACTCTACTGAAAATAAAGTTTAAAAAATTAGCCGGGCATGAAGGCATGCACCTGTAGTCCCACCTATTCAGGAGAAAGATGTGAGAGGATGGCTTGAGTCCTGGAGTTGGAGGCTGCAGTGAGCTATGATTGTACCACTGCACTCCAGCCTGGGTGACAGCACAAAACGCTGTTTCAAAAAAAAAAATTAAAGAATGTCATTAGGGAATTACAAATTATAAACAACAATGGGACCTATTAGCATGGCCAAATCCAGAATACTGACAACTCCAAATGCTGGCAAGCATATGAATGAAAAATGGTACAGCAACTTTGGGAGACAGTTTGGGAGTTTCTTATAAAGCTAAACCTACTCTTATTATATGATTCAGCAATTATACTCCTTGATATTTACCCAAATGAAGTGAAAATTTATGTCCACATAAAAACCTGCACACAGATGTTTCTAGCAGGCTTTACTCATGATTGCCAGAATTTGGGAGCAACCCAAATATTTTTCAGCAGGTGAATGGATAAAAACTGAAGTACCTCTAACAGTGGAAAATTATTCAGTGCTAAAAAGAAATGAGCTATCAAGCCATGAAAAGATATGGACAAACTTTAAATGCATATTACCAAGTGAAAGAAGTCAGCCTGAAGAGGGTACATACAGGATGATTCCAATTCTATGACATTCAGCTCTATGACATTCAAAGGTAAAACTATGGAGACAGTGAAAAGATCAGTGGTAGCCAAGGGTTGGGGAGAAAGAACGGATGAACAGGCAGAGCAGAGGATTTGTAAGGCAGTGAAATTATTCTTTATGATACTTTAATGGTGGCTACACGTCATTACACATTGGTCCAAACCTACAGAAGGTACAACACCAAGAGTGAGCCCTAATGTAAACTATGGACTTGGGTGATAGATGATTGACATGGTTTGGCTGCATCCCCAACCAACTCTTACCCTGAATTATAATAATCCCCATGTGTCAAAAGCGGGGTCAGGTGGAGATAATTGAATCATGGGGGCAGTTTCTCCCATACTGTTCTCGTGGTAATGAGTAAGTCTCATGAGATCTGATGGTTTTATAAATGGGAGTTCCCTTGCACAAGCTCTCTTGCCTGCCGCCATGTAAGATGTGACTTTGCTCCTCATGTGCCTTCCACCATGATCATGAGGCCTCCCCAGTCATGTGCAACTGAGTCAACTAAACCTCTTTCCTTTATAAACTACCCAGTCTCAGGTATGTCTTTATTCACAGTGTGAGAACAGACCACTACAATGATCATGTATTAATGTAGGTTCACAGATTGTAACCCATGCACCACTTTTGGGGGGTAGGGAGGGAGGATGTTGCTAGTGAGGGAGGTTAAGGGCAGGGGTCAGGGAGAATACGGTCCACGCACAAGGAATCTCTGTATTTTCCACTCAGTTTTGCTGTGAACGTAAAACTGCTCTAAAAATAAGGTTTATTATTATTTTTAAGTTTTAAGAAATAAAGAAAAGGCAAAGGAAGAAAAGAAAAGGAAAAGGGATCTTGGGCACATAACTTACTCTCGGCACCTCGTCTATAAAATAGGAAAAAACAACACCTCACTCACAGACTTGTGAGGACAAAAAGTGAGAAAATGTGTAAGCTGTCGAGCGTATCTTCCATTCATCTGGGAGTTACTGACCAGGACACGAGTTCATATTCCTGAGCCACTGCCCCCTTACCAGCTAGAAAAAAACCAACTGGCCAGGAGCAGTGGCTCAGGCCTATAATCCTAGCACTTTGGAAGGCCACAGCAGGAGGATCACTTGAGCCCAGGAATTTGAGATCAACCTTGGGAACATAGTAAGACCTCATTTCAGTGGCACATGCCTTTAATCCAGCTACTCAGGAGGCTGAGGCGGGAGGATGGCTTGAGCCCCGGAGATCCAGACTGCAGTGAGCTATGATCTTGGCATGCAATCCAGCCTGGGTGATGGCATCTAACCAAATGCCCATTAACTTGAAGGAAACAGATGTAGTTTGTTCATTCGTTCGTTTGTTTATTTATTTATTGAGACAGGGTCTCACTCTGTCACCCAGGCTGGAGTGCAGTGGCATAATTGCAGCTCACTGCGCATTTATCTCCCAGGCTCAAGTGATCCTCCCACTTCACCCTCCCCAGTAGCTAGGACTACAGGTGCACACCACCACGCTCAGCTAATTTTTTTAATTTTTGTAGAGAGAGGATCTCACTATGTTGCCCAGGCTGGTCTCAAACTCCTGGCCTCATGAAATCCTCCTACCTTGGCCTTCCAAAGTGCTGGGATTGCAGGAGTGAGCCACTGCGCCTGGCCAAGATGTAGTTTAAATAAAATAGGATAAATAATTAATTAAATAGAAACAGAAATAAAATGACAGACCCAAAGGCTGTCGGACAGTGACATGTTGAAAAGTGGCTAGTCCTTCCCTGGGGGCAAAGGTGCCTGAGCCTCCCCACCCCTCATCTCGCATTCTGGTTGCTCTGTATATTTGAGGCTGAGGACTGCAGTCTGCTGGGATTCTATAGTCAGTGCTAGGTTTCGGGGAGGAGAGACTGGTCAGGAAGAGACACTGCCCACAATCCTCTACCACATTTGTGGCCTCCCCAGGGTCCTGGGGGTAACCTAGAAAGAAGATAAACAGAGCGGGCTTGTAACAATTGAAAATATCTATTTTTCTCCCAAAGCCAGACACAAGAAGGAACAGGGTGACTTCTTCAGCTCATCTCAAGGGAACACTTTGATCCAGGTCTAACGGATCACTAAACTCTCCTCTCCCTGCTGAGTGGGTGGAATGTCAACAGCCCAGACCAACAGTGCCCCTAGCAGTGTTCCAATCTCTTCAGTCTCTCATTCATTCTGCAAATAACCCCAACCTCCAGCTCCAGCCCCTGTGATGTGCCAGGTGCTGGCATTATAGCAGCCAGGCAAGGCTCTGCTCTCAAGCAGCTAACATTGTAGCTCAAATAAAATACAACAAATAGGCCAGGCGCGGTGGCTCACGTCTGTAATCCCAGCACTTTGGGAAGCCGAGGCAGGCGGATCATGAGGTCAGGAGATCAAGACCATCCTGGCTAACATGGTGAAACCCC
>NW_012102732.1:1984998-1995645 GCF_000951045.1 Mandrillus leucophaeus | reverse complement strand
GGCACAGTGGCTCACGCCTGTAATCCCAGTACTCTGGGAGGCCAAGGTAGGTGGATCACCTGAGGTCAGGAGTCAGAGACCACCCTGGCCAACATAGCGAAACCCCATTTCTACTAAAAATACAAAAATTAGCCAGGCATGGTGGCGGGCACCTGTAATCTCAGCTACTTGGGAGGCTGAGGCAGGAGAATTGTTTGAATCCAGGAGGCAGAGGTTGCAGTAAGCCACGATCGTGTCACTGCACTCCAGCCTGGGCGACAGTGAGACTCTCACAAAATTTAAAAATATATATATATATAAAATTAAAAATAAAAATAATTTAAGCTATGTTGGACGAGAAGGAGCCAGTTGTGATGAGGGAAACTGGGCTGAGGGTGGGCTTTCTGAGCCAAGGAGAATGCAAATAAAAAGACCTTAGGCACAAATTAGCTAAAACCTTGTATTAGTCTCTTAACTATATACAAACTGGGTGACTTCAACCAACAGACCTGCATTCCCGCACAGTTGTGGAGGCCATGAGTCCAAAATCAAAGTACCAGCATGGCTGGGTCCTTCTGGAGGCTCTGAGGGAGAATCTGTTCTGCGCCTCGGTCCTGCCACCTGGAGGCTGCTGGCAATCCTGGGCGATCCTTGGCTCTTACATGCCTCACCCCAATCTCTGCCTGTCTCCACATTGTCTTCTTTCTGCGTCCTCTCCTCTTCTGATAAGGACAGCCATCACTGGACAGAGGGCCTGCCCTAAATCCAGGATGATTTCATTTCAAGATCCTTAACTACTTGCATCTACAACGGCCCTATTTCTTTTCCTTTTTTCTTTTCTTTTTTTTTTTTTTAAATACAGGGTCTCTCTGTCGCCCAGGCTGGAGAGCAGTGACGCAAACACCACTCACTGCAGCCTCAACCTCCTGGGCTCAAGTGATCTTCCCTCCTCTGTCTCCCAAGTAACTGGGAACACAGGCACGCACTACCATCCCCAGCTAATTTTTTAAAGCTTTTTTGTTTATTTTGCTTCATTCCTTTTATGGCTGAATAACAATACAATGGTATGGATAGACCACATTCTGTCTAGCTTGAGAAAACATATAATTGTGAGGGTTTTTTTAAATTCATAATTGATCTTATACAATATGAATGGCACTGTAATTTACTTTGTTTTTTGTTGTTTTTTTTTTTTTTTCCATCTATCAATGCGACTTGGTGAAGTGAGTAAAATTGGTGGGTTCTTTAAAATATAACAGACGCTGTCAGATTATGTCAAGAAATGGAAGCGAGTTATTGTGCGGAACGCTCCACGGGTGATATGCCACTCATTCTCACAACACGCCAGGAAAGGTATTATCAGTATTCGAGACACTAGGAAATTAAGTTTCAAAGAAGTAAAGCAATTGGCTGAGTACCAAGCATATGAAAAGCTCTTCAAAATTAGGTATTGAATGGATGAATATAATTATCAGTGGCCGAGCTGGGGATTTGAACTCAGCTCTGTGCGCTTACTTGAAGGTCAACCTCCTGCCTCTGCACACAGAATCAGGAAACAGACCGCTGTGCATTTAAAGCAGCTGCTGTTATATGCTGATGGGAGGCGGGGGCAGAATTATAATCACCCACTTTCAGTAGTCCTGGAGGACAAGCTCTCTCTCCAGGAGGACAAAATTTTCTAGGGCTGACTGGGAAAACACATCAAGCATTTGGTAAATGCACGACCTTTGCAGAAAGGACTGTTCTGAATAACTAAGCTAATAATAATCACCCGACAGCAATTTCCTGCAAGCTGGTTTCTTAACACACATCTGGCAGTTCATCCGCCTTCCCCTCTGCTGCACACGTGGTTTGTCAGCAGTCCAGGTGGCGGGAGTGATGGACACTCCAGCGTGTGTGAGCATGCACTTTAACCCTTGCTTCGCTAAGTCTGGGGGAGACTCTCACAGCAAAAGACCTGCCTGGGACACCAGGAAGGGCATTTAACCCTAAGGCTCCACTCAACGGGCTCACTGGGACATTCTGAAAATGTGATTCTGAGGCCGGGTGCGGTGGCTCATGCCTGTAATCCCAGCACTTTGGGAGGCCAAAGAGGGCAGATCACGTGAGGTCAGGAGTTTGAGACCAGCCTGGCCAACACGGTGAAACCCCGTCCCTACTAAAAATACAAAAATTAGCTGGGTGTGGTGGCGGGTGCCTGTAATCCCAGCTACTCAGGAGGCTGAGGCAGGAGAATTGCTTGAACCCGGGAGGCAGAGGTAGCAGTGAACTGAGATGGTGTCACTGCACTTCAGCCTCGGTGCCAAAGGGAGACTCTGTTAAAAGAAGGAAGGAAGGAAGGAAGGAAGGCAGGAAGGGAGGTAGGGAGGGAGGGAGGCAGGGAGGGAAAGAAAATGTGAGTCTGCATCTCACTAGCTAGGTAACGCTGAGCAAGGCATTTCGCCTCTCTGAGCTTCGGAGTGGGTGTGAGAATGAAGAAAAACCACAAGATGAATGGGTCAGCAGTGTGCCTTGTTCATAACTGAGGCTCAGGAACAGAGGGCCCCCTCCCACACTCCCCCAGCTACCATCTCTTTGCAGCCCTGCCAAGAAGGGCTGGCTTTCTTTCCCCTTATCTAGTGACCTATTACTGTGTTGCAAACCACCTCAAAATTTGTGGCACAAATAATAACCCTTTAGGGCCATCTGGGCTGCTATAACAGAATACCATAGGGTGGCTGATAAACAAACACATTCATTTCTCATGGTTCTAGGGGCTGGAAAGTCCAAAATCAAGGCACCGGCAGGTTCTGTGTCCAATTCTTGGTCATAGATGGCTGTCTTTTTCCTGTGTCCTCACGTGATAGAAGGGGTGAGGCAGCTCTTTGGGGCCTCTTCTGTAGGGGCACTAATGCCCTATAAAATATTATAGGTTTGACAAGAGGAGGGATGCAATCTGACTTTTTATTTTAAAGGGTCATTCCCCCTGGTTTAAATTTGAAGACAAAACTCCCAAGGGTGAGAACAATGCCTTCCTAGTGCCCTCTCCACCACCCAACATCCTCTGGGCATAACTGAGAGAACCCTCAGTGAACTAGAGAGAAAACTATGAATAGAATCTGGTCCCAAGACACCCAACTGACTCTCTGTGTACTGTCCTGGGGGATTTCAGGAAACATAATCTGTGTCTTAAAAAAAAAAGAAGTCTTATTTGTGTTGCTTAGTCACCCTATCAACTCTCCACGTTTTATTATCAGTAACCGTGAAATTGATGTTGATTTAATTCTGTTTTGCAAAGACAAAAAAAAAGTAATTTAGACAAAGGTTGCCAGCTGAGGCCATGTGTGTGCATGTGTGTACACATGAGCACACAGGGATATAGATTTTACATATGTGGACTTTACACATGTTCCTGTGTACTTGTGTGCTCACTGACATGTCTGAGAGTGGACACCACTGTGTGTGTCTGGGCACGTCTGTGAACACATCAGTGTGGTGTATACCCCTGGCAGCTCCCCATCTCACGCACAATAAAATCCGAAGTTCTTACAATGTCACAAAAGTTCTAACCGTGGCTACCTATGTATTCTCGTTTCCTACGGCCCATCCCCTGGCTTACTCCATTGTGGCCAGGCTGACTTCCATGATGTCACTGAACACACAGGTGGAGAAAAGGGCCAATATCACTGACTGTACTTTTTCTAAAAGTGCAGTGACTCAGGCGAGAGATGTGAGAACCTGTGCTCTCTCCTGCTCATCCTCTTCAGGGCATTCTTCGGAGGGCTGTGCTCAGTCACCAACTCAGAGGCTTTGTGAAATTCTGCAGGCAAGAAAAAACGAGCAAACATGGATTCTTATGTTTGCCACTTTGTCCCACCCCCTTGGTGTTGGAAAATTGATAAGCGTATGAATTAATGAAATCACTACCACCTATTAATAACAACGAGTACTGGCTGGGCGTGGTGGCTCATGCCTGTAATTTATGAGCTTTGGGAGGCCGATGCAGGAGGACTGCTTGAAGCCAGGAGTTCGAGGCCAGCCTGGGCAACATAACAAGACACAGTCTCTACCAGAAAAAAAAAAAAAAGGTGCCACGCAACTGTAGTCCCAGCTACCAGAGAGGCTGAAACAGAAGGATTCCTTGAGCCCAGGCGTTTAAGGCCGCAGTGAGCTAAAACTGCGCCACTGCACTCCAGCCTGGGTGACACAGCAAGACCATCTTAGAAAAATAAACAAACAAACAAACAAATGGGTACTAAGAGCATGGATAACGATTACACTCGTGATAATAAATGCAGTAGCATGCTGGTTAAATAGCACAGGCTCTGGATCCCACACCCCGGGTGAATCCAGGCTTTACCATTTAGTAGCTGGGCGAGTTATTTAACTTCTGTTTAACTCCTTTAGAGGAACGAGTTTAGCCACACATGTGAGGAGATGGCCCCTCAGCAAACACGTCTCACCTGCGACCATTGTGAAGCCTACACTGCCGGCAACCCCCGCACGCATGCGCGGCCCGGGCAGGTAGGTGGAGCCACGGTGCGCTGCGGTCAGATGGTTGCACGCGGGGGCGGGGCCCCGCCTGCGCAAACCGCCTGTTATGGCGGCTGCCTGAGTCCCACCGACCGACAGCGGGGTCGGATGGGACCCCAGGCTGAGCCTCGCGGCGGGTAAGTGACTGGGAGAAGAGGCGGGACAGGGTAGGGTGCAGGGAACCTTCTGGCGCCGAGCCTGACTTTGAAATCCGAGCTCCCACGGATCTGAGGCCCAGATCCCTGAGGCCCGACCGCACTCTTAGCCTGTTTCCCCTTCTGAACACAGGTGTTGGGGGAAGAAGTCCACGTCCTCACCTGAGTTTCCGTCCTGGGTCCAGGCACCTCTCCTTCGGTTCCAGATTAGGAAGGGAGGGCAGTGCCCGACCTGTGACTGTCTTTTGAGAGGGCAATAGTTACCCCAAAAGGGTGGCGTTAGGAAGGCGACAAGACAAAGAGGACGAGGAACCCCACGAGGGACGTCCCTGGGGCCCCTCACTACGACTCTGCGCGCCGTGGCCAGGCTACGTTTTTCCCACCCCCAACACAGGCGTTCACACCGTACCCTCCGTTATCCAGCTCCTGGCCTAAATCGTTATGGGATCGCGCCAAATTTCTGATTGTTGAGTGAGTTGCACTTATCAGAAAGAAAGAGGAGGGAAGTTATTTCAACACCGTGATCCCAGCAAACTGCTTATTTGGGATAACTGACTGGAGACCTATAGGAGAGGAAGGCTGGCAGCGTCTCAGTCTAGGCAGCGTCTCAGTCTAGTCCCCACAGCCTTAGAAGAGCCAAGAACACGTTAGCTCCTGCTGCAGGGATGAGCTTGCAGCCCTATGGAGAGGTGGCGGGGCGGGTCCCCATCTGCAACCTGGGGCTCCTTTCTCAGCTCTGCCCAGTGAAGAGAGGAGCCCCAAATGCATACAGACCCTGCATTCCCGGAGGGGGACTTTTCCTGACTAGAGAAACTGTTACCTTTTTTCTTTCTTCCCAGCATTCACTTTAATAATCATATTGCTATAATGATAGTACTTACTATTGTTGCTTATTGAACGTTTATTATATGTCGTGAACCCTAAAAGTGATCATTGTCTCATTTACTCCTCACACAGGCCCTGAGGTAGGTTCAAGAGGGCCTTCTTATTCCCAGAGAGCTGATTCTAGGGAAAACCACTTAAAGGGAGTCTCCTTCACCTGGGACTTACATTGCAGTGTGCATTTCTTGGGAAGCCCGGTTGGATTGAATTTAAAAATGGAAAATTCAATTAGAGATCAAGAATTTGAGTTTCTTTTTTGTCTATACTTAAAATTTAGTGTGTAATGTTATGCTGACTTTTGGAAAAAGCAAAGAACAGTGATTTTTCTGGGATGTAAGTTTTCCAACAATAGGCCATGTGTGGTGGCTGATGCCTGTCATCCCAGCACTTTGGGAGGCCAAGGTAGATAGATCACCTGAGGTCAGGAGTTCAAGACTAGCCTGGCCAACGTGGCAAAACCCTATCTCTACTAAAAATACAAAAATTAGCTGGGCATGGTGATGTGTGCCTGTAGTCCCAGTTACTCGGGACACTGAGGTAGGATCACTGGAGCCCAGGGGGCGGAGGTTGTAGTGAGCTGAGATGGCACCACTGCACTCTAACGTGAGCAACAGAGTGAGACTCGTCTCAGGAAAAAAAAAAAAAAAAATGCACTGTGGCGAAAAAAGAAATAGCATCCTTTGGTTCCATTTTAAAAGAAATGGCTTTTGATTTTTTATTTTTACAGCAATATTAAAAACAGAAACTATATGTGAAAGTTCTCAGTTTTCCCCCAGGACATCTCTAAGTCCTGAGAGAGCTTGATCTGCCTTTGAAATAAGTGGTAGGTATAAGCTGTATTTTCTCTTCTGGAATCTGATCTAATTTTGCCAGTCCCATTGATTAACAGTGTTTGCCTGAAGGTCCAGCACTTTCAATGACACCATGAAATTCTGCATTGATTTGCCAGATTCACAGACTTTCTTCACAACCCACTTGCATTTTGATGGCTTTATAGTGTTGAGTGGGAAAGCTAGCATGGAGACCAATAAGGAATCATCTTTTTCCTAAAAAATTTTTTGTTGGTACAGCTTTTGCTACTCCACAGCAAGCACTTAAATGTAGGAACTCCGGCAGTGTACTGAGATAGTTAGGACACCCTGAGTCATGATGACCTCTTTTTGCAGTTGAAGAAACGGGGGCCTGGCGAGATTTCATGACATGCCTAGGGAACACATCTACCCAGGTAGGAACAGCTTCTGTAGGCAGTCAAGGGTTACAGGCAGGTTTGGGTCAAATACCTGAAACTAACCCCAGGACAAGGAGGTTGCTGGTGTTTTATTAACAACTACTGTGAGCCCAGGACTCTGCTCAGCACTTTACCCACCCAGTAACACTGCATGAGATTGTGGCTGAAGAAACAGATGCAGAGAGGTGAAGTATTTTCCTGAGATCACATGGCTAGGAGGTGAGAGACCAGGGATCCCCACCTGGTCTGTCCAATTTGAAAGCCCATCAGACTACTGCTGTTTGATGATACTTTTCCACGAGATGAAACATGTGTTTGGAGGGAGATCCCCCGTTTTTGACAACTTTACCTCAACCATGGTTTTCCAAGTTTTAGTTATTAATGTATCACCTGCATAATTTTTCTGTATCTGTGTATCACCTGTGTAGTGATTCCCTTAATTACTTTTCCTTTAAATCCACTCCCTTTTTTTTTTTTTTTTTTTTAATTTGTTTTTGAGAGAGGGTCTTGCTCTGTCACCCAGGCTGGACTACAGACTGCAGTGGCGCATTGTCGGCTCACTGCAACGCCCGCCTTTTGGACTCAGGTGATCCTCCCACCTCAGCCCTCCAAGTAGCTGGGACTACCGGCGTTCTCCACCGCACCCGGCTAATTCCATTCACCTTTTTAAATTCAGTAACAGAGCTTTAGGCTAGGCATGATGGCTCACGCTTGTAACCCCAGCACTTTGGGAAGCTGAGGTGAGAGGATCGCTTGAGTCCAAGGATTTGAGACCAGCCTGAGAAACATAGTGAGACCCTCGTCTCTACAAAAAAAAAAAATTGAATGCCAAGCATGGTGGCATAGCTGCCATCCTAACTACTGGGGAGGTTGAGGCAGGAGGATCGTGTGAACCCAGAAGTTTGAGAGTGCAGTGAGCTGTGATTGCACACTGTGCTCCAGCCTGGGCAACAGAGCAAGCCCCTGTCTCTAAAAAGAAATGTTTAAAAATAAAACATAGTTTAAAATAGGAAAGCTTTATAACAACAAATGATATGGGGACAGAAGATAACAGCTTCTAGAATTAAAAAGAAAGAGTAAAGGGCCATAACAACTAAATGCAAAGTGTAAATTGTGATTGGATACTAGTTTGGGGGTGGGGAGAGCCTCAAAGACCTTTGGGAGACAGGTGGAGGAAATTGACTTTAAATGCTATTAGGGAATTATTAATTAGATTTGTTAATGGTCTTATGGTTATATAGGGAAATGCTCGTAGGGGACAGACATTAAAGAATTTAGGGGGAGAATGTCATGATGTCTGCAGTGTACTCTCAGCTCAAGGAGAAGAAACCAGAGAGGGCAGGCACATGTGGCAAAATGGTGACGATCACTGAATCTAAGCAGTAGTTCTATGGTTATGATATTCCCCTATATCTTTACTGTTTGAAATTTTTTGTAAAAGTTGAAAAAAATAAGAAGGGGAAGGAAACTTTATAAATGGAAATGCATGTCCCTTGCTGTAAATAAAAGGTTACTATGAAAATGAATATATGAATGAATAGAAAATGAATATAATGAGTGAAATGAATATAATGAATATAAACAAAATAACACAATTAATTTCCAGCTGGATTCTCTTCCCTGGCCAAGTCTCTGAGACCTTCTCCCAGGGTGATGCAGAACTGCTAGCTACCAGCTTGAGCCTGTCTGCAGTATCTTCTCTGGGACCTGCCATGCCAAGGACCCGTTCTCACCTCTGAGGGGCTCCTGTCCTAGGACTAAGGTGGAGCCTGGGCCATGGTGCAGCTGGCCCCTGCTGTAGCCATGGACGAGGTCACCTTTAGAAGCGACACTGTACTGTCAGACGTCCACCTCTACACCCCGAATCACAGACACCTCATGGTACGGCTGAACAGCGTGGGGCAGCCAGGTAAGGTCCTGGGCCCAGGTGCCCTGCAGATCCTATTTTGTTTTCTGCTTTCTCATACTCATCTTTTTGGGGAAAACACTGGGAAGACTGGATTATGTAAGTGTTAGACCACTTCTTAAGTGCCTGTTTTTTCTTTATTATAATTTTTTTTAAAACCTTGTACTCTGCAATTTTTGTGTGTGGGAGTTTGTTTTGCTTTGTTTTGTTTGTTTTTTTTTAAAGACGGTCTCACTCTGTCACCCAGTCTGGAGTGCAGTGGCACAGTCATGGCTCACTGCAGCCTCAAACTCCTGTACTCAAGTGATCCTCCTTCCCCTGCCTCTGGAGTAGCTGGGACTACAGGCTCACATCAGCACACCTGGCTGATTTTTATTTTGTAGAGATGGAGTCTTGCTGTGTTGCCCAGGCTGGTTTTGAACTCCAGGCCTGAAGCAACCCTTCCACCTTAGCCTCTTGAGTCCCTGGGATTACAGGCAAGCTGCTGTGCCCGCACTTTCATTAAGCAAACTTCTGTGCTTTCCTGAGCACCTATTGCGCGCCTGGCCCAGGACTTGATGCGGGGAATGCAGATAGGAATGAGCCAAACTTTGCCGTCAGCAAGCCCAGGGTCCAGTGGGGAGACAGAGTGCTGGGGCTCCATCTGTCCCCTCTGCTCTTTTTTTTTGAGACGGAATCTCGCTGTGTTGCCCAGTGGGGAGTGCAGTGGTGCGACCTCGGCTCACTGCAACCTCCACCTCCTCGGTTCAAGCGACTCTCCTGCCTCAGCCTCCCGAGTAGCTGGGATTACAGCCACCTGCCACCAAGCCCAGCTAATTTTTGTATTTTTAGTACAGACAGGGTTTCACCATGTTGGTCAGGCTGGTCTCGAACTTCTAACCTCAGGTGATCCTCCCACCCCGGCCTCCCAAAGTGCTAGGATTACAGGTGTGAGCCACTGCATCCAGCCCTGTCCTCTACTTTTTATCCCCACTCCCTTTACCCTAGTCCAGCCACCTCTGTTGCTTGCCTGGCTGCCTCTGTCTTCTCCCACTGAGTTCACTGCTGCACACCCTCCCCACTTAATCTCTGCAGCAGCCAAGGACATCTTTTGAAAATGCAGATCAAATCACAGCACTTCCTGAGTTAGACCTCCAGTGGCTTTGCATTGCTCTCAGAATAATATCCAGGTTCCTCAACTTGGTCTGAGAGGTCAGCCTGGCCCAGCCTCTGCTTGTGTGCCTACCCTTATGTCACTCTCCCTTGCTCTTCTGTAGCCACTGTCAGTTTCTTTCTGTCCCTCAAACACAGGGAGGGGAGGGAAGCAACCGTAAGATACAAGGCCAGGGAGGAAACACCTGCTTTCCTCCCCTCCCTGGCTCCTCAAGTATCATCTTTGCAGACAACCCATCCCTGGCCACCATCCCTAATTCCAACTACCCTGTATTAGCTTGCTAAGGTGTGTTTATTAATAATTCCCATTGCCCCCCTGCCCTAATTTGGATGGTACATTTTACCAGAGGTATACAAACTGCAGCCTGTGAGCCAAGTCTGGCCTGCAGCTATTTTTATAAATAGTTTTATGAAGCCACAGCTATGCCCATTCATTTACGTGTTTTTACAGCTGCTTTTGTGCTATAAGGGCAGAGTTAAGGAGTTGCAACAAAGATCATGGGGCCCACAAAGCTTGAAAATAGATACATTTTATAAGACAGGGTCTCATTCTGTCACCCAAGCTGGAGTGTAGTGGTGCAGTCTTGACTCACTATAGCCTCGACCTCCCCAGGCTCAGGTGATCCTCCCACCTCAGCCTCCTAAGTAGCTGGGACTATAGGCACATGCCACCACACCCAGATAATTTTTTTGTAGAGAAGGGGTTTTACCATGTTGCCAGGCTGGTCTCGAATTCCTGGGCTCAAGAAATCTGCCTGTCTTGGCTTCCCAAAGTGCTGGAAACAGGTATGAGCCACCATGCCCAGCCAAAAGATTTTTTTTTTTTTTTTTTT
>NW_012102732.1:1974420-1984803 GCF_000951045.1 Mandrillus leucophaeus | reverse complement strand
GCCAGGATGGTCTCGATCTCCTGACCTCGTGATCCGCCCGTCTCGGCCTCCCAAAGTGCTGGGATTACAGGCTTGAGCCGCCGCGCCCAGCCTAAAACTTTTTCATCTAACCTATTACGGGAAAAGTGTGCTCACCCCTGCCTTATATGTTTGCCACATCTGTGTCACACAGAATTCAGTTTTACTATATCCCTGGTAATTAACACAGCCTGTAATTATCTTGTTTACTTGCTTAATGTTTGTTCCCCGACTTCACTCCTAAAATGTAAGGCCCTAACATATCAAATTCTGCTTTGTACCCACAGCACCTAGCATGGTACTTGGCACATAGTGAGTGTTCAGTGGTGAATGGATGGATGATGGAACAGATCCAAAAACTGGCATAAGCCCGGGCCGCTGTGGGAGCTTAGAGGAGAGGCCCCTGAGCTCATTCCTGAAAGCTGTGTGCCCTTGGTCAGCTCACTCCTCTAAGCCTCAGTTTCTGGGTCTGTAAGATGAAGCTGATCATGCTGTCTTCACAGCGATTGTGGACATTGAATGAGATGATACGAGACGAGTGCCTCATAGGTTCTCAGGAAATGGGGGCTGCTCTTGGTGGTGGCCCCCGCCTCCCAGCTGGTGGTGGTCCCAGCTGAATCAAGTGGCCCTTTTCTGCTGGCATTAGTATATCTCTACCTGGCCTTTACAAATCTTTCCTGTTGGTAATCAGCTATTCTCAAAGAAGGAGAAGAAGGTAGAAAAGAAAACATCTTGGAATTCTCATTTTGCGTTTTGTCTTGCCTTTCAGTTTTCCTGTCCCAATTCAAGCTTCTGTGGAGCCAAGACTCTCGGACAGATTCAGGGGCCAAGGGTGGCGATCACGGAGATGTTCACACCAAGGAGCCTCCTTCTGCCGAGACAGGCAGCACAGGGTCCCCTCCAGGAAGTGGCCGCAGTAATGAGGGTTTCTCCCTCCAGGCCGGGGCTGACACCACCGGCTGGGAAGCGGCTGAAGCTCAGCTGGATGAGGATGGGGATTTGGACGTGGTGAGAAGACCACGAGCCGCCTCTGATCCCAACCCAGCAGGGCCTCCGAGAGACAAGGTACATCCCATGATTCTAGCGCAGGAAGAAGACGACGTCCTGGGAGAGGAAGCACAAGGCAACCCCCACGATATCATCAGAATAGGTAAATAGAGGTGTGGTGTGGCCCACCTGTCACCAAGGTGACTCCACAGTGTCGCTACTCAGGGCTCAGTATGATCTGAGTGTTGACTCTGCAGGCCCAGGCAGCACAGGTTATGAGAACCAGCTCGGGTGAGACTGGGGAAGCTCTCTACAACCCCAGTCACTCCTACGGCTCACACCCCCACAGCCTCACCCTGTGCGCTTTCTCCTCTATACTGTGCCTCCTTCCTAGAGTGCTTGCCCCCAGCCTCTGCTCCCTTAACATGTTCCCCATTGCCGTACAGTTTCCAGCTCAGCCACACCTCCTCCAGGAAGCCTCCCTGCTGCTGCCTCCCGCATCTGTGCTGTGCTCTAACTCAGCGTGTTGAGGGTGTGGGACAGGCTTGGCCTGGCTGGGCTGGCAGTAGGGAGCTATGGGAGGTTCTGGAGCTGGAGTGTGGCAGAGGGAGAGGGATGTAAATGAAAATGAATGGGGCATGGACCAGTCAGATGGACTGGGAGCTGGGAGCTAGAAGCCAGGCAAGAAAGAGGAGGTGATGAAGTGGCAGGAAAAGTGGGACAGGGGAGAGGTTTGGACAGATACTCAGAGGTGGGATGAAAGAGGAACTGCTACTCAGGTATTGGGGCAGAGCAGAGGAGTTTGGTGACTCTAGGATTTGAAATCTAGGGACCTGGCACTATAGAAACACCAGGACCAGTAGGGAACTAGGCCAGGAATCGGTGCTGGTTAAGCACCTATTGTGTTTTGGATATCTTCACTAGTTTCGAGTGGCTTAGTCTGTACAGCCCCGCCTGAGCAGGTGCACGGATGAGGAAGTGACAGGCCTAGTGCCATGCAGCTTGGTGGTGGTGAGCGAGCTTCAAATCCATGCAGTGTCCACACCAGGGCTTTGCCTCCCCCTGGCGCTGCTCATTTGGGGAGCGGATCTGTGATTTGAGGCTGTTCATTGAGATCCATGGTCCCTGGTGGTGTCTGAGTTCCCAGGGAAAGGCCTCCCCCAGCACTGGCCTTGGTCAGAGAATGGGGGTCAGTGGGTCACTCTGAAAAACAGACAGAACAGCAGCTCTGTATGCATCTGCTCAGCAAACGTTACTGAGCGCCTGCACAGTGGTACCAGGCAGCCTCTGTTCTAGACTGTCCCAGAGAGGGCAACATGGAACTCACGCCAGAACCGTGCTCCATGTATCCCATGGGTGACCTCTGCCCTCATGGCCTCTGCAGGTAGGGATAAGTATTCCCGTTTCACAGAGGGAGAGACTGAGGCTCAGCAAGGTTGAGGAACTTGCCTGGGGTCACACAGCTCGTCAGTGGCAGAGCTGAGACTTGTACCCAGGTCTGTCTGACGCCACAGCCTGTGCTCTCATTCCACACCATTAGGGCAGAGCATTTGAAAGAGGCTTGGAAAGTCCTGCTTCTCAGCAGGGCCGATGATGGCTCATTTCCCTCCGAGCGCTCACTGTTATTAGCCTCCCCGAGCTGGGGAGCAAACCTGTCAGTTACTCCACAGTCAATGTTGTGTCTCTAGTGAATGTTCTGGAAATTTACCATCATGTGAGCTAAGAACAAAGTCCCTCAAGAAGGAGCCAGCCTGTGACCAGCTTCCCCGCCTGCCCTGTTCCGGTGACCTCATGGTGAGGCCCCCTTGTCTGTACACCTGGATGTTCACATTTTCAGCTGTCAGTAGCTCCCTACCTGCCCTGAGGAGGAGAGTGGAAAGGTAGCTGATGCATGAACGTAGGTGGTAACTCATGATTATTTCAAACTGGCTAGATCACTTTCATCTGCAAAACTCGATCTAATCCTGCAGGGCTGGATTTTGAGCCCAGCTCCATCTTCACAAGCCAGGTGACCAGAGACAAGTGTCTTACGCACTCAGAACCACATGGGGTCAAGGGGACCACTCTCCCTGGATTTTAGTGATAATTTAGTGAAACATGCCCCGTGAGCGCCAGGAGCAGGGCCTGGGCAGAGCAGATGGTAAGCAGATGTCGTTCTCCTCACTACCCTCTTCCTCTGACCCATAAATCAGCCCATTTTCTTCAAGTTAGAGACCCATTTGAGGAACTGGTTTTTCTAAAGAAAAAGAAAAACGTGTTTTCTTAACTATTCCAAGGGATTGACAAAACCTTAAAAAGTTTATCCAGGGATCTGCTAGGAATCCACAGACCCCGGATTCTAAGGAAATTATGTTCACTTCCCCCATTGTAGAGATAAACTGAGACCCCAAGAGAATTCGAGAGAGGCAGGGCTAGAACTCAGGCCATCAGATTCTGAGTCCCATGCCTTCCTGCTGGAGAATTGGGCAAGTCGCTTAGCCTCTCTGAGCTCAGTTTTCTTGTCTGTACAACGGGTACAACCTCCTTGAGTTGTGAGGAATTAAGAGATGGCACATACAAAGCTCTTGGCATAGTGCCTAGCACGGATTCAGTGTTCCATAAGTGTGAGCCTCGTCCTGGGGATTGGCCCAAGCTGGGAGGAGGGAGACTGGCTGATGAAGAGTCTAGGTTCCTGCAGGTCTCAGGACCCAGTTTGCAAATGAGGTAAAGTGTAATTCTAGAATCTGATAAGGACAGGTGAGATTCTAACACTGTCTCATCCCATTGCTAGCCCTAGAGTTTCTCATGGGGATAGTTCCTCAGGCTGGCCTTTTATGTTCTCATGATACCTTTGGAATTATTTAAATATATATAAACTCTGACTTTTCATGGGAGTGGGAGCCACAAGATGGCCCTGGATAGGGAGGTCCCTAAGTCACCTGGGCCTCCACCCCTGGACTGAATCCTCCTTCCTCACCCCTACGCAGCCGCCTGGACTGGACTGGGCCCAGCCCAGGGCAGGCATACTGGGTATTTGTTGTGATCTCTGACTATCCGATGAGTCATGAAGAAGTGCATTTACCCGTTCAAACACTAGCAATAGCCTGAAACAGGGCAGGGGTCGGGTAGACCTCGAAATCGCTGCACTCCAGACTCGAGGATGTCAGACACAAGAAAGGAGAGTGCCCTTGAGGATGACCACACTCGGCTTCCTGGGGAATTCATTCTGGCTTTTTACTTCTGGTCACAGGGAATCACACGGCATCCGCTTCTTCCTTTGATCCGTCCCTGAGCCTTTCGTTCTCCCCCTTGTTAATTTGCCCTGGTGTTTTCTCGTGTCATCAGCATCAGCAGCAAGCACATCTTAGGTCAGTTTTTGGTCAGACTCCGAAACGACTTCATTTTAAATCCTCTTTTATTTCTATTTGGCTTTAGAAAAACATGGGTCTCACTTTGTTACCCAGGCTGGTCTCAAACTCCTGGCTTCAGGCGATCTCCCACCTTAGCCTCCCAAAGTATTGGGATTATAGATGTGAGCCACTGTACCCAGCCATCTCGACACATTTTGATTTAATTAGATGCTTTTTTCTCGGACTATGACCTTGGGCTGGTCATGTCCGCCTCTGGGCTTCAGTGACCTCCACCTGTGCAAGGGCTAGGGGCCTTGACCGCCTCAGTGGTTTTCAGATGTTTGCCGAGCCTGCGCTCTCTCAGAAGCGCTATCTGGTTAAACCCTGTTACAGCCTGAGAAATGAGGGATGAGGCTACTTGTACATTTCGCAGAAGAGGAAACTGGCTCTGTCTCCAAGAAGTTAAGTGACTCGTCACCCAACTAGGAGATGACAAAACTGTCTTCTCATGCAGGTCACTGACCTCAGAGTCCTCATTCTCCCTCAAGGGAAGCTGGCCACCCCTTGAGGACAGCTGGGAGGCAGAACTTATGTCCACGAGACCCCTGGGAGGAAGTGACCAATCACGTAGGACCGAGATCGCTCTGGGAGGGTTCCCCTGGCAGCAGGAACCCTTAGGACAGCTGGGGTTAGGGAGCGGACGGCGAGGAGGAAGCTTTTCCAGGCCAATGGAGGGAGAGGAGAGGAGAGGAGGCTACGAGCCACACCCAGGAGATGGCATGGGTGGGACTGGGAAAGAGGAACTGGGCTGGTGCGCTGACACAGAGAGCCTGGGACGGGGGTGTAGACCACCGACACCCCTTCCCCTCCAACACCCCTTCCCCTCCACGCACAAGCACACAAGCCTTCAGCCTGCCTAGCAAGTCCCTGTGCCTTTCATCCTGGAGGCTCTGCCCCAAGCTTTTAAACCACGTCCCTAGCATGGTTCAGATTCTACATCTCCCTTCCCCAAGCAAGCTGAAGAGCCAGAAGAGGCCAGGCACGGTGGCTCACACCTGTGATCCCCCTTCGGGAGGCCAAAGCAGTGGATCCCGTGAGCCCAGGGGTTTGAGACCAGCCATGGCAACATGATGAGACCCTACCTCTACAAAAACTACAAAAACTAAAAGAATTTAGCCTGGCATGGAGGCACGCACCCGTAGCCCCAGCTACTCAACAGTCTTAGGTGGCAGGGTCACTTGAGCCTGGGAGGTGGAGGCTGCAGTAAGCCTTGGCCGTGCCGCCACACTTCAGCCTAGGTGACAGAGCAAGACTCTGTCTCAAAACAGAGAGCCAGAAAACTGCAGACGACCTGACTTGGAACCCTGCATCTGCCACTCACCCCCTCTGTGACCTACACAGCCTGCTAACCTCCTCCAGCCGCCTTTTCTTCATCTTTAAGATAACACTCAAAGCTGTCATTGGGCGATTTTGAGGATTAATTGAGAAAGCATTTAGCCCAGTGCCTCATGCAGAGAAGGTGCTTTTTTTTTCTATTAACTTTACAAACAGTAATGCTGAGCCTCAGTCGGTGTCTTTCTCTGTAAAATACGTGTGAGCCAATCAAGTAGAATGTCGATGGCCCCAGGGCTGGCTCACAGAATGTGTCTGTCTAATGAACGTTGGTTCAGTGAAGGAACTTGGCATCAGGTGGCTCGGCAGGTATATTTCTGTTCCAGTTTCAAACCAGGGGACTCCATGTTAGGCCATAGCAATCTGAAGCCCTTCTGAAAGGAACATGTTTTATTAAAAGTGCCTTATAAGCCACTATGTCAAATCTAGCCAAGATGCTGGTGGACGATCCATTAGTCACTTTATTCAGAGATGAGATTCTAACTGTACATAGGACGGAAATCTTTGGCCAGATTTTCCCAGGAGGAACCCTCAGAGAACAGTGGTCCAGGTGCCCAAGAGGACCCTACACAGTAGGTTTCTCTACTGGTTTGGGGACAGACAGAGCAATTGGCGATAGCCATTACCATCTCACTTAAAAATACTTGAAGCAAGTTCTTATTTAACAACAAAAAATGTTTTGCTTCGTTCCTTTTCTTCTTAATCTTACATTTCCATTCTCTTCGCCCATCCACCAGAATTTGATCCTATTAGGATGTATTATAAATACAAAATATATTGTATTTTGCATTTGAGAATACTTATACTAGCTTATACTTCTTTTTAACTTTTTTAAAAAGGATGTAAATTTAAACTTATTTTGTTAACTTCTAATGTAGAAGTATATTTCTAAGTATAAGAAAAAAATGAAGTATGTTTCTCAGTATAAGAAAATACTTTTGAATGAGTTGTGATTATTAGTAGTATATAAATAAATATATTATGAGTGTAAATTTGCAATTATTGGTCATTAAAAAAGTAGTGCACTGCATGTGTGTGTGATTAAATTGGGTGAAAACCTAATTGTGACCCTCCCTAGCCTTGGGCTATAGGGCAGAGATACCCAGTTACATGAAAGAGTGTGAGCCCCATTCCAAAAAGCTCCTGGCCTCTGAGTGGTGCTCAAAAGTCGCCTCTCAACCAGTAGCACAGCCTGTGTTTCTGCTGCTCTCTAGAACCCCTGATTCCAACCTCTGGCGCACATCTGACCATGCTGGTTGTTGCCGCGCAGTCCTGTCTTGTGGTTTTCTGTCCATCCCCATTTCACAGTGGGCATTTCTCTTGGTTTCTGTCCCATCCAGAGCACACCATGGCCACGCCCCTGGAGGATGTTGGCAAGCAGGTGGGTAGGTCCTGTCCGCTTCCCGTAATCCTGACGGTCTCTACAGAGCCTCATGCTGTTTGTTGCTCTTTGTCCTCTTCCCTCCAGGTATGGCGAGGCGCCCTGCTCCTGGCGGACTACATCCTGTTCCGACAGGACCTCTTCCGAGGATGCACGGCGCTGGAGCTCGGGGCCGGCACGGGGCTTGCTAGCATCATCGCAGCCACTGTGGCACGGACCGTTTATTGTACAGGTAATGAGGTGACATCTCAGGCTACAGGGAAGTAGTCACCTTCACAAAGCATGCACTGAGTGTATAAAAAAAGAGGCAGAGGCACTGGAAATTGGATGTTAGCTGCTGTTGATTTTGCCATTCTGGTCCCCTGGCCCTCTCCACTCTCTGTTTTTCCTCAGTGATATCAGAATGACCCAGCAATACCGACTCTGTGGCAGCAGCATCACCCGATGGCTATCAGGCTAATGGCACCTTCAGGAGGTGCCTAGTGCCTCTGCTAGTACCTCTCTCCCCACCCCTGAGAAAGAGCAAATATCTCCAAAAACAGGAGGAATATACCCTTTTAGAAGGCTTTGAAAACAAGTTTATTATTTTGTTCCTGGTTATAGAAGCCTTGCCCATTCTTCATAGGAGATTTTTAAAACAGCAAATAAAAATTACTCATCATTTTACAATCCCTAGATTGAATCAACAATATGCAACTTATGGGGCACCTGCCGTGTGCCACTCATTTCTAGATGCAGGAGGCCCTGCAGTGAGTGGAGCTGACTAGGCACTGCCCGCAGGGAGCTTACGTTGTAAGAATCTCCTCCAAATGATAGCTGAAATCAAGCTGCAGCAGCACTGTATTCTGCTGAAAATGTTGAAAAACATTTTTTAAGGGCATTTTCTTTTTTAAATTTGTATATATTTAGGGGGTACAAATGCAAATTTCTGTATTACACAGCGATGACATCTGGGCTTTTAGTGGACCCACCACTCAAATAGCAAACATTGTACCCAATAGGGAAGTTTCAATCCCCAACCCCTCCCACCCTGTCACCTTCTGGAGTCCCCAGTGTCTGTGATTCCACTCAGTATGTCCATGTTTACCCATTGTTTAGCTCCCACTCGTAAGTGAGAACATTTTAACAGCATTTTCTCATGCCATTAAAAAATGATTATATAGGCCAGGTATGGTGGCTCACGTCTGTAATCCCAGCACTTTGGGAGACTGAGGCAGGCAGATCACCTGCGGTCAGGAGTTTGAGAACAGCCAGGCCAACATGGTGAAACCCTGTCTGCACTAAAAATACAAAAATCAACCAGGCGTGGTGGTGGCGGGTGCCTGTAATCCCAGATACTCGGGAGGCTTGAACCTGGGAGGCAGAGGTTGCAATGAGCTGAGATTGCACCACTGCACTCTAGCCTGGGCAACAGAGTGAGACTCCGTCTCAAAAACAAACAAAAAAAATTATATATGACTTTTAATGGCCAGGTAATAGTTCATCTTTTTTATAACCCTTCTCCTGCTGCTGAGCATTTTGGCCATTCCTATGGGGATTTTTGTTTTGTTTTTTTGTATTTGTCAAAGATGTGATGAACATCTTTGTATATTGTCTAATGATCTGTCACCTAGGTTCCTAGGAGTGGGCAGTGTTAGTTACATTGCAATGAACATCTTTGTGTATCGTTGTCTAATGACCTGTCACTGGGTTCCTAGAAGTGGGTGAGACTATTCTTAAACTTTTGATGAACGTTGCCAACTAATTTCTTTTTTAGTATTTAATTTTGAAGTAATTTCAGATTCATAAAGGAGTTGTTAAAATAATCCAGCAGGGCCGGGCGCGGTGGCTCAAGCCTGTAATCCCAGCACTTTGTGAGGCCAAGACGGGCGGATCACGAGGTCAGGAGATCGAGACCATCCTGGCTAACACGGTGAAACCCCGTCTCTACTAAAAAATACAAACAAACTAGCCGGGCGTGGTGGCAGGCGCCTGTAGTCCCAGCTACTCGGGAGGCTGAGGCAGGCGTGAACCCGGGAGGCGGAGCTTGCAGTGAGCTGAGATCCGGCCACTGCACTCCAGCCTGGGTGACAGAGCAAGACTCCGTCTCAAAAAAAAAAAAATAATAATAATCCAGCAAGTGCCATGTGCCCTTCCTCCAGCTCCCCAATGGTGATGTCACACACAACCATAGTACAGTGATCAAAACCGGCCAGTGAAGTTAACCAAACTCCTGACGTGCCAGAGTGCTTTCTTTAGAGTTAATATACCGGTTTACAAGAGAGTAGTGATTTTATCAAGTGAGCATTTTTGTTATATTTTAAATCTTTAATGTCTGCTGGACAGAAAGAGGTATCTGCTGATGTGGTTTACACCTCATTGCTTCCTAGTGAACGTTTCCTGGCACACGCTGTTGTTTCTGAGATAGGAAGGAAGAAGCTAGAGATCACCAGTCCCTGAGGCACAGTTTTCAAATATGCTGAGTTAACCACTGGTCAGGAGTCCACAGTGCAGCCACGCTATTGGCTGCTTCTTGACAATGTCATGTAAATTATCAGTGAGAGCTTCTCAGAGTCAAGGCGTCCAAGAGCTTTGCTTTGTGCCTGGTGCCTAATAGCAGGATATAAAGAAGGCTTATCCCCGAGAGAGATTTACCAGCATGGGGAAGAAAGCTTGCATTTAGATGCCACGTTCCAGTTGGAAAAGTCCTTTCAGATGCATCAGTGCCTGGCTGTAACTTCACAGTGATGCTGGGCAGAGCCCAGGGTTCCTATCTTTGTTGTCCAAATGGGCAGATTGAGGCTGGCCCAAGGTCACCCAGAGCTGCTGACAAGACCCGAGGCCCGTGGACCTGCTGGCTCACAGGGCAACGCCCTTGTCACATGGTGGGGTTTCAGATTGTGTTGCATGGAGCAGAGCTCCCAGGAGCTGGCCGAGGGATGCTGGGGAGAACGCAGTCAGAGCACCAGGGCTCCTTACCCACTCACACAGAGCTGCTTCTCTCTTACCTGTTTTATGGGTTAAAAGCTTTTGACAGAAACTATCATAAAAGTTTAAAAACTGCTGAGCCTGGCCAGGCGTGGTGGCTAATGCGTGTAATCCCAGTACTTTGAGAGGCCGAGGCAGGTGGATCACCTGAGGTCAGGAGTTTGAGACCAGCTTGGCCAACATGGTGAAACCCCCGTCTGTACTAAAAATACCAAAAAAAAAAAAAAAAAAAAATTAGCCAGGCATGGTGGCATGAGCCTATAATCCCAGCTACTTGGGAGGCTGAGGCAGGAGAATTGCTTAAACCCA
>NW_012102732.1:1967171-1968535 GCF_000951045.1 Mandrillus leucophaeus | reverse complement strand
TGGATGGATGGATGGCTGGCTGTAAAGATGGAAGGGCAGGAAGATGGATGGGTGAGAGGAAGGGTGGGTGGGTGGATAGATGGATCTTGGTATATAGTGTAAAAGTTTATCTTTTTTTCCTGATTAGAGTTTGGAAGGTTCTCTTTTTGTTTGTTTTTACAGGTGGTGTAGTTAAGGTCAAAGAACTGGACTGGCTGAAGGACGACCTCTGCACAGGTGTGTGTTTCTCTCGGACGTCCCCCAGTATGATTCAGTGATTCCTTTGTAATACCTCAGTGCCAGGGTACAGTAGCCTTGATGGAGCTGTAGCCCCAGCTGCTGCCGCTGTCCCACCCACGCATGGCAGGTTCTCTGCATTAGCCGATGAGCATCAGCGGTCATTCTCCAAGCGCCTGCTGCCTGCTGGGCACATGTTCATTTTGTTCTTCAGGTGTTGTGGTTTCCCTGTGTGGTAGCATGATAATCCCTGAATTGTGAGTGCAGACTGCCTGCGGGCACAGCTGGTACACAGCAGGGTAGGGGCATGGACCCAAGTCTTCCAGACTCTTGGGCACAAACCATTTCCCAACAAACAGTGGTGCCCGGAAGCCCCCCGGGTAGGACAGTTTCCCGTATTTCTTACACAGACTACTTCAGACCTGGGTGCTTGCTCCTTCTTTGTATAAAGATGTCTTTTTTTTCCCGTCAGATGGCAGATGGGGAAAGTCATTCCTTGAGTACCGGTCACCTGCCTAGTACTTTGCGCACTGTAGGCCTTTCGACCCTCCCCGTAGTCCTGTGAGGAAGTAGTACTGTACCCTTTCTGTGAGTGCGAAACTGAAGCCGTTTTCCTGGGCCACCCAGCAGGCAGATGGGGCAGATCACGTCCTGTATTGGGCCACAGGCCAAGGCGGCGGGTGAGGCTGAAATCCGCCTGCTACTCGCTGGCTAGAGCAGACACTCAGCAGAAAAGGCACCTCTTCCACCGTGACTCTGCACATGGGCAGCAGTGGGCCTGAAGCAGGGAGTCTGGTCTGCCTGGCGGTGCCCACTGCACCCAGCTACCCCCAGCCCTGTTTCTTCTCCTGAAGTGCCTTTCAGTCAGTCCCATTGAGAGTTGGTGGCCAGGAGAGAAGGCAATGGGCACAAAGCATGCTTTTGTTCTTTCTTAGATCCCGAGGTCCCCTTCAGTTGGTCACAAGAGGAAATTTCTGACTTGTACAATCACACCACCATCCTGTTTGCAGCCGAAGGTAAGACAATTTCTCCTTCACCGTACACGTCCTTTGTCACAGCATGAAGTCAAGTGCAGTCTCTCCTCACCTCCCCCCGGAGTTCAGTTTTACAGGTGACTTTCCGGGATGTGCCACCACGTCTGCAGTTTT
>NW_012102732.1:1962570-1965048 GCF_000951045.1 Mandrillus leucophaeus | reverse complement strand
GAGCTTGCAGTGAGCTGAGATCGGGCCACTGCACTCCAGCCTGGGTGACAGAGCAAGACTGCATCTCAAAAATAAAAATAAAAAATAAAAAAAGAAAAATCTGGATTCAAATCCCAACTCTTGCTCTCACTAGCTACGTGACGTTGCTCAAGTCACTTAATCCGTGCAATGGGATTCATGATCCCGGCTCCTGGATGGTTATAAACATGAAAACGATGATCTAAGGAAGTGCGTGCGTGGTCCATATGCTCGGATGATGTTGGGAGCTCATACTCCTTCCCTCTGGAATGCACACTGTCTCTCCCCATCAGGATGAGAATCTCTTATTTAGGGAACAAGACAATGAAAAGAGCCTTAAGGTGAGGTTATTTAATTTTGGCAGTAAGACACACAGGAGAAACGTTTCTCTAATTTCTGCAGTTGTGCTGCTGATAACAAACGGCTCTCTCTAGGCAAAAACGTGGAGGTAAAAGCGTCGTAACGGCCGGCGCTTTATGGCTTGCCCTCTGTCATTCCAGATGTCGGTGCAGATCTCTTGGCCATGTGCCAGCGAAACATTGCCCTCAACAGCCACCTGGCTGCCGCTGGAGGTGAGGCCCAGAGGATCTTCTGCCAGGGAGGGAGGTTTCTCTGTTTAGCAGGTAGGACAGACACCCAAGACCATGACATTGGGAGGCAGGGCTCCGCCTGTGTCCCTTGCAACAGGTGAGTAAAGGGAGCAGGCGTCTTATGCGCATCACAGAGCTTCAGAGCATTGAGGACGCTCCTTGGGTCACCTCCTCATTCCCAGATCCACCGCCTCATCCTACTCCAGCTCTTTCTCTCCCGGACACTGGCAGCAGCCCCCGAGCTGGTCTCCCCAGCTCCTTAGTTGACCAGTCCAGGCTGTCCTCATGAAACATCCAGAGTGCCCTTTCTCAGATGCAGGCCTGTCCCCTTCACCTGCTGCTGAAAACCTTCCAGGGGCATCATCATCACCTGAGGGGTGAAGTCTCAGCTCCTTGAATGGCCAGGCCTCCCTGGCCCAGCCCCGGCCTGCTCTCCCTACCTCCTCCTGACAGTCTCATTTCTAGCCCTGCATCCAGCACGCCAGGACTCACTCACTCACAGGCCAGTCCCTCTGCCCGGATGGGCCCCACCCCCATCTGCCTGGTCGTCTGCTCCCTGCACAGCCTGCAGGGATGAGTGTATGTGATGGGTGACACAATTATGTCCTAACGGGGCTGCCTGTCGGTGCAGCCTTTCCTCCTCCGGTGTAGCCCCCCAGGCTTCAGGCCCTTCAGTGGTTTCCTGTTGCTTGTCTCATCTTCTGGGGGATCTGGCCCCTGCCTGTCTGCAGCCCCCACCCCGCCAGCCCAGCCGTCCTCATTTTCAAATCACTTTCCCTCGAGTCCTTTGCGCTTGCTCTTCCCTCTGCCTGAGTGCTCTATCCTCCCTCCTCCCGGCAAGTCCTCATCACGCTCAGGGCTCCAGACCTCCAGATTTGAGGCCAGAGCCCGCAACAGACTCCAGAAACACCTTGCACGATTGCATTTTACCATCTGCTCGTATGACTAGTTATTGGTGTTTTCCATTGCCCCCTGGACTACAAGCTCTGTGGGTGCAGGTACCCTGTCTGCATTTGCTCTCCACTGTCACAATATTTGTTGAGTGCTCAGGGTACAGTAGGCAGTCAGCAGAGCTGGGAGGAAGGAGGGAGCTTGCTGGTGGAAGCCCTTGCCGGATAACTGCCATCTGACATGAGTTCCTGTCTCTCCTCCTGTGCATTTGCCTCATCCTTCTGACACCACTCAGCCACACAGTCTTGCCGTTGTCGGTTAACCAGTCTCCTCTGGGGGGCTGGTCTGCAAGGATGGGGAGATGACTCTTAAATCTTTATTTTCCCTATGTCTGGCACCGTCCCTGACACGTAGCACTCAAAAAATGCTGGAAGAATGGATGGATGAATGGAGGGAAGGGACAGAGGGTGAATGATGGATGAGAAGGAGGGAAGGAGGATAACAAGGATAGGTGGGTGGATGGGTGGGAGGGTAGAAGGATGGATAGATGGGTAGATGAGAGGATGGATGGATGGAAGAGAGGGAGGGAGGGAAGGAAAATGGGTGGGTAGGTGGATGGATGGATAGATGGAAGGGCTGGAAGATGGGCAGGTGGGTGAGTGGGTGGATGGAGGGATGGATGGGTAGAAGGAAGGGCAGGAAGATGGGTGGGTGGATGTATGTATGCATGTATGGATAGAAGGAAGGATGAGAAGATGGATGGGAGAGGGAGGGAAGGAAGATGGGTGGGTGGATGGATGTATGGATAGAAGGAAGGGCTGGAAGATGGGCAGGTGGATGGGTGGATGGATGGATGGCTGGCTGTAAAGATGGAAGGGCAGGAAGATGGATGGGTGAGAGGAAGGGTGGGTGGGTGGATAGATGGATCTTGGTATATAGTGTAAAAGTTTATCTTTTTTTCCTGATTAGAGTTTGGAAG
>NW_012102732.1:1955792-1961200 GCF_000951045.1 Mandrillus leucophaeus | reverse complement strand
AGCTGGGACTACAGGCGCCCGCCACCTCGCCCGGCTAGTTTTTTGTATTTTTTAGTAGAGACGGGGTTTCACTTTGTTAGCCAGGATGGTCTCGAACTCCTGACCTCATGATCCGCCCATCTCGGCCTCCCAAAGTTCTGGGATTACAGGCTTGAGCCACCGCGCCCGGCCACGTCTGCAGTTTTCATTCTGGGAGCTGCTGCTTTTCCGTGGTGATAAGCATTCTCTCTGTGCAGATCGCTCTGAAAAGTCGATTTCTCTAATATTTGCGTGTTTTCCCCTAATGCCAGCCTTTTTGCTTCCCACAGTGTTTTACGACGACGACTTGACGGATGCTGTATTTAAAACCCTCTCCCGACTCGCCCACAGATTGAAAAATGCCTGCACGGCCATTCTGTCAGTGGAGAAGAGGTGAGCTTTGCACCACGGGGACCATGCTGGCGTCCCGAGTGTGGGCAGAACTCTCACCTCCTAATTGTGTCCTTGTCAGTGTCATCATGACTGTTACTCAGCGCCACTTATTGAGCACCTGCTGTGTGCCAGGCGTGTGCTCATCCGTTGTGTACGTTACTGCACTGAGTCCGCATGTGAGCTCCATGTGCAGGCACTGCTGTCCCATCTTACCGATGAAGGGGGGAAGGCTGGGAAACACCAGGGGCCTTGCCCAGGGCACAGCTAGCTAGTGATAGACAAGGACTCGAATGTCCGCTGTACTGGAGCCTCAACGCTTGTCCAGCACACACTGTCGAGAGCTTCTCTTCCTGAATGTTCTCTCTGTGGTGCGGTCTGGTCTGTCTCTTCAGTTCCCCCAGGTCTCTTTCTCTTGCTGAATCGGACAGCTCCTCACGCAACAGCCTCTCCCAGACATTTCCACTTGAATATCCTAAAATGTTAGGTTCCACGCATTGAGTGCCCACCTTGTGATAGCTACACACATTCTCCTGCAATACTTAACAATATGCCACAGTTTTCTGAAGATCGTTTGGAATCCACAGCAAAAGCTATAAAACTGAACAGACTTCCTCACCCCACAATTCAGCATCTGGAAATTCACGCTTATGGTTGTGTACAAAGCTCTATGTATCTGCGAATTGACTGCAGCGTTACTGACACCAGTAATCCTGAGGCTTGCTTTGAGGCACACACTGAGCAACAGCAGTGTACAGACCTCATTTGGATCCTGATTTCATCAACTGTAAAGGAAAAACATCAGGACAGTTGAGAAAAGTTGAATACTGAATATTTGACGTTAAAGAGTGATTGTTAAACTTTAGTTGAAAAGGTCTCCATCTTTTTGAGACACACACTGACATTTTCAGCTTCACAGAGGAGGTTGGGGGCCCCAGGAAGAGCCAAGGTGGCAGAGTGGCTGAAAGTGGACAGTGGCTGAAGCTGGTAATGGGTTCATTAGACTGTTTTGTTTTGTTTTTTGAGGCGGAGTCTCACCCTGTCGCCCAGGCTGGAGTGCGGTGGTGCAATCTCGGCTCAGCACAAGCTCTGCCTCCCAGGTTCAAGCAATTCTCCTGTCTCAGCCTCCCAAGTAGCTGGGATTACAGGTGCCCACCACCACGCCTGGCTAATTTTTGTATTTTTAGTAGAAACAGGGTTTCACCATGTTGGCCAGGCTGGTCTCAAACCCCTGACCTTGTGAACTGCCTACCTCGGCCTCCCAAAGTGCTGGGATTACAGGCAGGAGCCACCATGCCCAGCATAGACTGTTCTTACTCCTTTTGTGTGTCTGGAATTTTTCTTCATAAAAAAAAATTGGAAAGAAAAGGGAAAAAGGCAAAGAGCTTGAATTTCAAGTGAAACCATCTTGTAGACTGAGTTTTTGAAAGGCAAGTGGCAGGGCTGGGAGACCTGTTTCTGAAGGCGCTCACTCTCTGAAATCTCTCAGACCCCCGCTTCCCAGCAGTTTTCTCTCTGTCCTCTGCGCTCCCAGAGTCCTCTGCACCGCCCCCTGCCACTGCCTCTTGTTCATTCATTTCACAGATAGTTACGCCCAGCTCCAGCCACCACAGTCTGTGCTGGGTGCAGGCAGGACCTGCAGGGCCATCCTCAAGTGTTGATCTGCATCTGCCTCTTATACCAGCTCTAGCTTCTCAGAGGCAAGGACTGTGTTGATCTTTCCAGCCGTGTCATTGTGGGCACGTGACTTCAGCTTTCTGAGCCTCAGTTTCCACATCTGTAAAGTGCTAGCTGTTTCCACCCCCCAGGCTATTGTGCAGATGTAGGAAGGAATTGCGCTCAGGCACTCAGCATGAGACAGGTGCTCCGTAAAAGCCCATCCAGGGGATATGAGATCAGTGAGGGGCAGGAAAGCAAGATGGGCGGAAACAGCAAAACCCTTCCCAGTGGTGATGGCCATGTGTGTGTTGGCTGGCTGGTTTGCAGGCTCAACTTCACACTGAGACACTTGGACGTCACATGTGAAGCCTATGATCACTTCCGCTCCTGCCTGCGTGCGCTGGAGCAGCTCGCAGATGGCAAGCTGCGCTTCGTGGTGGAGCCCGTGGAGGCCTCCTTCCCGCAGCTCCTGGTTTACGAGCGCATCCAGCAGCTGGTAGGTCCAGGCCCCGAAGCGGGCGTTAGTTGCTTTATTGTGAAGTGGGTGACTCCAGGGCAAAGAAGTGATGAAGCAAGCCCTCCTGGCACAGGCTCCGCCCTAGGTCCTGCAGGGGGTGAAGCCTGCGTGCCAGGCACCACCTGTAGTGGAACCTGTTGGGGGAGCTACATCATGGGGGAACCTGTTGGGGGAGCGGCCACCATGTCTGGAGAGGGGCCTTCGGGTGAACCTTATCTTTTACTTTAGAGCACGTTTTTTCCCCGTGGCCAGTTCAGACTCCAGAGGAGGCGAGACTGAGGCAGACGTTGTTTGGGGGACAGGAAGTCAGTGGAGGGAAGTTTGTGGGTAGCAGACCTTGGTGCAGGGGCCCCGCTGTGGTGGCCGCTGGTCACATCTTCACTGTGGAAGTGCACCGGCTTCTCGGACTGAACAGGCTTCTCTGTGAACTGGAGTCTAAAGATTGAGAATTAACTTCTTTTGTTCTGTTTGCCTTTTGGCTGTGGCCTCCTTTCTCTGTGTCTTCGGAGACCCGGGCCTAGTTCTAAGGAATAAGGGAGGAAGAGGGCGTCATGAGGAGCTGCCGCCCTCGCGCTTTCTCTTGTGTCCTCAGCAAGGGCAGCATGGAATTCGTGTGGTTTTGTGTGCGAGGAGGATCTTGTATTTATTGCTCTGCCACTTGTGGGCAACATTAAGAGTAGTGTCACGTGACCAAGAACACGCACTTCTTACAAATCAGTAGACCCAGTACATGATGCCTAAGACGTCCCAAAAAGGCCAAGTGTGGTGGCTCCCACCTGTAATTCCAGCACTCTGAGAGGCCAAGGTCGGAGGGTTGCTTGAGGCTAGGAGTTCGAGACCAGCCTGAGCAACATAGACCTGATCTCTACAAAAATTAAAAAAAAAAAATTAGCCACGCATGGTGGTGCACACCTGTGGTCCCAGCTACTCTGGTGGCTGAGGCAGGAGGATTGCTTGAGCCCAGAAGTTCAAGGCTGCAGCGAGCTGTGATGGTGCCACTGCACCCCAGCCTGGGCAACAGCGTGAGATCCTGTCTCTAAAATAAAACTGTATATAAAGCTCTTCCCAAAAATGGAGAGATTGTGGCGACTCACTGCTATTCTGGTCTCTTCTGATTGTGTGACATTCTCTGATGCCCCTTCCGTTAATGCTAGGACTTCATCCATCCAGCCTCTGCCACAGTAAACAGAACAAGCCAGAGCAACAAAGAAAGGAGGAAGCCGCCCGCCCGCTCCTGCCCCAGCTCGCCTGCTCCATGGCTGGCGTGTTGTTTAACTGCTCTCCTTGGCGAATCACTTTCCTTCATGAAATTGTGATGCTCTTGTATGTGCACTTCAGAAACCTTTTCTCTGTTTGCTGCAGGAGCTCTGGAAGATCATCGCAGAACCAGTAACGTGACCCATCGCCTCCACAAGGCGCGGCGTCTCGACTGTTCTTAGAGTATATTTCTAATAAAATCAGAAGCTCACCAAAGCAACGTGCTCGAGATTTTGTCATTTTAAAAGTATGGTTGCATGTACCTTAGACGACCCAAGATGGTTTTCTGGGGTCTGTCCCTGCCGCCCAGTTGCAGCCAGAGAAGGTGGTTGGTGTGGGCTGGGGGCCACTTTAGTGACCTGTTTCTCATGGTTGTGATACGTGCTCCAGGGTCAAGGCAAGTCACGTTCCTTCTCAGCTCAGTTCCACCCAGCTCAGTCATTTCAGCTGTGCGCTTCACTTGGGGTTGCAGCCCTGGCTGTGAGGTGGATTCTTGTACTGCCCTGTGTCAGCTGTTCACGGATGGGTTGACTACCATTGCCACTATTGCCATCGTATCTCCGCTCGGCACAAAAGCCTCATTTCCTCGCAGGGTTGGGTATGCTCCACCCCGTCCCTCTGGCGAGGGCCCCCTGAGAAGGAAGGGCCAGGAGCTGGCGCCAGGAATGGCCTGGCAGCGGCCTTTGTAGTTAATTTTAACTCTTTCTCACCCCAATCAGGTACGTTTGGAATAAACCTAAGAGCCACTCTTTGGGGTCACATGCAGCCGACCGGGGTTTGTGCAGTGATCTTCCTCGGAGGTGCTCCCTTCAGCCTGGGCTCATTTTCCCTCCGCCCCTTGTTCTCTCCATCTTATCACGTGTGCTCGTGTCTGTCTGTCTGGTTTTTTTTATCTTCTCCATCTGTGCCTCTCTCCTCCCATCTCTACCACCCCTTCCTGTCATTCTCTATGTACTACTGTCTCTCCTTCTCTCCAGTTTCAGTCCCATCTTCCTGCTACCCTTGGTCCTCCCTGCAGCCCCTTCTCCTGTCTCGCTACTGCTGCACACTTTGCACCAGGGCCTGGCATGGCCCTTTCTGCCTCCCTCGCAGCTCAGGTTTGCTGGCTTCTCCATGCACTGTCCCTGCCCACACTCGCTTCTCCCCAAGCACCCAGATTCCATCCCCAGGCCCATCATACCCCTGGCACTGGCTAATCCCTGATGCCAGGGGCCAGGCACTTGCAAGTCTAACTTCATTTCGTCTTCCCAACAAATTTAGGAGGTCCACAGCCTTGTGATACCCACATTACAGCGGAGAAGACTGAGGTCCAAAAAGGAAAAAGTCTCCATGAGGTCAGGGACCTTGTTTGTCTTAAATATCACTACATCCCTGGTGTATGGTCTGGCAAACAGATGCTCAACATGTATTGTTGAATGATTTGCTAATATAAGTTACTAATTAGGGCATTGTTTCTTATTTATGAGTGATTTTTCCTCCAGGAACATTTGGCAGTGTGGGGAGACATTTTTGGTGGTCACAGGTAGAGGAGACGTGCCACCAGTATCCAGTGGGTGAGGCCAGGGAT
>NW_012102732.1:1946451-1955742 GCF_000951045.1 Mandrillus leucophaeus | reverse complement strand
GGCTGAGGCAGGAGGATTGCTTGAGCCCAGAAGTTCAAGGCTGCAGCGAGCTGTGATGGTGCCACTGCACCCCAGCCTGGGCAACAGCGTGAGATCCTGTCTCTAAAATAAAACTGTATATAAAGCTCTTCCCAAAAATGGAGAGATTGTGGCGACTCACTGCTATTCTGGTCTCTTCTGATTGTGTGACATTCTCTGATGCCCCTTCCGTTAATGCTAGGACTTCATCCATCCAGCCTCTGCCACAGTAAACAGAACAAGCCAGAGCAACAAAGAAAGGAGGAAGCCGCCCGCCCGCTCCTGCCCCAGCTCGCCTGCTCCATGGCTGGCGTGTTGTTTAACTGCTCTCCTTGGCGAATCACTTTCCTTCATGAAATTGTGATGCTCTTGTATGTGCACTTCAGAAACCTTTTCTCTGTTTGCTGCAGGAGCTCTGGAAGATCATCGCAGAACCAGTAACGTGACCCATCGCCTCCACAAGGCGCGGCGTCTCGACTGTTCTTAGAGTATATTTCTAATAAAATCAGAAGCTCACCAAAGCAACGTGCTCGAGATTTTGTCATTTTAAAAGTATGGTTGCATGTACCTTAGACGACCCAAGATGGTTTTCTGGGGTCTGTCCCTGCCGCCCAGTTGCAGCCAGAGAAGGTGGTTGGTGTGGGCTGGGGGCCACTTTAGTGACCTGTTTCTCATGGTTGTGATACGTGCTCCAGGGTCAAGGCAAGTCACGTTCCTTCTCAGCTCAGTTCCACCCAGCTCAGTCATTTCAGCTGTGCGCTTCACTTGGGGTTGCAGCCCTGGCTGTGAGGTGGATTCTTGTACTGCCCTGTGTCAGCTGTTCACGGATGGGTTGACTACCATTGCCACTATTGCCATCGTATCTCCGCTCGGCACAAAAGCCTCATTTCCTCGCAGGGTTGGGTATGCTCCACCCCGTCCCTCTGGCGAGGGCCCCCTGAGAAGGAAGGGCCAGGAGCTGGCGCCAGGAATGGCCTGGCAGCGGCCTTTGTAGTTAATTTTAACTCTTTCTCACCCCAATCAGGTACGTTTGGAATAAACCTAAGAGCCACTCTTTGGGGTCACATGCAGCCGACCGGGGTTTGTGCAGTGATCTTCCTCGGAGGTGCTCCCTTCAGCCTGGGCTCATTTTCCCTCCGCCCCTTGTTCTCTCCATCTTATCACGTGTGCTCGTGTCTGTCTGTCTGGTTTTTTTTATCTTCTCCATCTGTGCCTCTCTCCTCCCATCTCTACCACCCCTTCCTGTCATTCTCTATGTACTACTGTCTCTCCTTCTCTCCAGTTTCAGTCCCATCTTCCTGCTACCCTTGGTCCTCCCTGCAGCCCCTTCTCCTGTCTCGCTACTGCTGCACACTTTGCACCAGGGCCTGGCATGGCCCTTTCTGCCTCCCTCGCAGCTCAGGTTTGCTGGCTTCTCCATGCACTGTCCCTGCCCACACTCGCTTCTCCCCAAGCACCCAGATTCCATCCCCAGGCCCATCATACCCCTGGCACTGGCTAATCCCTGATGCCAGGGGCCAGGCACTTGCAAGTCTAACTTCATTTCATCTTCCCAACAAATTTAGGAGGTCCACAGCCTTGTGATACCCACATTACAGCGGAGAAGACTGAGGTCCAAAAAGGAAAAAGTCTCCATGAGGTCAGGGACCTTGTTTGTCTTAAATATCACTACATCCCTGGTGTATGGTCTGGCAAACAGATGCTCAACATGTATTGTTGAATGATTTGCTAATATAAGTTACTAATTAGGGCATTGTTTCTTATTTATGAGTGATTTTTCCTCCAGGAACATTTGGCAGTGTGGGGAGACATTTTTGGTGGTCACAGGTAGAGGAGACGTGCCACCAGTATCCAGTGGGTGAGGCCAGGGATGCTGCTGAACATCCTATAATGTGCTAATGCACGGTCAGCCCCCACGACACAAAAGGATCAGCCCAAAATGTGAGTAGCAGCGAGGCAGAGAAATCCTGACTTGGAAGAAGAAAGCCGAGTACTTTAGGGAAGAACACATGGGTCTCGGCTGAACCTGTAGTGCAGAGCATGCAGGAGAGTGACCTCGCCCTGCCCCTCTGGGAGCAAGAAGAAGACCTACGCATGTATGTTATTACACATCTTCAAAGAACCTAAAAGGCAGAAGTGATCCCTATTTTACATATGAGAAATCCAAAATTCAGAGAGGTTAAGCAACTTGCCGAACATCACACAGCCACCAAGGGCAGAGTCAAGTTTAGAGCTCATGTCCATCCACGTCCATCTGACTCCCGAGCCTTTGCCTTTCCCATGTTCCCACTGTGTAGTCCCTAGACCAGTAGCAGCATCTATGGCATCACCTGGATGCTGGTTAGAAATGCAACATCAGGCTGAGCGTATTGGCTCGCTCCTGCAATCCCAGTAATTTGGGAGGCCAAGCCAAGAGGATCAGTTGAGGCCAGAAGTTCGACCAGACTGGATAACACAGCAAGACCCCATCTCTACTAAATATTAAACAGCCAATTAGCCTGGCGTGGTGGTATGTACCTGCGATTTCAGCTACTTGGGAGGCCAAGGCAGGAGAATCATTTGAACCCAGGAGGCGAAGATTGCAGTGAGCCAAGATCATGCCACTGCCCTCCAGCCTGGATAACAGAGCGAGCCTCTGTCTCCAAAAAAAAAAAAAATTCACCAGGCAAGAGACCAGGCGTGGTGGCTCACACCTGTCATCCCAGCACTTTGGGAGTCCAAGGCAGGTGGATCACCTGAAGTCAGGAGTTCGAGACCAGCCTGGCCAACATGGTGAAACCCTGCCTCTACTAAAAATACAAAATTAGCCGGGTGTGGCAGCTCATGCCTGTAATCCCAGCTACTTGGGAGGCTAAGGCAGGAGAATCACTTGAACCCGGGAGGCAGAGGTTGCAGGAGCCGAGATCACGCCATTGCACTCCAGCCTGGGCAACAAGAGCAAAACTCTGTCTCAAAAAAAAAAAAAGCCGGGCGTAGTGGCTCACACCTGTAGTCCCAGCTGCTTGGGAGGCAAGGGGAAAGGATTGCTTGAGCCTAAGAACTTCAGGCTGCAGTGAGCCATGACTGCACCATTGCACTCTGGCCTGGGCAACAGAGAGAGATCCTATCTCCAAAAAAGAAAAAAAGTATCAGGCCTCAGCTCAGGACCTGATTCTGAATCTGCATCTCGACAAGACACCAGGTGATTTGTGTGCACAGTAGTTCAAGCTCTGGGGCCTACCGCATAGCCCTCAACCTATTGCTGTTTTCTAAAATGCCTGCACAAACTCCTTTCCTGACAGACTTGTCATAATGGAGCAGAGTTGCAGATCACGACGGGGAATATTAATAATGAGTCTTCAAATCAGAACCCCACTAGACGGAGCCACCAGCTGGCAATACGTCAGCACTAACGGTGACAATTTCCTAGCACTCCTGGGGACAAGCCCATAAATGTAATTGGCACCAAGCAATAGAGTTGTCACGGCTTTCACCTGCCGCATTAGGGCAAACTGCTTTTATGTCTAAACCACTCGGCCTGAAAGCTTCCTCTAAGTAGAGCCTGGAATTAATCTAGATCCACTGTAATTCAGAGTATCATCAGATTTTCATTTCCCAGAGTGCAAGCGCACCCGCATTGCCATGTTTTATGGCCTTGTTTGCCCCTCTACAAGTGTTTGTTTGGCAGCGATATTTCAGAATCACCAAACCATGGGGATGTTCTGCTAGGTAATTAGCCCAAGCCAGTGGACTCAATTTTTTTTTTTTTTTTTTTTTTGACACATTCTAACATTTTCAGAAAAATATATGGCGCGAGGAGGGGACTTGGCTGTTCAGCTGCAGCCTGCTTGGGAAAGAACTGTTAAAACCAACAAGGCCAGCATGGTGGCTCACACCTGTAATCCCAGCCTTTGGGAGGCCGAGGTGGGCCAATCACTTGAGGTCAGGAGTTCGAGACCAGCCTGGCCAACATGGTGAAACCCTGTCCCTACTAAAAATGCAACAATTAGCTGGGCACAGTGGTGTACCCCTGTAGTCCCAGCTACTTGGGAGGCTGAGACAGGAGAATCGCTTGAACCTGGGAGGCGGAGGTTGCAGTGAGCCAAGATCGCACCACTGCACTCCAGCCTGGGCAACAGACTGAGGGAAAAAAAAAAAAAAACTTGTTGCGATAATCCATCCTTCACCAGATCATGAGTTCCGGGATGACAGGACTGGCATCATATTCATGCCAGCCTGACCCTCTCAGCCATTCTGCAAATAACTACCAAGCACTTTCCATATGCTGGATATTTATGAGGTGTTGGGGAGGCAGCAGGGAGCCAGGCATTCCACCTGTCTGCCCTCAAAGAGCCTACATTCTAGAGGAGGCAACCTGCAATAAACAAACGCAAAATATAATGTCAGGTAGTGTAAAGAACCACAGTCCAAAAGCTAGAAGTGAGGCAAAAAGGTGACTGTGCTAGAGCCCTTAGAACAGTGCAGCACTTGTGTACACAGTTGATTAGGGTGCAAGGACTTTTTTTTTTTTTTAGTTTGTTTTTTTTTTTTAGACAGCGTCTTGTTACCCAGGCTGTGGAGTGCAGTGGCGCAATCTTGGCTCGCTGCAGCCTTGACCTCCTGGGCTCAAGCGATCCTCCCACCTCAGCCCTCCAGGTAGCTGGGGTTACAGGCACATGACACCATACCCAGCCAACTTTTTGGTATTTTTTTTGTAGAGACAGGGTCTCACTATGTTGCCCAGGCTGGTCTCAAACTCCTGAGCACAAGCCATCCTCCCACCTCAGCCTCCCAAAGTGCTAGGACTATAAGTGTGAGCCACCGCAGCTGGCCACATTTTTCATTTCTATCGAACTGAAACCATGTGATGCTATTCTTTTCTGTCCAGTAGGAAGATCACCCCAAGGGGTACGGTGATTTTGCCCTGTAGCGCATTAACCGACTTTACATGTAACATGGCCTGTTTGTTTGTTTGTTTTGAGATGGAGTCTCGCTCTGTTGCCCAGGCTGGAGTACAGTGGCACGATCTTGGCTCACTGCAACCTCTGCCATCTGGATTCTCATGCCTCAGCCTCCTGAGCTGGGACTACAAGCACACACCACCACACCTGGCTAATTTTTGTGTTTTTTTAGTAGAGATGGGGTTTCACCATGTTGGCCAGGCTGGTCTCAAACTCCAGACCTCAAGTGATCCGCCTGCCTCGGCCTCCCAAAGTGCTTGGATTACAGGTGTGACCTACCGCACCCAGCATAATATGGCAATTTTATCTCCTCATTTTTCCTACTTCCTAGAAGAATCCCAGTTTTTCGAATTCTCGTTGGAGCCAGCTTTGTCATTCTGCCTAGGCCCTCATTAGTAAAGTAAATATGAATTTCAATACATAGTCACTGTTGACTTTAAGGTAATTATGTTTTAATGGTTTGAAAATTATAGCCTTGGCAGTGTTGGTAAGTACTAGAAAGAACAATAGAGCTATCAGGGGCTGGAAGAGCATGAATGAGGGCGGTAGCTACCTCAGGTGGGGCGGCTGGGCCAGCAAGTGGGCGAGTCGTGGAGGAGGAGGAGGAAGCGGAGCTGTGCCGAGTGGGTGAGCAGATGAGTGAATGGAAACCCAGAGCTACCAGGGCTCTGGACTCTGACCCAACCAGTGGGGAAGACAGGTGCAGAGTTTGGTCTTGGCTTCAAGTCTCCCAAAGAGTCTGGAGGTCATGTTCTCCTCACCCAGATTCCAGGATTCTCACCACAAGATGGTGCCCCAGCCTCATGAATCCAGGGCCAGATGTGCCAGAAAGGAATCTAAGGTAACCATCGGTCCTGGCAGCCATGCATAAGTGTGGGTCTCCGATGACTTTCAGGGGACCCTAATTAACCTGCTGTACATTATACAGCAGCACATGAGTTCTGACAGCCGCCAGTACCCACCTAGCCCCAAACCCGAATTCAGATAAAATCCACCTTTATTAAGCCCTTACCATTGATCTCATTTATCTGCCCAACAACTTTGTACTCATATTATTTTATTCTACTTTATTTTATCATTATTATTATTATATTTTTGTAGAGACAGGGTCTCACTATATTGACCAGGATGATTTTGAACTCCTGGCCTCAAGCAATCCTTCCACTTCGGCCTCTAAAAATGCTGGAATTACAGGCATGAGTCACTGTACCCAGCCTCCTGTACCCATTTTAGAGACAGATAAGCTAAGGCTCGAATCTCTATAGAGGCTGTCCAAGGTCACAGGACTCATAAGTAGCAAGAATGGGCTGGGCATGTTGGCTCACGTCTGTAATCCCAACCGTTTGAGAGACAGAGGTGGGAAGATCACTTGAATCCAGGAGTTCAACACCAACATGGACAACATACCAAGACTGTCTCTACCAAAAGAAAAACAATCAGCTGGGCGTGGTGGCAAGTTCCTATAGTCCCAGCTACTCAGGAGGCCAAGGCAAGAGAATCGTTCGAACCCAAGAGTTTGAGGTTACAGTGAACTATAACCGCACCACTACACTCCAGCCTGGGCAATAGAGCAAGACTCTCTAAAGATAAAAATAGCAAAGAAGTAACAAGAGTGGGATCTAACACCAGTTCTGTCTTTCCATTGGAAACCCAGAGCTCTTTCCATGACCCCCTGCCCAGGGTGAGTATTGTTTTTCTGAAGGAATCCAGGAGCCCTGTGGATTGGAGCTTATGCTGTACCATTGTCTTGGGATGGATCGAAGGGTTTGACGTGCCAGGGCTGGGACACGATCACAGTCTTATTCTGCCTGCCTCAGGCTTCAGGAACCAACTGCTAATAGAGCCATGTGGGAGCATTCCTTGGGGGTGTTTCTGTGGAGCGTTTCTTCTAGACCAGGAAGGTGACAACTTCACATTGGGATGCATGGACTGGTGGTGGAGTTTCCAGCTTCAGAGCTCACCAAGAAACAGCGAGAAGCTGATGGTTTGGGTGCTGGAGACAGGGACAAAAGGAACCGAGCCTTCCTCCGGCACCTCTTTCCACTGGAGTTTCCTCAGAGGCAATAAAGCTTGATGGTTAGAACATGGCGCCTGGCATCTGAACTAAAACCAGCCCCAACACTCACCTCTCTGAGCCTCAGAATCCTGGTCTGTAAAATGCACACACTACTAGTACTTACTTCTCAAAGTTGGACTTGGTAACGTCTATCAAGCACCTAGCATATAACCAGGCAAGGGAGAAGGGTTCAAAAAATGGTAGCCATTGCCAGGCGCAGTGGCTCACACCTGTAACCCCAGCACTTTGGGAAGCTGAGGCAGGCGGATCACCCGAGGTCAGGAGCTCGAGACCAGCCTGGCTCACATGGTGAAACCCCATCTCTACTAAAAATACAAAATTTAGCAGGGCGTGGTGGCGGGCGCCTATAACCTGCTACTTGGGAGGCTGAGGCAGGAGAAGCACTTGAACCCGGGAGGCAGAGGTTACAGTGAGCCAAGATTGTACCACTGCACTCCAGCCTGGGCGACAAGAGCAAAACTCTGTCTCAAAAAACAAAACAAAACAAAACATCATCATCATCATCTCCCTATTATTATTAATCTCTGTTGCATTTCTGTTAACTGTCTGTCTCGGGAGAATGGAAACTCCCCAAGTAGGCGGCCTGCTCAACAGTTAATGATGGTAAAACAGTCTCACTTGCCTTACCACTTCGCCGAAGTGTTACTTGACTGACAGGGTGGGTTATTTTAGGGAGAAAAAAAATCAGTCAAGCTCTCGAGTGCACCGTCCCTGAAAGGTTTCTATGACAACACATACCTGGATGTTCCAGGGGGAGGGTCACCTGGGGAAGAGCTCAGAGCTAAAATCAAGAGGCGGCCCCACCAGGGGGCTGGGGGAGGTCCTCCCGCTCCTTCTGTTTTTCTGCCTGCATTTTCCCAGCTTTGACTCTGTATCCCTTTTAAACCTCCTCACAGCCCTGTGGGGTAAGTACTATTATTCTTACATCCATTTTACAGATGAAGCAACTGAGTCTAGGAGAAATTAAAGCTTGCCCAAAGTCAGTCTGCTAATCACACCTTGGATCATCTTAGACCTTTCTGGGTTTCATTTGTCAGATTAGAGGAGTTCTACTAGAGTGAGGTTTCTCAACCTCATCACTGCCAACGTGTTGGGCTCAGTAATCCCATGTCATAGGAGACTGTCCTGTGCATTTTAGAGCATTCAGCAGCCCCCTCGGCCTCCACCCACCAGATGCCAGGAGCACCTTCTCATCCCCCATCCCCCACCACAGTCATGACAACCAAAACTGTCTCAGATGTGGCCAGATGGCCCCAGTTAATAAGCACTGGGCTAGGCAATAATCTTTCCTCTCCTTCCTTATACTTGTGCATTCTAAGTTTTCTAATTTTTTTTTTTTTTTTTTTTTAAGATGGAGTCTTGCTCTGTTTCCCAGGCTGAAGTGCAGTGGCGTGATCTCGGCCTACTGCATCCTCTGGTTCCTGGACTGAAGCGATTCTCCTGCCTCAGCCTCCCAAGTATCCGGGACCACAGGCGTTTTCTATTTCTTTGCAAGTTCACCTGTCTGTTCACCTGCGCCACCATGCCCAGATAATTTTTGTATTTTTAGTAGAGACAGGGTTTCACCATGTTGGTCAGGCTGGTCTCGAACTCGACCTCAGGTAATCCACCCGTCTCAGCCTCCCAAAGTGTTGGGATTACAGGTGTGAACCACCACACCTGGATTAAATTTTATTTATGTATTTATTTTTTTGAGATGGGGTCTTGCTCTGCCACCCAGCCTGGAGTACAGTGATGCTACCACGGCTCGCTGCAGCCTCAGCCTCTCAGACTCAAGCAGTGCTCCCGCCTTGGCCTCCAAAGTAGCTAGGACCTAGGCACACACCACCTCACCAGGCTAATTTATTCATTTTTTGGTTTTTTGTGAAGATGGGGTCCCTTATGTTGCCTGGGCTGGTGTCGAACTCCTGGGCTCAAGTGATCTTCTTCCCACCTCAGCCTTCCAAAGTGCTGGGATGACAGGCGTGAGCCACCACGTGTGGTCCACTCTAAAGCTTTTTCCCAGGACCCATCTCACGTGATCCATGTGTGGTCATGTGACACTGAGGTCTTTCCTGCAAAGATCCTTATCCAGGGCCCTAGAGTAGCCCAGCGCCTGAGCCAGGTGCTCAGGAAGTCAGAATGAAAATCATCTCACCTGCTTCCTTGTCCGGCACATATCACTGTGTCACCCTGTTTTAAAGGCACAGAAACTGAGGGTCCCTGGGGAGGAGGGACCCCCTAGGTGTCCCACAGCCTGTGAGTGAGACAGCTGGG
>NW_012102732.1:1943560-1945024 GCF_000951045.1 Mandrillus leucophaeus | reverse complement strand
GGCCATCACCATTCTCTTAATCTCAAGTAACCAGGGACACATACACTGCCGAAGGTCGCAGGGACCTCTGCCTAGGAAAGCTAGGTATTGTCCAAGGTTTCTCCCCATGTGATAGTCTGAAATATGGCCTCGTGGGAAGGGAAAGACCTAATCATCCCCCAGGCTGACACCCGTGAAGGATCTGTGCTGAGGAGGACTAGCATAAGAGGAAAGAAGGCCTCTTGGCAGTTGAGATAGAGAAAAGCATCTGTCTCCTGCCCATCCCTGGGCAATGGAACGTCTCAGTGTAAAACCTGATTGTATGTTCTATTTACTGAGATGGGAGAAAACCACCTTAGGGCTGAAGGTGGGACGTGCTAGCAGCAATGCTGCTCTTTACTAAAAAGGTTTATGGAGATGTTTGCATATGCATATCAAGGCACAGCACTTTTCCTTAAACTTATTCGTGTCACAGAGATCTTTATTCATATGTCTTACTGCTGACCTTCTCCCTACGGTGATCCTATTATCCTGCCACTTCCCCTTTTCCAAGATGGTAAAGATAATGATCAATAAATACTGAAGGAACTCAGAGACAGGTGCCGGAGTGGGTTCTCTGTATGCTGAGCGCTGGTCACTGGACCCGCTTTTTCTTTCTCTATACTTTGTCTCTGTGTCTCATTTCTTTTCTCAAGTCTCTCGTTCCACCTAACAAGAAACGCCCACAAGTGTGGAGGGGCAGGTCACCCCTTCACTATGATAGCCCAGCAGAGGCATTTAGAACGTTAGCTGTGGCCACAGGTGATGGTGCTGGAGGAGAAGCCAATATCTCTGCAGCATTTTCTATTTCTTTGCAAGTTCACCTGTCCCTGTCATCATCTGAGACTTACCCTGAGGGTGTTCCTTGGTCGCCTGAGTCTGCTCAACCTGAAAGGGACAGGTGGCCAGAAGTGCTGGGGAGTTGACATCCTGAGCAAGCAGTTCTTGGCCAATGTCAGGGAGTAGTTGGTGTATAAATATCCCAGCTCCCTTGTTCCATGGTGGGATAGTCCTAAAGTGACTGTTCTGTGCCAGCTCCCAGTGTTCCCCAATGGAATGGAGCTCCAGTCAGCCACAGGAGCTAGATAACCAACCCTTTATTGTCGACCCACCAATATCTCTTGGAATCATCCTGAGATCACCTCCCAAATAAAGCACTCAAATATTTGTCTCTGAGTCTATTTCTAGGAGAACCCAAACTACAAGAGTGATGATTATGAAAACGTGTATGGTCATAGCTAATATTTGTTGAGTGCTTACTACATGCCAACCACTCCACTGCCTGCTATGTGCTCTAAGGCACTTCTCCCACTTAACACTCATGAAATCGCTGAGACGCAGGCATTGTGATCATCATCCCCATTTTACAGATGGGACTGAGGCTCAGAACTGAAGTCATCTATGTAAAGTCACATAATTCTTCATTGTCACAGTCAGAATATGAGC
>NW_012102732.1:1941407-1943345 GCF_000951045.1 Mandrillus leucophaeus | reverse complement strand
GTCTCCTGATTTTCATCTTCCATTGTCTGTAGGGAGGAAAGATGAGGATGAGAGGGAGAAAGGATGCCTGGGCTTGCTTTCTCAGTGGGGAAGAGTTCAGTCTTAGTTCGGGTTTTCTTTTTTGTTTGTTTTCATGTTAATAAAATTAATAAAGTTGTTTTATTTATTTTAAATTTTTATTTTCATTATTATTTTATTATTTTATTTTAAGTTCTGGGATACATATGCAGAACGTGCAGGCTTGTTACTTAGGTACACACGTGCCATAGTGGTTTGCTGCACCTATCAACCCGTCATCTAAGTCTTAAGCCCCACATGCATTAGGTATTTGTCCTAATGCTCTCCCTCCCGTTGCCCCCCACCCCCCGACAGGCCCTGGTGTGTGATGTTCCCCTCCCTGTGTCCGTGTATTCTCACTGTTCAACTCCCACTTATGAGTAAGAACACATGGTGTTTGGCTTTCTCTTCCTGTGTTAGTTTGCTGAGACTGATGGCTTCCGGTTTCATCCATGTCCCTGAAAAGGACATGGTCTCATTCTTTTTTATGGCTGCATAGTATTCCATGGTATATATGTGCCACATTTTTTGAGTTTTCTCCTCCTCTGTGAAGTTTCAGCAGAGAGATCCTGGACAGCGCCTCAGGGCCAAGAGCTCCCCAAGAGAGCGCCGAGATGTCCTCCCTCAGCATCCTGCTGTTCTTTTCATGCAGTGAAATTGATACGTATTGCCAGAACACCTACTGCATGCCAAGCACTGTCAGAAGTCAAGTCATCAAAGATCTCAGAAAAGACGTACATGTTTAGCTATTTTCTCCATCAGTCTCGATGAGGGAGCTACACTCCAACTGACCCTTGGAGATGCCACAGCCATGTATTGTCAAGAAGAATTGGGGTGAATAGGCAGGGCATCTGTAGCCACAGCAGGAAGGGACCCAGGATGTACTAAGCTCCTTCTGTATTCTTGGAACTACATACACATGAACTCAGGCAGGGTTTCTCAAGCTTGGCACCACTGACATCTTGAGCATGAGAATTGTCTGTTGTTCACTTTCTGCCTTTAGGAAGTCCTGCAGAGCATGGGGGTGGCAGTATGTCTCAGCTCCTCTGTCATTTCACTATGTCTTGAGCCAGAAGGGGGACTGCACGGCCGTGCGTCCTTTCGGCTGGCAGTGCTGATGGTCCCAGTCATCACAATGACAGTAGAACAAAGCCCTGACATGTGTGTTACATGTCAGATGCAGCAGCTGCCTGTTGGGCCTGGTTCACTTTCTCATGCTTTCCTCATATTACCTGAGGTGTTCAGAGGAAGAAAGCTGGAGGCAGCCCTTGGGTCTTCTAGGAGCCTAGCACAAGGGTCAAAATACATGAGAACGAGCACAAGATAATCCCATAGAAGCCTTCCTCTTAGCATTCAGGCCTCAGATTAAATGTCACAGCCTTGCGGACAACTCCCTGACCTTCATGGCTGGTGTACCCACCCTAATCCCAGGAACATCACCTTATTTTGCATTTCCTTAGAGCACTTGTTACCAGAAATTAGCTTCCTAGGCTGGGCACAGTGGCTCATGCCTGTAATCCCAGTACTTTGGGAGGCCAAGGCGGGAAAATCACTTGAGACTAGGAGTTTGAGACCAGCCTAGCCAACATGGCAAAACCCCATTTGTACTTAAAATACAAAAACTAGCTGGGCATGGTGGCACATGTCTGTAATCCCACATTCTCGGGAGGCTGAGGCACAAGAATCGCTTGAACTGGGGAGGCAGAGGTTGCAGTGAGCCGAGATAGTGCCACTGCTCTCCAGCCTGGGTGACAGAGCAAGACTCTGTCTCAAAAATAAAGAAAAAAAAGAACGAAAGAGAAAAAAAAGAGAAAGAGAAAGAAAGAAAGAAAGAAAGAAAGAAAGAAAGAAAGAAAGAAAGAAAGAAAGAAAGAAAGAAAG
>NW_012102732.1:1940512-1941357 GCF_000951045.1 Mandrillus leucophaeus | reverse complement strand
TTTTTAGTTTTAGTAGAGGCAGGGTTTCACTATGTTGGCCAGGCTGGTCTCAAACTCCTAACCTCAGTTGATCCACCCACCTCAGCCTCCCAAAGCGCTGGGATTACAGGTGTGAGCCACTGCGCCCAAGTCTGTCTCCTGATTTTCATCTTCTATTGTCTGTAGGGAGGAAAGATGAGGATGAGAGGGAGAAAGGATGCCTGGGCTTGCTTTCTCAGTGGGGAAGAGTTCAATCTTAGTTCGGGTTTTCTTTTTTGTTTGTTTTCATGTTAATAAAATTAATAAAGTTGTTTTATTTATTTTAAATTTTTATTTTCTTTATTATTTTATTATTTTATTTTAAGTTCTGGGATACATATGCAGAACGTGCAGGCTTGTTTACACACGTGCCATAGTGGTTTGCTGCACCTATCAACCCATCATCTAAGTCTTAAACCCCACATGCATTAGGTATTTGTCCTAATGCTCTCCCTCCCCTTGCCTCCCACCCCCCGACAGGCCCTGGTGTGTGATGTTCCCTTCCCTGTGTCCGTGTGTTCTCACTGTTCAACTCCCACTTATGAGTGAGAACACATGGTGTTTGACTTTCTCTTCCTGTGTTAGTTTGCTGAGAATGATGGCTTCCAGTTTCATCCATGTCCCTGAAAAGGACATGATCTCATTCTTTTTTATGGCTGCATAGTATTCCGTGGTGTATATGTGCCACATTTTTTGGGTTTTCTCCTCCTCTGTGAAGTTTCAGCAGAGAGTTCCTGGACAGCGCCTCAGGGCCAAGAGCTCCCCAAGAGAGCGCCGAGATGTCCTCCCTCAGCATCCTGCTGTTCTTTTCATGCAGTAAAATTGAT
>NW_012102732.1:1936693-1940275 GCF_000951045.1 Mandrillus leucophaeus | reverse complement strand
CTGTAGTCCCAGCTACTCGGGAGGCTGAGGCAGGAGAATAGCGTAAACCCAGGAGGCAGAGCTTTCAGTGAGCTGAGATCCGGCCACTGCACTCCAGCCTGGGCGACAGAGCAAGACTCCACCTCAAAAAGAAAAAAGAAATTGATATGTATTCCCGGAACACCTACTGCATGCCAAGCACTGTCAGAAGTCAAGTCATCAAAGATCTCAGAAAAGACATACATGTTTAGCTATTTTCTCCGTCAGTCTCGATGAGGGAGCTACACTCCAGCTGACCCCTGGAGATGCCACAGCCACGTATTGTCAAGAAGAATTGGGGTGAATAGGCAGGGCATCTCTAGCCACAGGAGGAAGGGACCCAGGATGTACTAAGCTCCTTCTGTATTCTTGGAACTATATACACATGAACTCAGGCAGGGTTTCTCAAGCTTGGCACCACTGACATCTTGAGCATGAGAATTGTCTGTTGTTCATTTTCTGCCTTTAGGAAGTCCTGCAGAGCATGAGGGTGGCAGTATGTCCCAGCTCCTCTGTCATTTCACTGTGTCTTGAGCCAGAAGGGGGACTGCACTGCCGTGCGTCCTTTCGGCTGGCAGTGCTGATGGTCCCAGTCATCACAATGACAGTAGAACAAAGTCCTGACATGTGTGTTACATGTCAGATGCAGCAGCTGCCTGTTGGGCCTGGTTCACTTTCTCATGCTTTCCTCATATTACCTGAGATGTTCAGAGGAGGAAAGCTGGAGGCAGCCCTTGGGTCTTCTAGGAGCCTAGCACAAGGGTCAAAATGCATGAGAACGAGCACAAGATAATCCCATAGAAGCCTTCCTCTTAGCATTCAGGCCTCAGATTAAATGTCACAGCCTTGCGGACAACTCCCTGACCTTCATGGCTGGTGTACCCACACTGATCCCAGGAACATCACCTTATTTTGCATTTCCTTAGAGCACTTGTTACCAGAAATTAGCTTCCTAGGCTGGGCACAGTGGCTCATGCAGTGGCTAATGCCAGCACTTTGGGAGGCCAAGGTGGGAAGATCACTTAAGACCAGGAGTTCGAGACCAGTCTAGCCAACATGGCAAAATCCCATTTTTACTTAAAATACAAAAACTAGCTGGGCATGGTGGCACACGTCTGTAATCCCACCTTCTCGGGAGGCTGAGGCACAAGAATCGCTTGAACTGGGGAGGCAGAGGTTGCAGTGAGCCGAGATAGTACCACTGCACTCCAGCCTGGGTGACAGAGCGAGACTCTGTCTCAAAAATAAAGAAAAAAAAGAACGAAAGAGAAAAAAAAGAGAGAAAGAGAGAAAGAAAGAAAGAAAGAGAGAGAGAAAGAAAGGAAAAGAAAGAGAGAGAGAGAGAGAAAGGAAGGAAGGAAGGAAGGAAGGAGAAAAGAAAAGAGCTTTCTTAGTTACACATTCACCTTCTTATACACTGTCTCCCAGCTGCAGAATGGAAGCTCCATGGGGGCAGGACCACAATCCCCAATGCCTAGAACAGTTTAGCACCTAGCACACAGTAGGTGCTAAGTGTGTATTTGACGACTGAACAAATTGATGGAAAAATTACTAAATGAATGAATGAGCTCTGGCCCACCTCTCACAATCAAGCAGATAGTTTGGTAAAACCAGTACAGCTACGTACAGTGCCAATGGACACTGCCCACCAGGGACCAGGAGAAAACTTCCCTTACTTACCCCACCCAATGACCTACTATGGTACATACTTTTTTCCTTATTATGGTAAAATACACATTGCACAAAATTAGCCAGTTTTTTACCGTTTTAGAGTGTAAAATTCAATGGCATTAAGTATAATCACAATGCTTTTTTGTTGCTGTTGTTTTTAAGATGGGGTCTTGCTCTGTCACCCAGGCTAGATGAAGTGCAATGGCACAATCTTGGCTCACTGCAACCTCTGCCTCCCAGGCTCAGGCAATCCTCCCACCTCTGCCTCTTAAGTAACTGAGACCACAGTCACACACCACCACACCTGGTTAATTTTTGTATTTTTTGTAACAGTGGGGTTTTGCCAGGTTTCCCAGACTTATCTCAAATTCCTGGGCTCAAGTGATCTGGCAGCCTTGGCCTCCCAAAGTGCTAGGAATACAGGTGTGAGCCATTGCATCTCTCCCCTCTCCCATATTTTCTTCTAAGAATTTTATAGTGTTAGGTCTTATATTTATTTCGGTCTTTGATCCATTGTTGAGTTAGTTTTTTATATGGTGTGAGGTAAGGGTCTATCTTCATTCTTTTACATGTGAAAATGTCGTAGATACTTTATTCAATTTACAGATAAGAGCATAGAGACTGAGAGGAAGTAAATGACATGTCCAGAGTAACATAGCCATTGGGAGTTGGAACTAGAATTCAATATTAGGTCTGACTCCCAAGTTGATCCCCTTTCCACCACATCAAAATGCCCTTTATAGTTTTGGATAGATGATATCACTTTATTATTTTGTGACCAGGGATGTGGAAATCACAGGCCTAGCCAATAAAATATGTGCTTTAATCTGGCTCTGGACAAGTTCTTCCTCCTCTCTGGGCCTCAGTCTCCTCTTCTGTACAATGGGCTGCTGATCTCTAAGAGTTTCCTGTGCAGACCACTGGTACCCTTGGAGCCTCATTCACCATTGCCTTCGTTTTCATTTCTCCTCTCCAGAGTGCAGTGGGGGCCCTCCCAGCTAGAGCTGCTCTTCTGGAAGGAGCTTATTGATAGGCACAGAGCATGGGTGAGTCTTCATCCCAGGCCTCAGCCAAACTCTGGGAAGCATTCTGCATTCCCCAGCAGACACCTGCAACCCCAAGCAGCTCCATAGGAAAACTGCAGAACGGCAGAAAATGCAAGGGAAGCCAATGTGGAAAGGACTTTTTCCACATGCTGACAGTTTTCTTCACAAGTATCACAATGAAGCTATTTGAGAATCAGCTTGCGAAGCACCTGGCTCTAAATAGCCTTCTCTCCCCGGTCCTTAAGAAGAGACAAAGCAGCTCCTTTCATCCCCTAGAAGTGTCCTTTCCCAGGGCCTGACCTACAAATGGGTGCTCAATACCTAGTTGAATGAATGAACAGATGAATGAAGATGGCTGCACACACCTCTTATTTCCCTTGATTGCCTTAGACTAGGACATGGCAGATTTTTCTGCCAAGGGCCAGAAGGTAAATATTGTTGGCTTTTCAGGCCACACAGTCTCTGTCACAACTACTCAGCTCTGCTGTTGTAGCTCACAGACAATGAATAAATAAATGGGCCTGGCTGTGTTCCCATAAAATTTTATTTATGCACAGTAAAATTTGAATTTTATATAGTTTCTATGTGTCACATAACATTATTTTTCTTTTGAATTTTTTTTAACCATCTAATATGTAAAACCAATTCTTAGCTCATGGTCATAGGAAAACAGATGATGAACTACATTTGGTCTATGGGCTATAGTTTGTCAACCTTTGGCTTAGACTCTTAAAAAATATATATTTATAAATAGAAATGGGGTTTCACCATGTTGGCCAGACTGGTCTCGAACTCCTGGCCTCAAGTGATCCGCCTGCCTCATCCTCCCAGAGTACTGACTCCAGGC
>NW_012102732.1:1935979-1936643 GCF_000951045.1 Mandrillus leucophaeus | reverse complement strand
AATCCCATAGAAGCCTTCCTCTTAGCATTCAGGCCTCAGATTAAATGTCACAGCCTTGCGGACAACTCCCTGACCTTCATGGCTGGTGTACCCACACTGATCCCAGGAACATCACCTTATTTTGCATTTCCTTAGAGCACTTGTTACCAGAAATTAGCTTCCTAGGCTGGGCACAGTGGCTCATGCAGTGGCTAATGCCAGCACTTTGGGAGGCCAAGGTGGGAAGATCACTTAAGACCAGGAGTTCGAGACCAGTCTAGCCAACATGGCAAAATCCCATTTTTACTTAAAATACAAAAACTAGCTGGGCATGGTGGCACACGTCTGTAATCCCACCTTCTCGGGAGGCTGAGGCACAAGAATCGCTTGAACTGGGGAGGCAGAGGTTGCAGTGAGCCGAGATAGTACCACTGCACTCCAGCCTGGGTGACAGAGCGAGACTCTGTCTCAAAAATAAAGAAAAAAAAGAACGAAAGAGAAAAAAAAGAGAGAAAGAGAGAAAGAAAGAAAGAAAGAGAGAGAGAAAGAAAGGAAAAGAAAGAGAGAGAGAGAGAGAAAGGAAGGAAGGAAGGAAGGAAGGAAGGAAGGAAGGAAGGAAGGAAGGAAGGAAGGAGAAAAGAAAAGAGCTTTCTTAGTTACACATTCACCTTCTTATACACTGTCT
>NW_012102732.1:1909639-1932001 GCF_000951045.1 Mandrillus leucophaeus | reverse complement strand
CTTTTTTTTTTTTTTTTGTAATATCTTGGATACCAAGATGATCAGGCTGAGTGGAGAGAACCAAGCTGAACTCTTTCTCTGCCTTTTAAGGTCTGTAATCTCCATCCATCCATTCATTCATTATGAGCACTTGGTCATCGCCTGTGGTCTTGATGAGCAGTTCTTTGTGTCTTTGATTTTGTCACTGAAAGATTGCATCCTCTTTCCAAATACCTCTAGAAAGCTGTGGGGGCTATCTATCCGTCACAGCTGAGTATTACCTAGCTTCCACACAGCATTTTATACAATGGTAGAAAGGGACCTTCATCACATCTAGGGTCTCGTTTATACCCACGAAGGAGGTACAATCTCTGTTGTCCCAATTTCAGGAAATTGAGGATCAGGAGGCGCAGTGACCGGCTCCAGGTCATGCAGAAGGAACCCCCTCTGACTCCCAGTGCCCTGTTTGTCTTCCGGAGCGCTGGGGCCTGGCGGAGGAAAGTCGCTGGGAGCAAGAAGGGCTGGCAGGGCCCTGAGGGCTGAGATGGGTGTTGAGGTGGGGAGGGCGGGATGCTCCTTCTCTCCTCCGCAAAGGGAACCCTTCTGATTCTGACTCTAGAGCTCCAGAGACCGGATCCGAGACGCGAGTGGAGGTGGAGCTACACTAGCCTGCAGCCCTGAGGGTGTAAAAGGCCCATTAAGATCCAGGTCAAATCAACCTATGGAGTTGCCCCCCAGAGGGTCCAGTGTCCCCACAACTTGACGGGGATACTCAGCTGTCTCCTCCCCAGCTCCAGCACTTCCTCCCAGCCCTCGCGGTCCCTCTTCCCAGCCCCCGGGTCGGTCCCGCCCCAGCTTTCGTCTCCCCCGCCCCCGGAGGCTGGACTCTGCCCCCGCCCCGCCTGCCCCCTCCCTCCCGGGGGCGGTGGCCCGTGGCGGGCGCAACCATTGGCTGCGGCGAGAGCGAGGGCCGGGGCTGGCGGCGCTGATTGGCCAGGACGCTCGGCGGAGCCAGGGAGTCCAGCGAGTCGCTGGGGGAAGCAGAGCAGACACCCAGCGCGGCCGGAACTCGGGGCGCGCATCCCGCAAGTCGGAACCCGGTGGTTCGGATCCCGCGGAACGGAGACGGGGCCTGGAGGTGAGCGCGAGGCGCCGGGTGGCTTGGGACGGGCCCTTCCGAGGACAGCCGAGAGGAGGTCCTTCTGCCCTGCCCCCAGGGAGCAAAACCCGGGCATCTTCTCCTAAGAAACGGAGCCCGCATCTTCCCAAGGCGCGAGGCCCCTCCCCCAAAAAGACAGGCGCTCCTACCCCCCAGAGAGCAAAATACCTTCCTTTCTCCTTCAGAAATGGGCCCTTCCTCCTGGCTCCAGCTCTAGACAGAAGTCCTCTCCCTCTTACCCCTTGAAATAGAATGTGGCCCCTAAAAGTGGTCCCCAGGTCTCTAGAGCCCCCTCACCTCTTGGGAGACTGATGCCCCTTCCCCTTCCCCATCCTTAAAAAACTAAGTTTGGGTGTCTTGCTTCTCCCCTCTCTTTCGGAATAATGGGGGTCTTCTCAGCTCATAAATGACAGTGACCTCCCCCTCCATGAAAAATGGAAGCTCTCCCCCCATCATAAGACAAGGAAATCCCGGAGCAGAGACCTGCAAGTCACCCTCCCACCCCAGATACTGAGCTCTGGAGAGAGAGATGATTCACCCTTAGCCCTGCCGGAGACCCCTCCCTACCCGTCAGAGAGGCAGGGTGGCCTCTGTTACCACCACATTAAAGGCTTCTGGGGATTTCCCCTGTCCTCCCCAGTAAAGATGTAAAATGAGGGATCTTCATACTCAGGAGCAGGGCAAAGGTCTGGCCACCCCTCCAAGTCATCCACCTCCCTCCACTCCTCCCAAGCCCTTTCACACAAACCCCAACCTAGTAACGCCCTGCGCCATCTTCCCACTGCTCCCAATCCCATCCTTCTCTACCTCACCCCAGCTCCACTCCCACACCTGGCTGCCCCACCTATTTCACATCCTCTCACCTTTCCTCACCCACCCTGGCCAAGGTAAGACCGGGGGGGGATTCAGTGAGATTTAGTAAGACTGGAGCTCTTGAAACTGGGATCCGGGGCCTAGAGGCCCTTCCAGGAGTCTTCAAACTCTGACAGCAGAGATGGCCTCTGAGGCAGTAGGACCAGCAGAGACCACCCGACACCTCTCCCCCGCCCCCCACCCCAACACACACACAAAGGGCTGTGTTCAGTGCATCCTCTCTTACAGTCTGAGAGGACTACTGGCCCTCTTCCAAGAGGACCCCCATTTTCCCCCTAAACTCCTGTGCACCCCCTCAAGCTCCTGTGGGCATTGCCTGGTGGAATTCCCTGGGCATTCAGCCAAGAGAGATGGGTGCTACTGTGCCCATCCAATGGGGAGGAGACTGTTGGCTTTGCTGCTTTGATGAAGCTAGACTAAGGGACAGGATGTTGGTGACCTGGGGGTGGGGAGGGGGTGGGAAGAGCTCTTCTCTGGTGGGTCAGGTTGGGGGGTAGAAGAGAGGGAGGCAGTGAGTCGTGTCTTGCTCTTTGGAGCCTATGCTGCGGCGTGGAGTCATAGAGAAATGTGTTTCCTCAAGGCCCAAAGAGATCAGCCCCAGGGAGAGGTAAATGGTCCAGTCTGGAGTCCTAAGACCTAAAAGGGCTTCTACATTGAAGACGTGGCCCCTTCCTTTGAGAGTTAAACACACAGAGGCACAAAAGGGGAAGAGACTTGCTCAAGGTCACCCAGCCTGTGGGTGACAACTGGCCCCAACCCCTCCAGGACCCTTAGGGTGCTAGGATCCCTGACACAAGCCCCAGTCCTCACATTTACAATGGGGACTTGGGGACTGCTGGGTCCCAAGTCCCCACTTGTCAGAGGAAGCGCCAAGGCTCTGCGAAGGTCACGAAGCCAGGAAGGGGCAGAGCTGGAACTCAACCTCCGTTCCCCAGCAGGTTGCCTCGGGGAAAGCATTCCTCGGTGTCGGTGCATCCCTGCTTCCCCGTGTGATCTTTGTATTGAGGCCATTGCCAAATCTAGGCTTGCCAAAATCCAAATTGACCCAGGAGAGCTAATAAGATCAGTTGCAGCTAATGAGAATCAGATACTGGAGTGGAGGCTACTGCAGGAACCTCAGTTGCCTAGCTGGCTTTGCTACAAGAACTTTGGACAGGACCTAAGGATGTCACATCCCTTCCCTCCAAGGTCCCCTCCCTCTTAGCCCCTACCCATGCCCTCTGGCTTTGAGTTCCCTGCACATTGTCTCATCTCTATTCAGAGCCCTGTGTCTTTTCTCCTGGGGCATTGCATGGGAAAAGAGCTGAAATTCTGGCAGATTCTGTAGGACCATCCCCCTAGGCAGCAGGGACTGGGTCCCTACAAATGAGAGAGTCTGAAGTAGGGGCTCTCTCTGTTTCTGCCCCCACCCAGTTCCCAGCTAAAGGATTGGTTGTTGTACCCCAACTTTGCCAAGGCGAAGTTCAAAGCATGAGGGGAACCACGGTAGAGAGGCGGAGAGGTTGGTCCCTGGAGACCTTTTATCTGGGTTTGGAGCACAAATCTGCCACTTAGTGTCTGATCTTAACCTCTCTGTGACATATCCTTGGGGTAAAATGAGTTAATTCTCATAAAATGTTTAGCACACAGCAAATGAGCAGAAACAATGATTACACGTGCAAAGTCATAAAACCTCTAATCATGAAGTGGGGAGGTGCTTTTGCCTTAAGGCAAAACTTGTAACCCTTGCTGTAGATAATCTGTGAGGGCTAAGGCGCCTGGGGACTAGGCGATGCCTTCCCAGAGTGACAGTGTAGTATATGGAATGGACCACAGACCCTGAAGCCAGATGGAGCAGAGAGTTGGTCACTGGTAGTGTCTGTCTGTGGAACCTTAGGCAAGTCATTCATGTCTGTGAGCCTCAGTTCCTCATCTTTGAATGAGGTTTGTTGGAGTTGGACATCAGAAAAGAGACAGGTCTAGATGAGAGGTTCTCATCTTGGGCACTGTTGACATTTGGGTCGGAGGATTCTTTGTTGTGGGACCCCCCTGTGTATTGTAGGATATTCAGCAGCTCCTCCGGTCCGTACCCACTAGATGCCAGTGACACTCCCCACCCCATGAGTCATGTCTATCAGAAATGTCTGTAGACATTGCCAGATGTGCCCTGGGGAGCAGAACCATCCTTTTCCTTCCTTATTGAAAACTGCTGGTCTAATACATGGCCTTAAACATAGTTAATACTTAATATAAAACAGCTTCCTAGCTGAGGCGGGTGGTAGGCTTGAGCCCAGGAGTTTGAGACCAGCGTGGGCAACATGGCAAAACCCCATCTCTGTAAAGTACAGGAAAAAAAATTAGCTGGGCAAGGTGACATGCCCCTGTAGTCCTAGCAACCTGGGAGGCTGAGGTGGGGGAATTGCGTGAGCCCGGGGAGGTCGAAGCTGCAGTGAGCCGTGATCACACCACTGCACTCCAGCCTGGGTGACAGAGTGAGACCCTGTCTCCAAAAAAATAAAAAACAAAATAAAACCAAAAACAGCTTCTTTCTTGCACAAACTCCTTGTTTTGGTTTCCATGTAATGAGGAGAAGGAGATGTGTCTAGCTGCGGAGCCTTCCAATGTTAATAACAGTTTTTAATTTCTCACATTTACACAGGATTTTCTTGTTTGGTTTTTGTCTTTCTTTTCAGTAGAGACAGAGTCGGGTGGTCTCGAACTCCTAGGCTTAAGTGATCCTCCCACCTTGGCTTCCCAAAGCGCTGGGGTTACAGGTGTGAGTTACAGGAATAAGCCACAGCGTCCAGCCTACATAGGACCTTATCATCTCCAAAGCACTCTTGTGTCTATGACACTGTTTCTCACTCTACAGATAAGCAAACTAAGGCTCCCAGAGGTTAAAAGACTTGCCTAAGACCGTCACCCGCTTCTCCACCAAGGATCAAAGAAACATCCATGCCAGAAATTGTTTGAGAAACAACTGAGTTCTGGGCCCTGTTCAGATTAGTTATCAGGGTCTTTCGAAACTTCAATGGCATGCCCTTCGGTCCAGCAATCCCACTTTGAAAAATCTCGCATAGAAATGCTCACACTTGCGCGGACATAACACAAAAATGTCTATGGCAGAGCCTGCAACACCAGTATAGGAATGGGTTACAGTATATGCATTCATGTGGGAGAATGAGCAGTCTTTAGAAGAATGAGGTGGATCCACATTCCTGACCTGGAAAGGTTCCTGAGGCATATGATTTAATGAAAAAGATAAAGTCACAGAATCAATATAGCAAGTATGATCCTATTTTTTTTTTAAAGTAAATATGCATGAACATAGATAGTTAGGGAAATGGAGAATTAAAGGGACCTAGATAGTATATATGTATGAGAACATATTCATGGGGGAAGAAGAAGAAAATAAATCTCCACCCGCTTCCCATGCATTAAAAATGAGCAAAGTGAGCTGGCCACCTTGGCTCACATTTGTGATTCCAGCACTTTGGGAGGCTGAGGCAGGAGAATCACTTGAGCCCAGGAGTTTGAGGCTGCAGTGAGTTGTGAACGAGCCACTGCACTCCAGCCTGGGCAACAAAGGAAGACTCTAAATAATTAATCACAAAATAAAAATTAAAATGAGTAGAGCACAACCCACAGAAGTTGAGAGACTTGGTCACACCAGAAGTTGCCAGTGGCGAAATTCAGCTTTGAGTTTGCCAATAGTTTTTGGGGCCAAGAGACAGAAATCTGAGGCTCATCTCAGCAGGCCAGGCCTCCTTCCTTACCATGGGAGAATTCCTTTTCTGAGCACCTAGAGGGATCCTGGTATCAGACTGACTTCACCTGAATCCAGCTTTCACCCACGTGATGACCTCAGGCCAGCCACTTTAACTCTCAGTGCCTCATTTCTCTATCTCTAAAATAGCTAAAAGACAAAGGAAAAAACATGAAAGCCAAAAAAAAAAATGGTAGAAGGAGGAGGCAATAGTAGAACCTCCCTCATTGGGCTGCTGTGAGGATTACATAAAACCATGTGTTCCAACCCCTGGTACTTAGTAGGTGCTTAATTAATACAAGCCCTGGTCTCTCACACCTTTTTTTTTTGGTTTTGGTTTTGGTTTTGTTTTTGTTTTTGTTTTTGTTTGAGACGGAGTCTCGCTCTGTCGCCCGGGTTGGAGTGCAGTGGCCGGATCTCAGCTCACTGCAAGCTCCGCCTCCTGGGTTTACGCCATTCTCCTGCCTCAGCCTCCCGAGTAGCTGGGACTACAGGCGCCCGCCACCTCGCCTGGCTAGATTTTTGTATTTTTTTAGTAGAGACGGGGTTTCACCATATTAGCCAGGATGGTCTTTATCTCCTGACCTCGTGATCCGCCTGTCTCGGCCTCCCAGAGTGCTGGGATTACAGGCTTGAGCCACCGCGCGCGGCCTCTCGCACTGTTTTGTCTGCTTGCCTGCTCCTTGCCAGGAGGCAGAAGACAAAAGCCCCAGAAAGGACAGTGGGGGCTCCTGAGGCCCCAAGAATGCTTAGCAGGCTAAATCAGTTGTCCTCACTTCTTCACTCTGCCCTCGGATCCACCATGACCACTGCGCTGCAGGAGCTTTTCACAGAAAGCCTGAGGGAGCTCTCTGAGGGGGTCTGTGTTCTAGCTCCTCCTTCCTGGGGTCTAACCATCCTTGCTTTCTCTAGACACTCCACACATTAAACTGTCTTACCCGTTGCAGGGATGGGATGCCATCATGTGACCTCTAATTACACATCCCTTCAATAATAAGATTAACTCTCCAAGGGCAAGTTTTCCTCCTCCTTCAAAAGCTATCTCACATTGCTTTTATAGGTAGACTCCCCCGACCCTCCCCCCACCTCCAGCCAGGGAAAACCATTTCTCCTCCTCCCAACTCCTGTCATCTACATCCTAGACTTCCTGGGTCCATCACACCCTAGATTTCTTGGGTCCATCACTGTTTGCTGGATTTCCTCCCAATCTGTAATTGCCTGGAAGCAGCCATCACATCCATCACATTTATTCTTGTGTCTCAAATGCATAGCACACTTCCCTATGCACACAGTAGATACTCAAGGAGCATTGATTGAATGCAGAAATGTATTTTTTAAATTGGGGTAAAATACACATAACATGAAATTGACCATTTTCACCATTTTATTTTTATTTACTTTTGGGGGTCCCGGGGGAGTCTTGCTCTGTCACCCAGGCTGGAGTGCAGTGGTGTGATCTCGGTTCACTGCAGCCTCCACCTCCTGGGTTCAGGCAATTCTGACTCAGCCTCCCAAGTAACTGGGATTACACGCATGGGCCACCACCACGCCTGGCTACTGTTTTTGTATTTTTAATAGAGACGGGGTTTCAGCTTGTTGGCCAGGCTGGTCTTGAACTACTGACCTCAAGTGATCCGCCCACCTCGGCTTCCCAAAGTGCTGGGATGACAGGCATGAGCCACTGCGCCCGACCTCCACTTTTTGATTATTATTATTGGGGTCATTGTGGCGAGTGTGAAGCAGTACCACATTGTGGTTTTGTTTTGCATTTCCCCAATGACTGATGGCATTGAGCATCTTATGTGTTTGCTGGTTATTTTTATGTTATCTTTGGGGAAATGTCTACTCAAGTTCTTTGCCCATTTTTGAATTCAGTTGTCTTTTTGTTCTTGAGCTGTAAGAGTTCTTTTTTCTTTTTCTTTTGCTTTCTTTCTTGTTTTTTTTTGAGACAGAGTCTCACCCTGTCACCCAAGCTGGAGTGCAGTGGCATGATCATAGCTTACTGCAGCCTTGACTTCCCAAGTTCAAACGATCCTTCTGCCTCAGTCTTCCAAGCACCTGGAACAACAGGTGCCACCACACCTGGCTAATTTTTTAAAAAGCATTTTTTTGTTGAGATGGAGTCTCCCTATGTAGCCCAGGCTGGTTTTGAACTCCTAGGATCAAGCGATTCTCCCATCTCGGCCTCCCAAAGTGCTGGGATTACAAGTGTGAACCGCCTCGCCTGGCCCAGAGTTCTTTATATAAATGAATGTTTGTTTGTGTCACTATTTCTTCATCCACTTAAATATTTGCTCAGCTCCTGTAGGTCACACACTGTCTTGTGATCCTGGGAATAACACCAGTTCCTGCCCATCAGGAACTCACAGTCTACTGCAAAGTTTCTCAGCCTCAACACATTTTTTTTTTTTGAGAGGGAGTCTTGTTCTGTTGCCCAGGCTGGAGTGCAGTAGTATGATCCTGTTTACCCGGACCTATAAATAGGACCTAGTTTGGAAATAGAGCCTTTGCAGAAATAATTAATTAGGTTAAAATGAGGTCTTCCTGCATGAGAGTGGCCCCTAATCCAATGACTGGTATCTCTCTCTCTCTCTCTCTTTTTTTTTTTTTTTGAGATGGAGTCTCGCTCTGTTGCCCAGGCTGGAGTGCAGTGGCACAATCTCAGCTCACTGCAACCTCTGTCTCCCAGGTTCAAGCGATTCTCCTGCCTCAGCCTCCTGAGTAGCTAGGATTACAGGCGCCCGCTACCACGCCTGGCTAAATTTTGTATTTTTAGCAGAGATGGGGTTTCACCATGTTGGCCAGGCTGGTCTTGAACTTGTGACCTCGGGTGATCCGCCCGCCGCGGCCTTCCAAAGTGCTGGGATTACAGGCGTGAGCCACTGCTCCTGGTCCACCTCTATACTACTGACGTGGACCAAGGCCGTCCTGTGCCGGATGTTTAGCAGCATTCTTGGCCTCCACCCACGAGATGCTGGCAACATACTTTCCTCCATGTTGTGACAGCCGGAAATGTCTCCAGGCATTGTGAAGTGTCCCCTGGGGAACCAGATTGCCCCTCGTTGAGAATCACTGGTTAGAGGCTAAGACAGGCGTGTATATCTACAATTTCAATCAGATTGCTTGTGCCTAACAGGATACACACAGACACAGACACACACACACACACACACACACACACGAGGCATTCAGCATGTATTTGTTGGATGTTGGATGGCTGGGGGTGTGGATGGATGCATGGATGGACAGACACAACCCCTTTGTTGGTTGGCTAGATTGATGGATGCATGTGTGAATGAATGGATGAATAAATGAACCCAATTTACAAACCCTACCGTGGGAAAACAGAATGCTGTTCTTCAACCAGAGTAGCCTACCCCTTTATCTCTGTCTAGCACGGTGTTTTTCAAACGTCAGCATCAGAATCCCCTCAAGATCTTGTTAAAACACAGATTGATGCCCCTGCCCACCAGAATTATGATTTAGTAGAATCACTGGCGGGAAGAATGCTCCCAACTCTATTTCCATGTTCTCTAGGAATCCTGGACCAGCCCCCGGCGCCTGCCAACCTTGTCCATTCTCAGAGGTCCCGTAACCTTCACTGCCAGCATCTCCCATTTAGGTGCTAACATCTATTACCTTGGACATCGGCAACTTGCCGGCACTCTGTCCCTGGGCTGCACTGAGAATTCCTTCAAAGGTGGGAACCACCGTGTTCTAGTACCTTACTACTAAAAGTGTGGTCCGGCAGCCAGCAGCATTGCATCATTTAGGAGCTAGCTAGAAATGCAGAATCTTGGGCCCCACCCAAAACTACAGAATGTGAATCTGCATTTTAACAATATCCCCTGGGGTGGTTTGTGTGCACTTTTAAGTTTGAGAAGCTATTTTAGACGGATCTGTAACCCCCACACTCAGAGCTAAGCTAGGGATAACTTTGCTGATAAGTTACATTGACAGCATCTGTTACGATGTAAGTGGTGCCTGAGCTGAAGCATCTTTCAGGCATTATTGGCCGTTTGTATCTTTGCCTTATGTTATCTGTTGAAATGTCTACACTGGCCTCGCTTTATCTGTGGGAAAACGGAAGCCCAGAGGAGCAGTGCCTTGCCCAAGGTCACACGATGGCCATGAAGCAGAGTGGAGATCACCCTCCACTCCTTAAAGGGAATGGGATCAAGAGCATTGAAATGTTGTATCCACTGAGCAGGGTGGCACATGCCTGTAGTCCCAGCTACTCGGGAGGCTGAGGCAGGAGGATTGCTTGAGCCCAGGAGTTCTGGGCCGTAGTGTACTATGCTAATCAGGGGTCTGCACTAGTTTGGCATCAAAATGGTGACCTCCTGGGAGTGGAGGACCACCAGGTTGCCCAAGAAGGGGTGAACCAGCCCAGGTCAGAAACAGAGCAGGTGAAAACTCCTGTGCTGATCGGTAGTGGAATTATGCCTGTAAATAGCTACTGCACACTCCAGCCCTAACATATTATAACTAACCCTGTTTCTAAAGAAAGAGAGAGAGAAAAAAAAGAACTGAAATGCTGCAATGATAATGAAAATATGGGGTGGAGGGGGAGCATTCTGAAGCTACTTAGGTCTGTCCTCTGAAAGTGGAGAAAGGAGAGATGACTTAAAAGTGATGCAAGAACAAGAACTTAAGTTGTATTTTTTGGTTCATTCAACCAGTGTTTATTGGGTACTTACTAGACTCCAGGCATGGTTGTCTGGTATCTATAGTATTGAACAAGGAAAGCCAGGCCTCCCTTTTGGTGGCTTATCTGGAGTGGACAGATGTAGCCATCTGGCATTCATTCATTTGTCAATGAGTGTGTTCATTTATTGTATGATTTCCATGTGCAGTACAGTAGTAGGGGTGTGTGTGTGTGTCTATGTGTCTGTGTGCGTGAGAGAGACAGAGAGAGACGGAGGGAGAGACAAAGACTCAGCTACCACACCAGCGTCTCTTCTAGACTAGCCATGCGGAAACAGGCCCCAAAACAAGGAACGCACAGTGAGGAAAGTGCCAAAGGTGTGTGGGAGTGAATACAGGTTCAAGCTCGAAGCAGAAAGAGGTTACCACTCCCCGTTCCTGGGGATTCTGGGGAAGAAATTTCAGGAGGAAAAGGCAGAGAAGAAGAAAAAGAGACTCTGGTCAGGGGGAGCATCATGAACAGGCCCAGAGAGTTCATAGGAAGCCGTTCCAAGAAAATCGCAGGGAAAAAAAGAATAGGCCGGGCATGGTGGCTCACACCTGCAATCCCAGTGCTTTGGGAGGCTGAGGCAGGCGGATCACTTGAACTCAGGAGTTCAAGACCAGCCTGACCAACATGGCCAAATCCCACCTCTACAAAAAATACTAAAATTAGCTAGGTGTGGTGATGCATGCTTGTAGTCCCAGTTACTCACACCTGCAATCCCAGTGCTTTGGGAGGCTGAGGCAGGTGGATCACTTGAACTCAGGAGTTCAAGACCAGCCCGGCCAACATGGCCAAACCCTGCCTCTACAAAAAATACTAAAATTAGCTGGGCATGGTGATGCATGCTTGTAGTCCCAGCTACTCAGGAAGCTGAGGCAGGAGGATTACTTGAGCCCAGGAGTTTGAGACCAGCCTGGGCAACACAGCAAGACCCCTCAAGACCCCTTCTCTACAAAAACTTTTAAAAATTAGCCAGGTGTGGTGACGTGCACCTGTAGTCCCAGCTACTCAGGAGGCTGAGGCAGGAGGGTCACTTGAGTCAAGGAGGCCGAGGCTGCATTGAGCCATAATCATGCCACTGCATTCCAGCCTGGGCAGCAGAGCCAGATCCTGTCTTAAAAAAAAAAAAAAAAAAAAAAAAGTCGGGGGTAAAATCATGAATCTCATACAGATACAAAAACACTCAACGATTTTATTAGGCTCATTCGATGAGGGAACCAGGCAGACATTAGAACCAGTTCAAAGGAGCAGCCAAATAAAGTACAAATATGTGAAGAGTAAAGTGACGTCTAAATAGATTCCCAACAGAGGCAAACATGGTTGGACAAGGCAGAATTTGCTTGTCTACCAGTTTTCTACAACTTACAAAGGAGTCAACGAAATAGTTTGAAAATAATGAACAAGGCCAGGCACGTCAGCTCATGCCTGCAATCCTAGCACTTTGGGAGGCCGAGGTGGACAGATTGTTTGAGCTCAGGAGTTCAAGACCACCTTAGGCAACATGGTAAAACCCTGTCTCTACCAAAAATACAAAAAATTAGTCAAGCGTGCCTATTGTCCCAACTACTCAGGAGGCTGAGGCACAAGAATTGCTTGAGCCTAGGAGGTATAGTTTGCAGTGAGCCAAGATTGCGCCCCTGCACTCCAGCTTGGTCAATGGAGACCCTGTCTCAAAATAATAATAATAATAATGAACAAGGCTAGAATCAGATAATCCAAAAATTTGTGTTGTAAGCAGGTAGCGTATAACTCTTTTTTCTATAAAACCAATGTTCGGCCAGGTGCGGTGGCTCACGCCTGTAATCCAGCACTTTGGGAGACTGAGGCAGGTGGATTGCCTGAGCTCAGGAGTTCGTGACCAGCCTGGGCAACACAGTGAAACCCTGTCTCTACTAAAAGTACAAAAAATATTAGCCGGGCCTGGCAGCGTGCACCTGTAGTCCCAGCTACTTGGGAGGCTGAGGCAAGAGAATCGCTTGAACCCAGGAGGCGGAGATTGCAGTGAACCCAGATTGCACCACTGCACTCCAGCCTGAGCAACAGAGCGAAACTCTGTTTCAAAACAACAACAACAAAAAAGCAAACAAACAACAACAACAATAAAACAGTGTTCAAATGATGGAGAGGCATGAGTGGATGAGGAGTGGCAAGTGAAGGTCGTAGGAAGAGTAGATCATTTCCCGCCAGGTGACCCGTGGTCATGAATTTGGACTTGACTCAGAGACTCATAGGGAACCATGGAAGAGAGTTAAGCAAGGCAGTGATGTGATTTTTATTAGCAGTTGAGAAAGATCCTCCTGGAAGCTGAATGGAGAGTAGACAGACATCTTCTCCCACTAGCCTTTGAGCTCAGGTTTCATTAGGGAAACAGCCAATCCCAGGGGCAGATTACTGGCCTTCCTGCAAAACGTTTTAGAACCTGGAAGCTCCTTCAGGGCAAGGTTGGCCGAACACCAGCCAAAAGAGCAAGGCACCACCCAAGCAGGACAGGGCTGTTTTGTGCATGGGAACAAAGCCTGCCTCCTCTCTCTGCCCAGAGCTGTAAATAGCACTCTACTGGCTTCGCAGGCTGAGCGCAGGTCTGGGGACAGCCTGGAAATGTGCACACCAAGGAGCATTTGTACAAATGAATGCCTGCATGCAGATTTGCATGCCTGGCGTCCTGCCCCAGCCCTAAGTGTCCAGTCCTGCAAAGGGCTGAAAGCAGGGCTCAAAGAAGAGCCACACACAGAAGAGTGTGGACATTCTGATCTAGGGACAGGTTCCAGGAGGGATTCAGAGGCAGACTGGCAGGGTGAATGGGAGAAAACATGCAGAGGACCCTGGACACAGTTTTGGCTCCAGCTTTACCCGTGATAATGACAATGAGCCATGAGTAGTGGCCACTCACATTGGCTGTGTTTGTGTGTACTTGCTCACCTTGTCGCTCACAACAGCCCTATGAGGAAAGGCTGATCAGATTTCAGAGACAGGAAATGGAAGCTCAAAAAGGATGACTGACTCGCCCAGGGTCTCCTACTAAAAGCAGCATTTCTAGTGAGAAACTGAGGCTTGAAGACTGTGGAGCCCTGGTGTCTAGGACTGACCCACAGGGACACCTCTGCATATGCCCACTGCTCTCTCTGGCCTCAGTTTACTCATCCATCAATGGGTACAATAATGTCTTTTCACCTAGTGATCACAGCAGAGTTTGGGAAGACCAACTACCACTGCAGATGAGAAAGGCTTGAAAAGTCATAAATGCTCAATATGAACTGGTGGTATATGGAGAGAGTCTGAAAGTGCTTTCCTTAGCCCCCAGAGACAGGGTATGGAGTGCAAGACCAGCCTTGTTTGTACTCAGGGGCTTTGGAAGTGCAGAGTGGCCTTGGATGGGTGGAGGTGAAGGCATGCTGAAGCTTGCTGAACCACTCCCAGATCACGGGTGAGCCAGGTTGGGTCTAGTCTGTTTTTTTCCCTTGAGAAGGAAGAGATGGTGGGTGCACTGGTGAAAGAGTGGGAAACAGTGACTCTGAGGTGGGGACGCACATCTGGTTGCAAAGTGTTTGCTGAGAGCACTTGGTCACCTGCCCTCCCACGGAGCAGGTGCTAGTCTTCAGTCCCGTTCTTCCGGGTTCTTCAGAAGCTGAGCTCTGGTCTGTAATCCCAGCACTTTGGGAGGCCGAGGCGGGTGGATCATGAGGTCAGGAGATCGAGACCATCCTGGTTAACATAGTGAAACCCCATCTCTACTAAAAATACAAAAAAGAAAAAAAAAGGCTGGGTGTTGTGGCACTTGACTGTAATCCCAGCTACTGGGGAGACTGAGGCAGGAGAATAGCTTGAACCAGGGAGTTGGAGGTTGCAGTGAGCTGAGATCGCACCACCACACTCCAGCCTGGTGACAGAGCTAGACTCTGTTTCAAAAAACAAAAACAAAACAAAAAAAGAAGCTGAGCAGCTTGCTGTTTGTTTGGACTGAGCACTCCTTCCAGCAGCAGCCACCTGCCAACAACTCGGATCATTTGCGGGTCATCCGTCGGGTCCCACGTGGTGCATCCCCTGAAAGGCCTGCGGTGGGGCTTGGGGTGAGGCCTGTGTCTTAGACCTGTGAGATCAGGGAAAAGTCCTGCATCTGGAAAGCAGCTGTGCTGCTGGCTCCCTGAGTGCCCGGGAGCCAGTGACTTCTGTCCAGACCTCAGTTTCCTCATCTGTAAAATGGCAACAACAAAACTACCTTTTGAAACATTATATGAATGGTTGTTAAATTGGAAAACCGGATGATAAGATTTGAATGCTTTTTTTTTTTAGGAGACAGGCGTCTCACTCTGTTGCCCAAGCTGGAGTGCACTGGCACCATTGTGGCTTACTGCAGCCTCGACCTCTGGGCTCAAGGGATCCTCCTGCCTTAGCTGGAACTATAGGCACATTCCCCACCCCGCTATTTTACTTATTTTTTTGTAGAGGTGAGGTCTTGCAATGTTGCCAAGGTTGGACTCAAACTCCTGGCCGCAAGCAATCCTCCCACCTTGGGCTCCCAAAGTGCTGGGATAAGAGGCATGAGCCACCGCACCCGGCCCCAAGTTAAATGCTTCCTACCTACAAGACACTGAGTACTACTTGGACTATCTCATTTTTATTTTTATTTATTATTTATTATTTATTATCTCAATAAGGTGGGAAAGGTCCTCTTCTTTTAAGCTTCTTCACCAAGGTCACAGAGGTAGCAAGAACTTGAAACAGGACTTGAACTAGGATCTACCTGGCTCCAAAACCTAAGTCTTCAAACATGGGATTATTGGAGGACCTCCAAGAGCCAGGGACTTAGAAGCCCACCTGCTTCCCTTCCTGTGCCTTTATTCCTCAAGTCTATATATACTTTGTTTTTTGAATAGGCAATCATGGCACATGATAAAACATTCAAACAGGGCAACTCAATCTACAGAAAAAAATAAATTTTTCTCCCTCATCCCCATCCTGTGGACCCCTTTGCCTCATGAGAGGCAAATAGTCACCAAGGCCAGGGTCTTACTATGTTGCCCAGGCTGGTCTCAAAGTCTTGGCCTCAAGCAATCCTCCTGCCTCAGCCTCCTGAAGTGCTAGGATTACAGGCATGAGCCACCAACCTGGTCTTTTATGGTTAATGCTTTTTGTATCCTATTTAAGAAGTCCGGCTGGGTGTGGTGGCTCACGCCTGTAATCCCAGCACTTTGGGAGGCCAAGGCAGGTAGATCACAAGGTCAGGAGTCCGAAACCAACCTGGCCAACATAGTGAAACTTCGTCTCTACTAAAAATACAAAAAAAATCACCCGGGTGTGGCAGGCACCTGTAGTCCCAGCTACTTGGGAGGCTGAAGGAGGAGAATCACTTGAACCCGAGAGGCGGAGGTTGCAGTGAGCAGAGATTGCACCACTGCACTCCAACCTGAGTGACAGAGTGAGACTCCGTCTCAAAAAAAAAAAGAAAAAAGTCCAAGGTCAGTTGTATTGTTTCTTCTATTATCTTCTGGAAGCTTTCATGTCTTGCCTTTCATATTTATCTCTAGCATCCACCTGGGGTTGATTTTTATATATTGTATTAGGTAGAATCATGATTAATTTTTTCACCTATAGGTAGTTCATTTGGCCCAGTATCACTGCCTCCATTGTCAAAAATCAAGTGTCCATATATGCATGTATGTGTTTCTATTCTCTGTTCAGTTCTGTTAATCAGTGTGTTTAATCTTTGCCCCCATACCGCCTCTTGACTGCTGTAGCCTTAGAATACGATAGGCATTGCCTCATTGCTCTCTAAAGAGACTGCACCAATCAAGACTTACTAACAATTCGACAAAAATGTACTGGGCTTCCACAGTGCCAGATGGTATCATGATGGGAATTCAAGTTTAATCATATACATAGCTCCTACCTTGAAGTTTACAGCCTTGTAAGTGACGAGACATGAACCAAATAACTACACAAATAGAGGTAACATGTGAATGTGATGGGGCCACAAAGGGGAGCCATGTAGGATTCGGTGCTAAGAGAAAGATGTGATCGGTGGGAGAGGTTCAGGGAAGTCTTGTCTGAGAAAGTGAGTCATGAACTGATATCAAAAGTGTGAGTAGAAATGAAGGAATCAGAAGCAAGGGAAAAGCATCTTGGGCGGTGGGAACAGCCTCTGCAAAGACTGAGGAGAAGCCTTCCCGGGACAAACACTAGATCCTCGTGGTAAAACCCAGAGTCAGGAAGGTAGTGTGCACAGAAATTGGAACAGTGATAGGGACCAGACCTCAAGGCCTTTAAATTACATTCAAGGGCTGGTTTTTATACCTAGAACAACTATCCTAAGAACAATAACAAAAGTCACCTTGAATATTCCAGATTTAGGGTAGTTTCAAGAGCCTTTTCAGCACAACTAGGGTTGCTTCTTGGCAGGAGAAGAATGTGTATGGCAACCCCTGGAGTGACGCATCAGTTTTATTTAGCTTCATCCCCCAGTTCCTGGCACTGAATATTTCATTTTTGCTAGCAGTGGAAGCATCAGTTTTACTGTGCAGTCAGCCTGAGTTCTGCCAGCAGCAGCATCTGCCTGGCACCCTCTCAGGTCTGGAACTCTTTTCTCCCCAGCCTGGTGAGGGTCTTGCCTGCCGGAGTGTCCCTTAAGGTGGACCACAGTGCCGTGAACTTGAACTGTTTCTCCTCATTCACCGTCATCTCTACTCCTCACCCGTGGAGGCATGATTCTCACTCTGTGGATAAGAACACAGAAGCTTAGAGAGCTTAAGTCACTTGCCTAAGACCACACAGCTTCCAAAGGACAAATATAAAATTCTCCAACTCTATAATTTCCTACATTTTTTGTGGTACTTCTTTCCTTTTCAAAATATAGAGTGAGTCATACTCATCAGGAATTTTACCTACAGAATGACAACATTTCTGGGGAGTAGGACAGGATTCTGAGATGTTTCCAATCTGTGCCTCGAGCCGATCCGATGACTTATCCAGACCTAAGACCCTCATCTCATTCTTGGCAGTGCCTTTTAAATTTGGCAGCCAACATGGGGTTTTGGTTCTTTCTGCACCAAGTGGAGTAATTAAGAAGGTTTTCATCAAGGTAAACATCTGCTGGGTTTCTATAGAATTGTGGGGAGGGAGTTGAATATACACCAGCACTCAGAATCTCATTAAATGGGTCTGCCCCTTGTTCCAGGATGGGAGAGCCAAACATAGCAGACAGGATTGATGTTGTTTTCATGAATGTAGGTGGCCACTGTGTTCTTTGTGGGTTTTCAAGGTGGGAATTTGTTGGCAAAGGAACGAATGAAGAAGCCAGGAATAACACTGCTTCAGGAAGGTTTTAGAGCCTGGGGGAAATAATATAGTTTTAGAATAAGTATTAGTAGTGTGTTAGGGAAAAAAAAACAAACCCTGAAAAATAGAATACAGATTTCGGATAAGCACTCCCTTTGTCAAACCACATTTGCCCATGTTGGCACACAGCTTGTTGCTACAGCCACATCTCCTCTGTTTATTGAGTATCTACTTGGTGCTTGGTAATATACTGTGTACTATGAGTACCCTCTCTGGGAACCCCACAATAACCCTTTGATGTGATTTCAAATCCATTTTACAGACGAGGGGCTATTACACAGCTTGCACCAGGTCCTCAGAAACCAAGTGAGGGAGTTGGCATTTGAACCCCTTCACCTGAAGGCTTGCACCTGCCTGTGGTTAATACATCGCCTTGGAGCAGATAACCTGCCACATTTCCTGGAGAGCAGGGTTCTCAACTGCTGCAACTGTGCTGCCCAGGGAATTTTTTTTTTTCCAAGACAGTCTCTCGCTCTGTCGCCTAGGCTGGAGTGCAGTGGCACAATGTCGGCTCACTGCAATCTCTGCCTCCTGTGTTCAGGCAATTCTCCTGCCTCAGCCTCCCGAGTAGCTAGAATTACAGGCGTGCACCACCACATTTGGCTAATTTTTGTATTCTTAATAGAGATGGGGTTTCACCATGTTAGCCAGGCGGGTCTCGAACTCCTGGTCTTGCTCTGTCACCCAGACTGGAGTGCAGTGGTGCAATCAACAGCTCACAATGGCCTTGAGCTCCTGGGCTTAAGCAATCCTCCTGAGCAGCTGGGACCACAGGCACCTGCCACCATGCCTGGCTACCTTTTTTATTTTTTGTAGCAATGGGGTCTCACTATATTGCCCAAGCTGGTCTGGAACTCCTGGGCTTAAGCCATCCTCCCACCTCAACCTCCCAAAGTGCCGGGATTACAGGCGTGAGCCACCGCGCCTGGGGCCGGCTTAGAAAGATTTTAATTTGAGGTTCGCAGTTGCCATTGCCACTTTGCTGAAAAAGGGCTCAAGTTCCAATGGAATGTGGAGTTGGTCGTGATGGGTGCATTCCCAAGGCTGAGACATCCCTGGAGTAACTTTAGGCGTCTGTCCTGGGCTGCGTCCTGGTGGAGAAGGAAGCACAGGAGAAGGAAGGCAGGCCGCCACATCCTAACACCTGAGTTCCGGTTTGGGACATACAGAGAGCTCTGTGCTCCCGCCTACACTCTGCCTTCCCCAACTTCCTCCCCATTCCCAACGTTTCACTTGATTGTCAGGCCCAGCTGGCAGCATTCAGCTGGAGCCACTGGGTCAGCAAGCCTGAGAGGTGATGACCCATTAGTAACTGGGGACAAGGGTGTTCGTCCTTATCTGACCAGTGACTGCGTCCCCATGAGCTCAGTTCTTTGTTCTGGGTCTCGAGTCTGGAGAACCCCAGCTTTGCTTGGGGACGTCCTTTGGAAGTAAGAGCAGCATGTGAAAACTACACAATTTGAGAATAAAGTGCTGAGTCTACAAGACATCTCCCCACTGGAGTTGGCATTGTGGGAGAGAGAGGCGAACTCCTCGGAGATTTCTGTTAAAAGACTGGAATGAGAAGCAGATGGTTCATACTGGTTGAGATAAGAGGCCAGCGCCTTGCTGTACTTTTAATTTTCTGCAGGAGCCAAATAATTGTAAAGATTGTGTTTCTCCACCTCTGCAGAATCACCCCTAAGCACTGCATTCATGATTCTGCAGAAAAACGAGGCAGCCAGACAGACCTGGTTCAAATCCCAACTGCCACTTACTTGTGGCAAGAATAGAATGAGTTTTGCTGAACCTTATCTCAGCCTCAGCTTCTCAGTCTGCAAACTGGCACTACTCCACTGCATCACAAGATGTTTAAGAGCATCAGTGATGTCTGGAAATCAGTTAGCATGGCGTGAGGATAGATAAAGCCTGATCCACCAAAGGGCCTTTTGGCTTTCTTTGCCTCCGTTTTCTCATCCGCTAAGTGGAAAGAAATTTTCCTTGCATTGGAGTGATGTTAAGTCTCAAAATGCATAGCACTCGAAGTCAGTAGAGATACAGAGCAGTTTTCAGTGGTAACTGAACAGAGTGGCTTGACTCCAGTACACCAGCTCAATGCCAGTTCTTGGGGTTCAGCAGTTGACCCGAGGGAGTGGACAATTAAACAATGCACAGAACCTTAGAACCTGGGACCATGAGGGATCTCTGAGCAGATCGGGTCCAAACCAAGTCCCTTTGCCTGATGCTTAAAGCCTGTCTCCTGCATCTTAGAGAAGAAGGCGTCCAGCCTCCAGAGTGGATCCCACTCCAAGGCAAGGAGCTTTCCTAGTTACTGAGCCAAAATCTGCCTTCCATTTTGTAACTTATTGAAGATTGCAACCATAGTACAGGACAGAGCTGGGACTCAAACCCAGGTCTGAGTGCACAGCCCATGACCCTAACACCTGGGCCTCATTGCCTCTGTAATCCAAGGTTCCTTCGGTTGCATTCCATTCTGTCCAGGACTCAGCACAGCACTGGGAACCCAGCAGGATTAAAGAAGGGCCAGGGTGACCGTGCAGGGGGACCTTGGGGAAGAAGGCTGCCCTCTGCTCGGGAGCTCTCAAAAGTTTGGGATCAGGCCGGCCATGGCGGCTCACTCCTCTAATCCCAACACTTTGGGAGGCTGAGGCGGACAGATCACTCAAGGTCAGGAGTTCAAGACCAGCATGGCCAACATGGTGAAACCCCGTCTGTACTAAAAATACAAAAATTAGCCGTGTGTGGTGCACGCCTGTAATCCCAGCTACTCAGGAGGCAGAGGTAGGAGAATCACTTGAAAGGAGGCAGAGGTTGCTGTGAGCCGAGATCGTGCCACTGTACTCCAGCCTGGGTGACACAGCAAGACTGTCTCAAAAAAATAAACAAATAAAGAGAGAAGTTTGGTATCGGCAACCTTACTGTGGTCCCTGAGCTCTGGCCAGCCCTTCTTCTGGCCTATAGATGCTGATGGACCCATGGGACCATCACAGGAGTGAATAGGAAGTTTTCCAAGCAGCCAGGTGCCCTGGGGGCAGATCGGACAAGCCTGGTCTTGGACAGGCCTCTTCAAGCTGACCCCAGGGCGTCCACTTCCCCTGTGGAGGAAGTTCCTCAGGTTGAGCCATCATTCGTTGATTTTAATTTTTCCTCCTGGAAAACTGGCCTGCTGTTCCCATCCCCAGAGGCGTCCGTGTCCCAGGGAATTACCAACACTCAACATGTAACTTACATTGCGCATTGACTGTGAAATCAAGGAAAACAAGAGATGAGGAGCTTGTGTGCTGGCAGAGGGAGACCGATGAATCATGAACGAATGAGAAAGAGACAGATAAGGGTGACAAAAATAAAATGTGTTGATCTGAAAGCAGTGGGGCTACTTTAAGTTTGGGTCAAGGAAGGCTGTTCTGAGCAGGTGGTATTTGGGCTTAAGAATGAGACAGCCGTTTTGGGCCTGGGGGAAGCTCATTCCAGGCAGGGACAGAGCAGATGCATGGCAGGTCCCACGTTGGGAGGACTTGAGGTCATCATTAGAAGGTTGGGTTTTATTATCTCTGCAATTAGAGATCTTTGGTAGGTTATTAACTAGGGAGTGACATGATGTGTTTCACTTTAAAATAATCCCTCTGGCTGCTCCGTGCAAAGTGGATTGAACAAGACCTCGATGAGATCAGAAAGACCACTTAGGCGGCTGCCACAGCCAATTACAAGTGGAAGTGGCTTGGATTCAGGTGGAGACAGGAAGAGAGGATGACTTGGAAATGCCTGGAACAGTCCAGACACAAGCAATTGCAGTCAGTGCCTGGGTTCAGATCCGAGCCCTTGTAATAATGTATGAATTTGAACCTCCCTTTCCTCCTGTGCAAGCTTCTTTTGTTGTTGTTTTTTTTTTTTTTGAGATGGAGTTTCACTCTTGTTGCCTAGTTGGGGTACAGTGGTGTGATTGCAGCTCACTGCAACCTCTGCCTCCCAGGTTCAAGCGATTCTCCTGCCTCAGCCTCCCAAGTAGCTGGGATTACAGGTACAAGTGACCACGCCTGGCTAATTTTTAGTAGAGATGGGGTTTCACCATGTTGGCCAGGCTGGTCTCAAACTCCTGACCTCAGGTGATCCACCTGCCTCGGCCTCCCAAAGTGCTGGGATTACAGGCGTGAGCCGCCGCACCTGGCCCTGTGCAAGTTTTAAATTGCAGGAGGTGATCTTTTTTAAATTGGAGGTGGTAATAGTAATAACTGACATGATTGGTAAAAATATTCATTGAGATCATACATTCACTTCCTGGAGCTGCTGCAAAAAATTTGCCACAAACTGAGTGACTCAAAACAATGAAAATTTATTCTCTTCCAGTTCTAGAGGCCAGAAGTCCAAAATCCAGAGATCAGTAGGACTGTACTCTCTCTGATGGCCCTAGGGTTCCAACCTGGTCTGCTGCCAGAGGAGTGGTTGAGAGTAGCTGAGCGCATGGCCCTCCTTCAGCAATTGCTCTGTTCTGTTGTGTGGAGAAATCACATTTTGTTTATCTGCTCATCTGCTCATGGACCCTTGGGTTAGTTTCCACCGTCTAGCCCTTTTTTTTTTTTTTTT
>NW_012102732.1:1901308-1908944 GCF_000951045.1 Mandrillus leucophaeus | reverse complement strand
AGTCCTTGCTCTCAGTCTTTGGGGTATGTACCTAGCGGTGGAATTCCTGGGTCATATGGTGATTCTGTATCTAACTTTTTGAGGAACTGCCTGTTTTCCACTGTGTACCATATAGTTTTGGTTGAAGTAGTTATAGAACTGCCCCAGATCCAATGTGGGGAGAGATAGATGCCACCTCCCAGTGAGGGGTGACTAGGTCACAGAGGGAAGAGACTGGGGAGGTGAGGTGCTGTTGCGGCCATCTTTGGAATGTGCAAACGGCCCCTTAAGTAGTGATTACTTCATTTATTTATTTTTGCAGCGAACTTTTTTTAAACAGCCTTGGATCACTTAAGGTCAGGAGTTCAAGACCAGCCTGGCCAACATGGTGAAACCCTATCTCTACAAAAATACAAAAATTAGCCAGGCATGATAGCAGGTGCCTGTAATCCCAGCTACTTAGGAGGCTGAACTAGGAGAATCACTTGAACCCGGGAATTGGAGGTTGCAGTGAGCTGAGATCATGCCACTGCACTCCAGCCTGGGCAACTAAGTGAGACTCTGTCTCAAAAATAATAATAAAATAAAATAAAACAGGACCTCACTCTGTCACCCAGGCTGGAGTGCAGTGGTGTGATCTCGGCTCACTGCAACTTTGGTCTTCTGGGCTTAAACGATCCTCCCACCCCATCCTCCTGAGTAGCTGGGACTACAGGTGTGCACCAACACACCTGGCTAATATTTTTTATAGAGACAGGGTTTTGCCATGTTGCCCAGGCTGGTGCAGTGAATATTTCCTCTTCTCTTCTCTTCTCTTCTCCTTCTCCTCCTTCTTCTTCTTCTGGCTCTTCTTCTTCTCTCTCTCTCTTTCTTTCTCTCAAGACAGAGCCTCACTCTGTCACCCAGGCTGGAGTGCAGTGGCATGATCTGGCTCACTGCAACCTTGACCTTCTGGGCCCAAGTGATCCTCCCACCTCAGCCTTCCAAGTAGTTGGGACTATAGGTGTGTGCCACCTGGCTAATTTTAGTATTTTTTTGTAATTTTTCTAGAGACTGAGTTACACCATGTTGCCCAGGCTGGTCTCAAACTCCTGGGCTCAAGTGATCCACCCACTTCTGCCTCCCAAAGTGCTGGGATTATAGGCATGAGCCTCCGCGCCCAGCCTGCAGTGAATACTTCTCCATGCTTGCCCTGTATGTACACTGTGCTGGGTGTAGGATACTGACATGAGTATTGCACGTGTGGTTTTTGCCCTCTCACAGCTTGCAATTACTTGGACAAGAACCATTAACTAAAATTGCAAAATTAATTTTGGGGCAAGGGGACTGGACTTTCCTGAGATTCTCTTCCTCCTTTTATCTTTAAGTTGATGAATAACTTAACACAGCAAACTGCACTGAACTTATATACACACCTCCATGAATTTTCACCTGTGACTACAACCATGTAACAAGCACCTAGATAAAGATCTAGACCATCCCCAGCCCCCAGGAAAGTTCCCTCATGCCCCAGTGGGTAACTGCTATTTAACATGTTCACCATAGATTACCTGTGCCTATTTTAGAACTTTATAAATGGAATCGTACAGTAGATACTCCTTGGTGTCAGGCGTCTCCCTCTACACTGTTTGTGAAATCCCACAATTCGTTTTTTAAAGAGACGTTGACTTGCTGTCACCCAGGCTGGAGTGCAGTGGCTTGATCATAGCTCCCCTGCAGCCTTGAACTCCTGGGATCAAGCAGTCTTCCCACCTCAGTTTCCCAAGTAACTGGAACTACAGGTGTGCACCACTACACCTGGCTAATTTAAAAACTTTTTTTTTTTTTTTTTGTAGAAATGGGGTCTACTGTATTGCTCAGGCTGGTCTTGAACTCCCTGGCTCAAGCAGTCATCCTGCCTCAGCCTCCCAAGTAGCTAGGACTACAGCTGGGATTACAGGCGTGCACCACCATGCCCAGCTAATTTTTATATGTTTCGTAGAGATGGGGTTTCACCCTGTTGACTAAGCTGGTCTCGAACTCCCGACCTTAGGTGATCCTCCCACCTTGGCCTCCGAAAGTGCTGGGATTACAGTGCTGGGATTACAGGTGGGAGTCACCACACCTGGCTACACTCTTGTAAACAACCAGATCTCATGAGAACTCTATCACAAGAACAGCACCAAAGGGATGGTGCTAAACTATTCATGAGAAGCATGGGAAGCCCACCCCCATGATCCAGTTCCCTCCCACCAGGCCCCTCCTCCAACATTGGGGATTACATTTCAATGTGAGATTTGGGTGGGGACACAGATCCAAACCATATCAGGGGGCCATTGGAAGGTTGATAAATAATAGAACATTTAGGTGGACGGCAAATGGTGACTTAGGAAAAGCATGCACTTTTTGTGTTGCTGGTATGTTAGCAGAAAAAGGAGACAGTGTCTGAGGGCAAAAGTGGCTTGGGTCTGTGTCCATTCTCTAAAATCTGAACTCTGCTTGAAATTGAGTGAAATGGATCACCAGTTTGATATTAGGAAGATAGGAAAGACCTATAGTTTGAAGGCTCGGAATGCCTACATGAGGGGTTAGCAAACTGTTCCTGTGAAGAGCCAGACAGTAAATATTTTTGGCATGTGGGCCTTGTGGTTTCTCTTGCCACTATTCAACTCTGCCATTGTAGCCCAAAGCAGCCATGAATGAATGGGTGTGGCTGTGTTTCAATAAAGCTTTATTTAAAAAAGCAGGCCAGTGGCCATAGTTGTGGATCCTTAGGCTACAGTCTGCATCCCAGAGCACAGAGCCTCAAGAACATCCTCTTTCCTGGCCTTCCAGAAATTTGAGACTTCTTAACTCCAAGCTTTCTTTTCTTCCACTATCTTGGGATGAGTCGAGAAGTTTCCCTTTGTGTCAACTGCAAGTGCACTAAACGCCCTGAATGGGTTGACCTACTTTCAACTTTAAGTATTTCCACCTGGGAACTAGAATCCAATTTGGCAGATGCAATGCCAGAAAGCTAATGTCCTTTTTATAGTCTGTTTGGAAGCTCATCTCCTCTTTCCACACCTTCAGAAACCAAACCGAACACAGATCAATTTCCAAGTGCCTCTGGGGCTGTCTGTTAATGCCATGTCGAGTTACTCAATAGTTGTTTTCCTGTAATTAAATATCTGGACACATTGAACTGCCATCCACTGAAGTTACTCTCATGCCCTGGTGAAGTATCTCTGTGCATATTATTTGAAAATGCTAGAGAGGCTTCTTTTCTCCAAACATTTGATAAAATGAATAATACAGGTTAATGAAGAATCAGAAATTACAAAAAGGTGGAAACAAGTAGATGGCCACGCCATAGCCTCATATCCAAAATGCAGTGGTGTTAAACAGAAACCACATTTCTTTCCAGTCTTCCTTTATTGTGTAGCAGTTTATGATTTTTTTTTGTGCCTGTAAAAAATTATAGCCAAACTGCATATAAAATTTTATGTTCTTTTTTTCTCTCATTACATGGCTTCAAAAATCACTTCCCTGTCTTTTTATACAGTTTTCAGTAAATGTCATATAATCAAGTTGTTCTACCACAACTTATATGAGCGATCCTCTACCATTGGTCATTTACATTGTTTTCAACTGAGCACGCTTCTTTTTTTTTTTTTTTTAATTTTTTAAATTTTTGTATAAACGGGGTCTCACTATGTTGCCCAGGCTGGTCTCGAACTCTTGGCCTCAAGCAATCCTCCCACTTCAGCCTCCCAAAGTGCTGGGATTATAAGCATAAGACACTGTGCCTGGCTCTTTAAATTACACTGCTCTGAACATCTCTGAGCATAGAACTATTCCTTCATGTAGTATTGCTTGCATTAGCTAAATTTCTAGAGTTGGGATTTTTTTTTTTTTTTTGATAGGGTGCTGTATTAGTCAGTTTTCACTCTACTATAAAGATACTACCTGAGACTGGGTAATTTATAAACAAAAGAGGCTTAACTGACTCACAGTTCCACATGCCTGGGGAGGCCTCAGGAAATTTACAATCATGGCAGAAAGTGAAGGGGAAGCAGGCACCTTCTTCACAAGGCGGCAGGAGAGAGAGAGAGCACGCAGGGAAAACTGCCACTTTAAAAGTATCAGATCTCGTGAGAACTCACTAGTACGAGAACAGCATGGGGGAAACTGCCCCCATGATCCAGTCACCTCCCACCAGATCCCTCCCTCAACACATGGGGATTACAATTCAAGATGAGATTTGGGTGGGGACACAGAGCCAAACCATATCAGGGCTTTCCAGTCTTGACAAATTCTAAAAGAGCTGTAACACTGAGTTGGAACTTCTTGAGGTCAAAATATTTAATATCTCTTTATGTTGTTTTCCAAAAGGGCTGGATTCAGATACTCTCCAGCAGTGTCTGTTGAGAGAGAGCAAGCCAGGGATGATGGTCTGGCTTTCAGACCTGAGATCAGACAGAAGGATAGCTGAACTCCCAGGCGGTGGGTTGGTTGGTGGTTGGTTTGTTGGTTGGTTGGTTGTTTTTTTGTTCTGGATCTCATTTCAAAGAGAACAGATTTGACTCCACACCTGACGCACCTCCTCAGTTTCACAAAGCAGCTAAGAGGGAAGTCAGGTTTCATAGCCCAAATGATGCTATTGCTTGAGTATAATTGTGCACCAGCCATTAGCCCACATTTCTTGGTAGAACCTCGGTGCGCTTGGATTACGAATTTGCACACAGTGGAGTCGCAATAATTTGTTTTATAGTTCTGTCCTTTGGGGGAATGACGTTTCTTCCAAGGCCTCAGCTCCCTTAATCTGTAAAACGGGAATAATAAGAATTCACTGGACAAATATTCAGTGTGCCTGTTGGGTGTGTTGGGCACTGTGCAGTCCATCTTCGGGGCTAGCATGGAAGGCACACATTGGAAAGATACTCATGCTGGCTGCAGTGGCTCACGCCTGTAATCCCAACACCCTGAAAGGCTGAGGCAGGTGGATCACTTGAGAACAGTCTGGGCAACATGGCTCTGTCAACCCTGTCAATCAGTGATCAGACTTAGCCTGAGTAGGAGGAGAAAGCTGGAACCAGTGGCCTTCCTCAGATGTGATCTCATGAAAGAATGAAGTCCGCCTACGGGTAGCTGCTCTGGAGGGTGGAAGCCTGAACTTGATCATTCCCTCTAATTCTCATCCCATCTAGGCAAAAGGAGACTTGCTGGGAGAGAGAAATTAATTGTTCAGTTTATTATCAGTTCTTAAAAAAAATATCAGCTCAAAAAAAAAATACACAAAAAATTAGCCAGGCATGGTGGCACACACCAGTCATCCTAGCCAAGAGGCTGAGGTGGGAGGATCACTTGAACCCTGAAGGAAAAGCTGCAGTGAGCTGTGATTGCACCACTGCACTCCAGCCTGGGCAACAGAGTGAGACCCTGTTTCAAAAAAAAAGAGGCCAGGCATGGTGGCTCACGCCTGTAATCCCAGCACTTTGGGAGGCCGAGGTGGGTGGATCACTTGAGGCCATGAACTAGCCTGGCCAACATGGTGAAACCTCGTCTCTACCAAAAATACAAAAATTAGCTGGGCATGGTGGCGTGCTCCTGTAATCCAGCTACTCGGGAGGCTGAGGCACAAGAATCACTTGAACCTGGGAGGTGGAGGCTGCAGTGAGTCGAGATCGTGCCACTGCACTCCAGCCTGGGAGACAGAGCAAGACCCTGTCTCAAAAAACAAAGATACTCATGCAAATAAATATATAAGTACTAACTGTGATGAATGGAAAGAATTACACAAGGAGCTATAAGAAATTACAGCAAGATAATTGTATTTCCACAAGAAGGTTTATAAATGCTTCTCCGAAGAGACAACATGGAGTGTTTGAGACCTCAGTGATTCCTAGGTTTTGGCTAAGGAGGAGTGAGGGAAGCAGACTTGGCTGGGCTGCAAGAATGGCGGGTGCAAAGGCCCTGAGGCTGCAGAGCTCTGTGCCCTCCAGGAATCAGAGGGTGGAATGGGTGGGGTGGCATGTCAGGACTCAGGAAAGAGAGGCTGGCAGAAGTGGGTTAGGCAAGGTCCCAGATGCTTCATGAAAGGCTGGGAGCCACCGCTGAGCTGAGAAGTGACAGGCTAGGGGAGTGGAGGCTGGAAGATGACTCTTTCCCCGTGCTAGTGAGCAATGCCCACGGTGGTCTAGAGAATAATCACTTTTTTTGTTGTTTTTTTTTGAGACTAGGTCTCCCCCTGTCACCCAGGCTGGAGTACAGTGGTGCAATCACGGCTCACTGCAGCCTCGATTTCCCAGACTCAAGCCATCCTCCCACCTCAGCCTCCCTAGTAGCTGGGACTACAGGCACACACTACCATGGCAGACTATTTTTTTTACTTTTATTTTTAGTGGAGACGGGGTTTCACTATGTTGCCCGGGTCTCCAGCTCCTGGTTCCAGCAATCCTCCCATCTCAGCCTCCCCAAGTGCTGGGATCACAGGCGTGAGCCAATGTGCCCAGCCCAGAGTTAGAGACATTTTAGAGGCAAATGAGAGTCCCTTTTCTTCCTCCCTTCCCTAATTTCACCCTCAAGCTGATGACCATGTAATTGTGGTTATGTTCAAGAAGTGAGAGCTAAAATGTGATTTACCTTTACGTCAGTTTGCAAGCGGCAAGAGAGAAGCTTACATTTCTAAAACAGCAGCCACACTGTGGAACCTAAAAGCTAGCTGGACTTAACTCCAGTGCATCCTAGCCAGGAATTAGGGAACTTTTTTTAAACTTTACTTATTTATTTTGTAGAGACAGGGGCTTCGCTGTGTTGCCCAGGCTGGTCTTGAACTCCTCAGCTCAAGCAAACCTCCAGCCTTGGCCTCCCAAAGTGCCAAGATTATAGGAGTGTGAGCTACTGCGCCCGGCCAGGAGTTAGGGATATTGGCAACCCCAGGTTATCATCCCAGAAACAGTCATGAAACTCACGAAATCATCACCGCCATCCTCATCTCCAAGAGAATCTTGCCAGTACTTGCATGTCATAATTAAAATCAGTGGTCAGACTTGGCCTGAGTAGGAGGAGAAAGCTGGAACCAGTGGACTTCCTGAGATGTGATCCCATGAAAGAATGAAGTCTGCCTTGTGTTCCTACGGGTAGCTGCTCTGGAGGGTGGAAGCCTGAACTTGATCATTCCCTCTAATTCTCATCCCATCTAGACAAAAGGAGACTTGCTGGGAGAGAGAAATTAATTGTTTGGTTTATTATCAGTTCTTAAGGTCTCACGCTGGTCAGAAGTTCAGAATTAGTTGCATACTTTTTAACTCAAGAGACAGGGTCTTGCCATGTTGCCCAGGCTGGAGTGCAGTGGTATGATCGTAGCTCACTGCAGCCTCAAACTCCCGGGCTCAAAGGATCTTCCTGCCTCAGCCTCCCATGTAACTGGGACCACAGGTGCACACCACCACACCTAGCTAATGGTTTTTTATTTTCTGTAGAGACAGGGATGGTGGTGGTGGGGTGGCAGAGGCCGGGGGACTCAGGGACAGGGCTGTGTCTCACTTTGTTGCCCAGACTGGTCTTGAACTCCTGGGCTCAAGCAATCTCCCTGCCTCTGCCTCCCAAGGTGCTGGAATTACAAGTGTGAGCCAGTGCACCTGGCCAATCAAATTCTTTAAAATTAACTGCCACAGATTAAATTCTTTTCTTAGGG
>NW_012102732.1:1887926-1900531 GCF_000951045.1 Mandrillus leucophaeus | reverse complement strand
GCAGTGGCATGATCTCAGCTCACTGCAACCTCCGCCTCCTGGGTTCAAGCGATTCTCCTGCTTCAGCCTCCAGAGTAGCAAGGATTACAGGCGCCTGCCACCACACCCAGCTAATTTTTGTGTTTTTAGTAGAGACGGGGTTTCACCATGTTAGCCAAGCTGGTCTCGAATCCCTGGCCTCAAATGATCCGCCTGCCTTGGCCTCCCAAAGCGCTGGGATTACAGGCGTGAGCCACCACGCCAGGCCTATATTTATTTCAATAGTACAGGTCTAAAGACATGATATAGAAAGTAGCAATGGTTAAGGAATGAGAAAAGCGTGGACGTGGCAATCAGAAAGATGTAGGGGCTTATCGGGGTAGCAGTACTCCCTGTATGCTATTAGAACAGTCAGTTAACCTTTTTTTTGAGACAGAGTCTCACTTTGTCACCCAGGCTGGAGCGCAGTGGCACAATCTCAGTTCACTGCAACCTCTGCCTCCTAAGCTCAAGCCATCCTTTCTCCACCACCTGAGTAGCTGGGACTCAGACGTGTGCCGCCACTCTTAGCTGATTTTTGTATGTTTGTATTTTTTTGGTAGAGACCTGCTTTCACTATATTGCCCAGGCTGGTCTTGAATTCCTGAGCTCAAGGAATCCGCCCACTTTGGCCTCCGGAAGTGCTGGGATTACAGGGGTGAACCACCAAGCCCAGCCAGGTAACCTCTGTGTGCCTCCACTAATATCTGTGAAATGGAAGCAAAAATCCCTAGCACAAAAGCACTGTTTCAATCAATGAGATAAAATATAGAAAGTACTTAGCTCAGTCCTAGCACAAAAGCACTGTTTCAATCAATGAGATAATATATAGAAAGTACTTAGCTCAGTCCTAGCACAAAACAGGTGCTCAAACACAAATAAAGGTTATAGCTTTTGTTACATGTGTTAGGGATGTTTAGTATTCAGAAGGGGGCTAAGTAAACTCTGAAGACAAATGAATAACAGTAACTCTCATTTGTTTAGCAAGATAGACTTTCGCGTGCCATTTTTACCTCCATGTCGACATTTGATCTTCAGAATGACTGTGGGAGGTATGGTCAGCCCCTTAGGGAGATGAGAGGCTGGGCACAGTGGCTGACACCTTTAATCCCAGCACTTTGGGAGGCGAGGTGGGAGGACTGCTTGAGCCCAGGAGTTCATAACCAACCTAGGCAACATAGCGAGACCCCGTCTCTACAAAAATAAAAATAAAAACATTACTCAGGGGTGGTAGTGCATGCCTGTAGTCTCCAAGCTACTCAGGAGGCTGAGATGGAAAGATTGCTTGAGTCCAGGAGGTTGAGGCTGCTGAGAGACAGAGAGAGAGAGAGAGAGAGAGAGAGAGAGAAAGGAAGTAGGCTCAGGAGCAAGCACCTTCACATCTGAGCAGGAACTAGAACTAGGCCTTCTTGTACCAACCTTCTGGATTCTCTCAACTTTCCAAGCCTCCAAAGTGTGTTTCTGTGTTTACCTCACTCTCTGGTTAGGTGGTTTCTACAGGAGTCTTTAGAACAAGAGAGAAGACCAACATTTATTACAACCAGCAACCAACATTAATCACTTTCCCACATCAGTACGGAAAGCGCCATCGCCTTCTTTTTGTCGAATACAGGTTATTCTGCGTGATGGATGTACCCCAGTTTATTTTAACCAGTTCCCACTGATGGACAATTAGGTGATTTTCAGTTTATATAAATGAGGCAAATTCCTTCAAGTAGAATTATGCTAGGGATAAATGGTCTGTGCGCTTACAATTTTACAGATTTTGACAAATTGCTCTCCAAGCCATTTGTATAAATTTCCTCTCCTGCCAGCAATGAATGAAGTGCCAGTTCTCCTGCATCATGAATATGGCCAAATATTTCATGATAAAAAGTCAGTGTGGAGAAAGCAGAGGAAAGGTGAGATGGCAGCTGGGGGTCCGTCAGGAGGTGGGGGCAGCTGTCCAGGTAGGAAACAATGGGTACCCGAACAAGGACAAAGGAAAGAGGGAAAGGGTGGGGCCCAGAGCTACTGCGGAAGTCAAATTCTGTGGTGTGGTGGTGAAGGAAGATAACAGGAAGGAGGAATCAGATATCTTGAGTTTCTGGTTTAAACAAATGAGTAGGCAGTGGGTCTGTTAATGGAGATGCTCAACATAGGAAAGGAAATAGGTGTAGTGAGGAGAAGATGATGATAACTGTGAGAACATATTGCACTTGATATGAAGGACATCCTACTGAACCAGGGAGAGGATTTGGGGATAGTGAATCATTTGTGGGAACCATGAGTGTGCATGAGTTCTCCCAGCGATGGGTGGGCTGTCTCTTATACACATCTAGATGTGTATAAGAGACAGGAGCCACGATGGTGCCACCGCACCCCAGCCTGGATGACAGAGCAAGGCTCCGTCTCATAAAAAAAGAAAAGAAAGAAATTACTATTTTTGTTTTAAAAATTACCAAGTGCTTAATTTTATACAGGTTGAAATATTTTGGGGGGAAGGATACTGATGTCTACAGTTTACTTTGAAATGCATCAAACACAGAATGTGATAAAGCACAGGTGGTAATCATGTGAATGGTGGAGGCTAGTGGTGGGTATATAGGGATTTACTGTAAAATTCTTCTGGCTTTGCTGTGCATTGGAAAGTTTCATTTAAAATCATGGGAAATGGGCCAGGCGCGGTGGCTCACTGGTGAATATTGTCAATTTCATGTGGTTCCCCTCAATTTGTTTTATTTGGCCAAAAAGATCCTTCCAGGTTCCCAATCTGCAGCATCAACAGATCTGCTCTGTGGAGTCCCCTCTGGTCCTTGTTCTGCCCCGATTTGGGGGCTGGGGGCTGACGTTTCTCCCTCTCAGAGCTCAGGTTGAATTGCCCTAACGTGCTGATTACTGCACCGAGGATGCCGGTATCTGGCTTGTAATAATTATAGATTTCCTCTGCGATTTGATCCCATTGGTTGCCTCGGCAACGGCGTAATAGCTCAACCGAAGCGCTGTCACGGTGATTTAGAACCAGTGTGTCTCTCCTGCAGCCTCCATTCTGGGTGCCTCCACCCCCTTGCCGTCGTCATGGTAACTGATGAGCAGCATGTGACCGAGGGCTCTCTGCCCCCCCCCATGCCCCCTCCCCATCTTGTGACCATCCTCGTTTCCTCTTCTGGACCCCCTGTGGACCCGCGTTGACCCAGCATGGGCTACAATGGGGGAGTTGGGTAATTGCTCCCCTAGGTTCCTCCCCAACCCCCCAGACAGGGTCAGGTGGAGCATGGGAGCCAGAGCAGCCCCTCTGCCTTGGGTGTTCTGGAGATGACTTGACGCCCCCCCACCGGAGCCCCGTCATGGCTGTGGCTGCATCTGCAACACCGCAACAGCAGACTTCTGGGAAAACCATTTAGGCATCTGAAGCCCTGGATTTCTGCTTTGTCCCTTCAGGGCTTCCTGAGCCTGATTAAAAAAAAAAAAAAACCTAGGAAGAGGCCCCTGGAAGGAAAAAGGGGAGGGAGATAGCCTATTTTACAAGGTCTGAAATGATGTGGCTTTTCCTTCTGGCTTAAACCTAGCTGGGTTTAAAACATCTTCTTAAAAATCTGTATTGTATTTTTTTCTCTCTGTTTATCTCTCTCTTGCTGCCTCTGTTAATCTTTGTTTCTGTGTTGTATTTTTTCTGTTTCTGTCTGAAAACCCTTCTCTTTCTGAATCCATCTTTCAGTCTCTCACGTTCTGTCTCTCCCCTCCTCCTTCACCTTCCCTCCATTCCTCTCCCTTGTGCATTTGCCGGGTTCCAGCTGAGCGCATCCTTTTCCCAAACCTGCTTTGCTTCCAAGGGGCCCTTTTCTGTCTCCTCTACCTGTGCCCATGTTTTGGGACTGCCTGGAAATCCAGGACACCCTCCTGAGGAGGGAGCTGGTGCCCAACAGCACCTCTTAGGATGAACCCAGCCAGCTGCATTCCTGGCCTCTGCAGAATGACATAGAGAAGGCATTTTAAGCAGGCGAGCTGAGCTCGCCACAGGACTCCGACTACCAGGCACCGTGAGTGCAAATGTATATGTGTGTCTGTGTGTGCATGTGCACGTGTGTGTGCGTGTGCACGTGTGCATCCTTACGTGTGTATGTATCTTCTGGCATGGGGAGGTGGTGCCAGTGTCTGTCAGTGCCTGTTATCTGTGGTGTTGGGGTGTGCAACTGTGTGGGCACACACCCTTGTGCACCTGTGTACCTGTGTGCACATGTGCCTGGCTCTCTGTGTGGACATACAAATGTACATCACAGATTTTTCAAGGACGCTTTGTGAACACAGCAGGAGGAGACCCTTTAAAGTGGGGACAAAATAATGAAAGATGGATATAGAAATGATGAGATAAGGAATTGCTGTCATCAGTAGGCTCGCAACACCACAGTCTTCCTGCATCTGGTCTTAGGAAATGAAGTGAGAGTCACCTTGAAAAGGCATTTTTGTTCAAGCCCCAAAACAAATCCTTTCCCTTCATTCTAAGGACAAGAACAGCACAAACACACACACCCCTTTCTCTTTGAAACTCAGGGGAATGGAAGGCTCAGGGGGCGCTGTCACTGGGCATTTCAGACAGAGTTTGCAGTGAGAATCTCAGTTGACAGCCTGGGCGGCTCACGCCAAGAGTAGATATCAGGAAGCTCTGGACAGCCGCTCTCTTCACATCTTGTGGCTGATTAGAAGTTCATTTTGAATTTTTTTCCCAGAAGCAGCCTATGCCCCAAGAGGCAACCAGAGAAAGCAATTTTAGAAAATGCAATTTCATTTGCAGGGCAAGATATGGAATCCTGACAGGTTGCCGCTGAAGCTCCTGCGGTTGGTGTGTGCAAGCTGGTAGCCAGGCCGCTGGTGGAGGAAGGGGGTCCTCTGTGCTTTGCATGTCTCTGGGTATTTGGGAAACTTGGCAACCAGTTGCTCTAAGTGAACCCTGACTCTGGAGTAGGCACTGCCCTGGGCACCCTGGCAGAGAGGATAGAGCTGGAGACAAGGACTGGCCTCAGGAAGTTTCCAGTTCAAGTAGGAACAGACCCGATCACACGTGATACTCTCACACTCAGACACACTGCTGCTGCCTGCATTTCCTCCGGGCTGCCATCCCCCTTCCCCTGCCCTGGCCTCTGTCTGCCACGACCGCCCCTGTCTACCTGCTAAGTGCTAATCATCGTTAAACATCCCCTGTCACTGCTTCCCGGAAATCTTTAATTTCCACCCAAGAACAGCTAACACTATACGCCCTCCTCTACCTGCTGAAATCACTTGGAGCCTCTGACATCACGTGTCCAACCAACCTCTTTCCCCACATTTGCCCGTGAGCTGCACTTCATTTTGCAAGGACATAAAGAAAACTATGCACGCAACTACATGCAAAATGACTGGCTGGGATTCTTAAAATGCCAATGTCTTTTAAAAGGCAAAAGGGCTGAGAAATGGTTCCAGGTTAAAAGAAATAAAAGAGCCATGAGCCCAAATGCAATGTCTGATCCTAGGATGAAGCCTGGATCAGGGGAACAGAAAACATTTGTGGGCTGGGCTCAGTGGCTCATACCTGTAATCCCAGTGCTTTGGGAGGCCGAGGAAGGAGGATCTCTTGAGGTCAAGAGTTAGAGACTAGCCTCAGGAATATAGCGAGACCCCATCTCTACAAAAAATAAATATAAAAATAAACTAGCCGGACATAGTGGTGTGTGCCTGTGGTCTCAGCTACTCAGGAGGCTGAGGCAAGAGGATTACCTGAGCCCAAGAGTTCGAGGCTGCAGTGAGCCATGAGCCATGATCATGCCACTGCACTCCAGCCTAGGTGATAGAGCGAGACCCTGTCTCAAAAAAAACCAAAAAATCATTTGAAGACATTTTAGGGATAAGTGGGAATATCTGAATATAGATTATATATTAGATAATAGTATTTTCATGTGAATAGGCCAATAATAAATAAATAAAAGACAATAGTATTTTATTAATGATACCTTCATGAGAGTGACTTTGTATCTCAGATCGTTTGTACTAGGTTATATAAGAGAATATTCTCGTTCTTAGAAGGTACAGGCTGAATGATTTAAGGATGAAATATCACAACATCCACAAGTAACTCTCAAATAATTCAGAAGATAGATAATAGAGTGGGTACAAGTGTGGCAAAATGTTAACAGTTTCTAGGATTACAGGCAGTTGTGGAACTACGTTCATAACTTTTACGTGGGTTTGAAGATTTTCCAGTGCCCAGGCTGGACACTCTGCTTAGCTTTGTGGGTGGATTATCTCATTTCATCCTCAGGGCAGCTTGGGGATGAGACAGCTCTATCATACCCACTTTCCAGTGGAGAAAACAGAGGCAGAGCCAGATGTAAGTCCAGGCCACATTATGCCCCAACGCCCTGTTTTGTGAAATTTAGTACTAAAGATACTACATGGCTGTGTGATGTTGGGCAAATCACTCAACCTCTCTGTGATCTGTTTCCTTTTTTTTTTTTTTTTTTGCTACGAGTGGATAATTATAGTATCAGAAGGTTGTTCTGATGGGTATTATGATATCTAAAGAACTTAGAACAGGTTTGGCCTAAAGTAAGTGTCTGCTGTTGCTGCTGTTAATTGTATTTGTTGCTGCAAATGTGATCCCAGCACCCTCGCCTTGGTCAGTGATGGGTAAACCTGGAGGGTTTTTTTTTTCCTTCTGTACCTAAGGCCTGCTTCATGGGTTTGTGATCTACGTGGTCACACAGGGTCCTGTGTTCAGAAGATCCCCCCATGTCACTGGCTTGCAATTTGTAACCATTTTCTAACAAGGGACCTCGAATATTTATTTGATGCACTGGGTCCCACACGTCATGTAGCCAGCCATGTCTGCACTCCCTTTTTATTGGATCCCATTGAGAGCCTCTCCTAGACTAAACTACTTGTTCCTGAGTCATTACACCAGACAGGCCCAGGCAGGCTGTGGCATTTCAGCAGATCAGATTGTATGTTCCTGTGACCACACTCCAATCTTGATGCAATGTCTCAGCCCACACAGGCCAGTACAGTAGCCGTTCATCAGATCTGGTCATTGAACATCTGACACGTGGCTATTCTAAACTCTGATGTGCTGTGAGTGTGAAATTCACACCAGATTTTGAAGACTTAGCATACACACGAAAAATGAATGCACGATATCTTATTAATAACTATATTGATAGCCGGGCACGGTAGCTCACGTCTATAATCCCAGTACTTTTGGGAGGCCGAGGCGGGTGGATCACTTGAGGTCAGGAGTTTGAGACCAGCCTGACCAATATGATGAAACTTTGTCTCTACTAAAAATACAAAAATTAGCCAGGGGTGATGGCACACACCTGTAATCCCAGCTACTCGGGAGGCTGAGGCAGGAGAATCGCTTGAACCTGGGAGGCGGAGGTTGCAGTGAGTCGAGATCCTGCCTCTGCACTCCAGCCTGGCAACAACAGCAAAACTCCATCTCAATAATAATAATAATAACTATATTGATTATGTATCAAAATTATTACATTTTAGATACAATGGGTTAAATAAGATACATGAATAAAATTGGTTGCCGCTGTTTTTGCTTTTTTCATATGGCTACCAGAAAATGTCAAATTACCTATGTGGTTTGCATTGAAAGCTTGTGTTATATTTCTGTTGGGCAGTACTGCCTTAGATCAAACTACCTGTGCCTTCATTGTGACTCCAAACCAAACCAGACCAGCAGGTGACAGCCCAGTGAATTGATTTCTACGTTACATTAACTACACTCTGACCCTGGTGCTCTAGCTTAGACCAAAGTCTCCCAATCAATCCATCAGGCACCTCTTTCTGTCCCTTTTCTATTCCTTTCCCTCTTGGGATAGTCCAAGACACTGATTTTTATACCCAGTGAGTTTGTCAAGTAGCCTAAAGATATTTTTGAGGCAATGTATTGGGTAAAAAGAGACTGAAGTTGGAATCAGAAGATCTAATTTAAGAATTAAATTAAAATCCCAAATCACCTCTTTTTTTTTTTTTTTTCTTTTAGAGATGGGGTCTCGCTCTGTCACCCAGGCTGATCTCAATCTCCTGGGCTCAAGCGATCCTCTCACCTTGGCCTCCCATAGTGCTGGGATTACACGTCTGGTCCCAGATCACCTCTTCTCCACGAGGTGAGCTTGGGCGTGTTATTTCTGTGTGCAAGGAAACAGAACAGCACTAGCTTTAAAGCCTCACAGACCCGAGTTTGAAGACTGGCTCTGCCATTGACAAGCTGTGTGACACAGGATAAGCCACAACCCTCTCTGAACCTCAGACTCATCCTCAGTCTTACAGGGTTGGTGATGCATACTGTGTAATACGGTTGCAAGAATGGAATAAGATGAAGCAGAACAAATGTCCAACCCAGCAACTGGCACATGGCAGGTGTGTGCTTAATCCCTGCATTCTTAGTGGGATCAGTATTCCCAAGAGAGTAAACATTGATTTATGGGGAAGAAAATAAATCTTACTCTTTATGAATAAAGTACAGGTATAAAATACAATACATAAGCAGATGTACAATTTATCTGTGGAATTAAAATTTCATGGGGTATGTAGCTAATAAAGAATCTTTAGGGGAATGACAATGAAAAAAAGTTTGAGAAACATTGCCTTAATCTGACGGATGGGCCTCAGAGGTTGCTTTTCAGTTCAGTTCCTGCGGTTGTCGGAGTATAGGGCTGAAACTCCATGATTGAATTCAACAAGTGTTTTTGAGCACCTACGATAGCCAGGCACCATTCTGGACCCTGGAAACGGGGGGCACCCTCCAGGTACATGCTTCCCAGAGCTGGTCTCTGAGGTCCCCTGAGCCAGCCCCTGCCTCTGGGAAGATGACCCTAAATGGCAGCCTCAGTCAGCGGGGCAGGGTTTTAGAGGCCTCCTTATACCACCTTGAACAATGGGAATAGAAGTATCTGTCTCCTCAGGAGGAGATAAGATGGTGTATGTGAAACCTTGACATGGTTGGCATTCATTCATAAAATCAGAGCAGATACCCACACACACAAGCATAAATGAAAGGTGCTTTGAATTACAGAAAAGTTAAGGTCTTTGCAAGCGAATGTAGGAATGCTGCCAGGCACACAGCGTGACTCCAGCCACCAACAAAGTGTTTCCAAGTCTGGAACTGTGTGGTCCTTGAAGGAGATATAAATGTTTCACTTGTTATATACTGTGATTTTTGCGTACTTAGCAGTTTCTGGAGTCCGTGAAAGTGGTTTGTTTTCTCTGAACGGGAAGTGCGTTTCCTCCAATCACGCCGACCCGATTTGTTTGTTGCTTGTTGGACTCCCCACGGGAACACAAGGTCCCACAGAACACAGCAGGACGTGTCCTTGTTTACCAAGGAATCTCTGGGGCTCAGCACAGGTGTGCAGAAAGCATTTATTGAACTGAACAAACAGATTTTATAAGCCGGACCTTCTGTGGCGTTGGCCCGGGTAGCTACTTCAGCCTGGGTACAAGCATCCTTTCTAAGCCAATTCCATTCTTTCACTCCTTCTCCCTTGTAGGATCAGAAATCCAAAACTAGCTTATCCTTTTGCAGATATTTCTTTCCATATTATTTCCTACATCCAGAACAAAGGCTCTCTGTGTCTCACATTCAGAGGCTTGGATTTGAAGCCCTGTCTGTTCATTTTTCTCTCCAATTTTGTCACAGGCTGGGTAACTACCTGCCTGCTAGCAATGATGTGTTCATGCTCCCTGGATTCCTGATTGAGGTGGGCAGAGAGGACAGGGGCAAGAGGATGAAAGAGGTTGAGGCAGACCAGCTTCTTTCTTATGAAATCTGGATGTTCAGGCTGGTAGCAGGGCCACCGCATGTGCCAATAGTCTTTAGCAGTTCATCAGGCTATAGAAGAAGTGCCTTTACTAACTTCAAGTCCAGCCTGGGAAACATAGTGAGACCTTGTCTCTCTCTGTCTAAAAAGAAGAAGAAGAGGAAGAAGAAGGAGGAGGAGAAGGAGGAGGAGGAGGAGGAAGAGGAGGAAGAGGAGGAGAAGAAGTTGTTCACAATTTTTGTTTATTCATTTACTTATTTTTGAGATGGAGTTTCACTCTTGTTGCCAGATGGGAGTGCAGTGGCATGATCTCGACTCACTGCAACATTTGCTTCCCAGGTTTAAGCAATTCTTCTGCCTCAGCCTCCCGAGTAGCTGGGACTACAGGCACCTGCCACCACGCTCAGCTGATTTCTGTATTTTTAGTAGAGTTGGGATTTCACCATATTGGCCAGGCTGGTCTCGAACTTTTGACCTCAGGTGATCCGCCTGCCTCGGCCTCCCAAAGTGCTGGGATTACAGGCATGAGCCGTCGCACCCAGCCAAAATGCACAATTTTAAAGAGCTCTTTGGAAACAGAAAATGGCCTGCAACAGGCATCTTTTCTACACCCTATGTACTTTCTTCAATTGACCTTAAGCCAGTTAAGTGCCTCCTGACTTCACAAATGGATTTCATTCTTCGCATTTTACAGATGCAGAAACTAAGGCCCTGATGAGTTCAGCAACTTGCCTAGATAATATGTACGGCCCAGCCACACTTTAGACCCAATTTCTGGCTCATGTTACTTTCCCAACATCATTCTCAGTCTTTCTCAGGAATAGACACTTGCCTGTTTCCAAGAGCAGTATTCCTGTCTCCCTATACAAGTCACTGATGATTTTATGATGCCCAAGAGGCAGATGACAGGAAGTCATGCCTGCAGGGAGAGAGGGCTGGGGCCCATGCCGAGGGGAAAGTCAGAAGAGGCTGTTGCAGCTGAAGTCTGAGGAGAAAGCTGGATGTGAGATAGAGCGTCTGTCCCTGTGCCACCGCCCCTGAATGGGGCCCTGTTAGCCCCGTCTGCTGAGGCCCAGGGCGCCGGCTTTATGGGTTGCCATGGCGACCCTTGGCCTTGACAACCGAAGTGCACTTGGCTGAGTGTGGCTTTGTGTCCCGGTTGAGTCTGCAGAGAAGCCAGCAGCTGGGGCTGCAGATGGGAAAGGAATGTCCCCAGCATCTGCCAGCACTTTTGTGTTGGTCCTAACGGCTGATAGGAGAATGAGAGGCAGGGTCTTTTCTAGAGAGATCTAGGGGGTCCATTTCTAACCAATGATGCATGCAAAGAGTTCGTGTTCACAGGACCTGGGAAGCTGCGGAGTAGAAAGGTGAGTCAGACGCCATCTTCGTAGGCTGCTTGTTGAGTATTTACTGTTTATTCAATGATTGTTTGCAGCCAGGCACTGCTGTGGGGCTGGGGAAACAGCAAGGACCTCTGCCAGCCCACGAAATAGTTCCAATTGGTATTACTCCCATTTTACAGATCAGGAAACTGAGGCACAGAAAGGTTAATGTGCCTGAGATTATATGGCAGGTCAGTAAGAGGCCAGGGATGGCTAGTCTGGGGGTAAGATCATTTTGAAGGATGCAAGATTGGGGAGACGCCGGGAAGAAGCAGTTTCTTTCTTTTTTTTTTTTTTTTTTTTTTTGGAATAGAGTCTCACTCTGTTGCCCAAGCTGAAGTGCACTGGCAGAATCTCGGCTCACTGCAATCTCCTCCTCCCAGGTCCAAGCGATTCTCCTGCCTCAGCCTCCCAAGTATCTGGGATTACAGGCGCCTGCCACTGCACCCGGCTGATTTTGTATTTTTAGTAAAAACGGGGTTTCTCCACTTTGGTCAGGCTGGTCTCAAACTCCCGACCTCAGGTGATCTGCCCATCTCAGCCTCCCAAAGTGCTAGGATTATAGGTGTGAGCCACTGCACCTGCCTCTTTTTCATTTTTATTAAGATAAACATAATATTAACCTTTTTAAGTGAAAATTCTGACCCTTTTAGATCATCCCCAATGCTAAGCAGCCACCACCACTATCTAATTCCAGATCTTTTTCATCACCCCAGAGACCCTGGTAACCATTAAGCAGTCATCTCTTATTCCTCCCAGGCCCCTGGCAACCACTAATTTATTTTCTGTCTTTATGGATTTACCTACTCTTGAAGGTTCCTATAAATGGATTCATAGACTATAGGGCCTTTTACCTCTGCATTCATTCATATAGCATAAAAAATATTTTGAGATTTATCCATGTTGTAGCATGTGTCAGAACGTCATTCCTTTTTAGGACTGAATAATAGTCCATTGTAAGGATAGACCACGTTTTGCTTGTTCATTCATCCGTTGAGGGACATCTGGGTTTTTTCCACCGTTCAGTGATTGCGAATAGTGCTGCTATGCCTATTTGTTTGAGTCTCTATTTTCAATTCTTTGGGTTGATGCAAAGTCATTTACTTTTGCACCAACCTAATACTTAGGGGTGGATTTGCTGGGTCATGTAGTAGTAATTATATGCTTAACTTTTTGAGGAACTCGTAATTCTTAAAAGGCCATGACAACTCTAGGACTGAGGGTTTAGGAGCTAATCCCTGCCTTCTTCTCATCAGCTCCCAACCCAGTAGGTGCTCTCCAACATACCTGCCTCGAGAGCCCCTCCCCAGCTCAATGACCCCAGCATCTCATTGACATGCTGAGTGCATGCTCCCTGCCCCTCCCTGGGAGCCTGCCTAAACACAGACCCTTCTGTGTATTCTTTCTATTTTCTTTTATCTACCTG
>NW_012102732.1:1873286-1887876 GCF_000951045.1 Mandrillus leucophaeus | reverse complement strand
ACTCCGCCTCCACCAGTGGCCACCACAGCCTTTTTTCTCCCTGTATCCCTGGGATGTTTGACCTCCAACTCCAGGGATTTGAGGATCACGCCGACCTGTGGTTGTATACAGGGCCCACCGTCCACCCTTTAAGGTAATTAACGGTAGTTCTCAGCCTCCGAGCCTCCAGAGCTCCCCCGATGCCCAGGTCACACCTGTGAGACTCAGACCTGCTTGGTCTGGGTGGAGCTTTGACACAAGGTTTAGCTTCTGGTGAGCGAGCATCAGGCACAGCGAAGACTAGAAATTTCTGGCTTTTGAGCTCTAAGACCTTGAACAAGCCTTTTAGGCTTCTGAACCGGTTTTACAAGGCCAATCCTGCAGATCACCCGAAGGATCTATGGAAGGTCTATTGCGTGTAGTAGGTGAACAGTAAGTAAATAAACAGGAGCTGGTACTTTTACTATGATTATTCTTTCTCCAGAGCTAATTGCAAGAATTTGTTTCCACTTTCACCTGAATTCCTCTCACTTTACTGATTTTAACATTGAATTCGGCCTCTTAGCTCATTTAGCCCCTCCCCACAATGCACCAGACACATGAAGGAAGCAGAGAGAGCTAATTAGCATTTTAATCAAAAGAAAAGGGACGAGGAGAGGTGGGTGGGACTGAAGAGCTCACTATCTGGCTAGACCAGGGTTTTGACTTGTTTTGACTGAGACACACAGTAAAGAATAGAACTTACTTCAGGCGCACTGCACGGCTGAAACAAAAATTAGCAGCGTTTGCTACGTACCCTGACAATTCCTATTCTGTTTGATTTACTGATTGATTTAAATTTCTCTTTCAGTTCTGACCATGTCAAGGAAAAGGTCCCCATGCGATACCAGTCTGCCTTTACCACCTGTGTGCTCTCTCCCAGTCTCTAGAGAAAGAAGAGGGCCAGGCCTGGGGCTGTAGCCTTGGGCAGTCAACTCTGTCTGGCTTTTAATTGAATAACTTGCTTTAATTTTATTATGTTCTTTTCCCAGTTGCCTTTGTAGCAAATAAAATTTGAGGGGGGAAGGTAGCAATTAGGTTTTTTTAATCTGTTACATTTTTCTTCATAGAGATGGGAGTTTCACCATGTTAGCCAGGCTAGTCTCAAACGCCTGGCCTCAGCTGATCCACCTGCCTCGGCCTCCCAAAATTCTGGGATTACAGGCATGAGCCACCGCACCCGGCCAGAAGGTAGCAATTGGAAAGAATTCTAGGAAAATTACTTTTCTAAATTGAAAAAGCAAGTTGATTTCAAGAAAAATGTTAAGTAAACACAAGTCATATGAGAAATAAGAGCTCAAAGGAAGGGTTGTGCATGGTTTGGAAAATGCACGGAGGAGATTGGGGGTCTCAGAGACCAGGAGGGCCAGCAGCCAACCTGCTGTCACTTCAGATTTTCAGCTTTCTCCAACCTCCTTGGTCACAACTTCATGGCATGCCAGTGCTCTGAAAGCACCTCCCTTCTCAATCAAGACTCCTTCGCCCGCTTGTTTCCCTAGATGTGCATATCCAGGGTCCAGCGGATTGCAAAGGGCCTGGTAGAATCAAACAGGGAGATATTAATGCCACTTCCAGGCAGGAGCAAGGCTTGGGAAAATGTTGTGGCAAATTCTCAGTAATGTAGAACTCTTAGCACGCTTGTCAGGTGTTTCTCAGAGTCTGAACGGGCCTTCGAAACAATGTGATCCAGCCAGGCAAGGTGGCTCATGCCTGTAATCCCAGCACTCTGGGAGGCCAAAGCCAGCAGATCACTTGAGGTCAGGAGTTCAAGACCAGCCTAGCCAACATGGTGAAACCCCGTCTCTACAAAACATACAAAAATTAGCCAGGTGTGGTGGTGTGCACCTGTAATCCCAGCTACTCAGGAAACTGAGGCAGGAGAATCACTTGAACCAGGGAGGCAGAACTTGCAGTGAGCCAAGATCACACCACTGCACTCCAGCCTAGGCAGCAGAGTAAGACCCCATCTCTCAAAAAAATAAAATAAGAGCAAGAAAGGAAGCCAAGAGGCCATTTAGGATATCATTGCCTTCATCCAGGAGAAGGATGATGGCAAGAGTGTGTTGGAGACTTGCCCACAAGCAGGGATATACTGGAACCCTGGGCACCCAGTGCCCTTCTATCATCGTTGATGCTTCAGACATCTATACTGAGAAGGAGAGCCTTCCCTTGTGGCAGCCTGCATCTGGGGTTTGCAGTGCAAGCCTGCAGGGAAAGTCTGCCTATCTGTGGGGCCTCTTTCCTTGGCAACTCCAGAAATCTCCAGGAATCTCAGACCATGGGGCTCTAGAATCAATGATTACATCTTCAGCAGAAAGTATAAGACAGGAGCAAGTCAGGGACAGAGTAAATGCAAATGACTTGTGTGCCTATGATTGTCCAGGATGTGTTCATCCATCATCCCTAACTGCCAGCACAACCCTGCAGTGAGAGAGGCATCACTGTCTCCAATCTACGAATCAGGAAACTGAGGCTCAGAGCGTTTTTGTAAGTTTCACCCTGTTATACAAGTACCTAAGATATGGCGGTGGTTTGGACTCAAGCTTTATATTATTATTATTATTTATTTTATTTATTTATTTATTTTTTGAGACAGAGTCTTGCTCTGTCACCCAGGCTGGAGTACAATCGCACAATCTCGGCTCACTGCAACCTCCACCTCGTGAGTTCAAGCAATTCTCCTGTCTCAGCCTCCCAGTAGCTGGGATTACAGGCACCTGCCACCACGCCCGGCTAATTTTTGTGTTTTTAGTAGAGGCAGGATTTCACTATTTTGGCCAGGCTGGTCTTGAACTCCTGACCTCAGGTGATCCATCCGCCTCAGCCTCCCAAAGTGCTGGAAATCCAGGTGTGAGTCACCGTGCCCAGCCCCTAGCTTTATATTCTAAAACCCAAGCTCAAATGCCACCTCCATGCACAACCCACATATCCTCATTATCTCTTATGGTGCACATAACAGACATCACTAATCTATCACATTTTTCCCCCCTAAAAACCTGGAAGAGTGCTTCCTGCTAACAGGTCAAAAAATAATGAAAAATAAAAAATAAATTAAGTAAACCTAAAAGAGGCTGTAAAGTCTTTTTGTTGACTGCTCCAAATAGGCAATACTCATTGGCCAGCACTGGCATGTGTTGTAACATTTGTTTGCCATTTTAATACTGCACAGAAAATTAACTTCTCTTGACCAGGCATGGTGGTTCACACCTGTCATCCCAGCACTTTGGAAGGCCAAGGTGGGAGGATTGCTTGAGCCCAGGAGTTTGAGATCAGCCTGGGCAACACAGGGAAACCCCATCTCTCCAAAAAAGAAATACAAAAATTAGCCAGGTGTGGTGGCATGTGTCTACAGTCCCAGCTACTCAGTAGGCTGAAATGGGAGGATCACTTGAGCCTGGGAGCCAGAGGTTGCCGAGATGGCACCACTGCACTCCAGCTTGGGCAACAGAGCCACACCTTGTCTCAGGAAAAAAAAAAAAAAAAAAAGGTTGCAAGCTTGGGGTCCCACAACCTGTAGCAGGTGGAAATTCAAGAATAAGTCTGTGTAATCGGAGTGTGTCATTACTCTACGTGCACTTTTTTGCTCCTCTCTCTTCCCATCTATAAAAGAGAGCCAACTCCATAATAATCTCTTTTTCTTTTTCTTTCTTCCTTTTTTTTTTTTTTTTTTTTTTTGAGATAGAGTCTCACTCTGTTGCCCAAGCTGAAGTGCACTGGCAGAATCTCGGCTCACTGCAATCTCCTCCTCCCAGGTCCAAGCGATTCTCCTGCCTCAGCCTCCCAAGTATCTGGGATTACAGGCGCCTGCCACTGCACCCGGCTGATTTTGTATTTTTAGTAAAAACGGGGTTTCTCCACTTTGGTCAGGCTGGTCTCAAACTCCCGACCTCAGGTGATCTGCCCATCTCAGCCTCCCAAAGTGCTAGGATTATAGGTGTGAGCCACTGCACCTGCCTCTTTTTCATTTTTATTAAGATAAACATAATATTAACCTTTTTAAGTGAAAATTCTGACCCTTTTAGATCATCCCCAATGCTAAGCAGCCACCACCACTATCTAATTCCAGATCTTTTTCATCACCCCAGAGACCCTGGTAACCATTAAGCAGTCATCTCTTATTCCTCCCAGGCCCCTGGCAACCACTAATTTATTTTCTGTCTTTATGGATTTACCTACTCTTGAAGGTTCCTATAAATGGATTCATAGACTATAGGGCCTTTTACCTCTGCATTCATTCATATAGCATAAAAAATATTTTGAGATTTATCCATGTTGTAGCATGTGTCAGAACGTCATTCCTTTTTAGGACTGAATAATAGTCCATTGTAAGGATAGACCACGTTTTGCTTGTTCATTCATCCGTTGAGGGACATCTGGGTTTTTTCCACCGTTCAGTGATTGCGAATAGTGCTGCTATGCCTATTTGTTTGAGTCTCTATTTTCAATTCTTTGGGTTGATGCAAAGTCATTTACTTTTGCACCAACCTAATACTTAGGGGTGGATTTGCTGGGTCATGTAGTAGTAATTATATGCTTAACTTTTTGAGGAACTCGTAATTCTTAAAAGGCCATGACAACTCTAGGACTGAGGGTTTAGGAGCTAATCCCTGCCTTCTTCTCATCAGCTCCCAACCCAGTAGGTGCTCTCCAACATACCTGCCTCGAGAGCCCCTCCCCAGCTCAATGACCCCAGCATCTCATTGACATGCTGAGTGCATGCTCCCTGCCCCTCCCTGGGAGCCTGCCTAAACACAGACCCTTCTGTGTATTCTTTCTATTTTCTTTTATCTACCTGGGAGCCTGCCTAAACACAGACCCTTCTGTGTATTCTTTCTATTTTCTTTTATCTACCTGAGAGCCTGCCTAAACACAGACCCTTCTGTGTATTCTTTCTATTTTCTTTTATCTACCTGGGAGCCTGCCTAAACACAGACCCTTCTTTCTTTCTTTCTATTTTCTTTTGTCTATCTCCCATTCAACCCCCGACTACCCTTCCCAGCCTCTGGTACCCATCCTTCTACTCTTTATGCCCATGAATTCAATTGATTTGATTTTTAGATCCCACAAATAAGTGAGAATATGCGCTGCTTGTCTTTGAGTGCCTGGCTTTTTTTAACATGATGATCTCCAGTTCCATCCATGTTGTTGCAAATGACTAGATCTCATTCTTCTTTCCTTCCTTCTTTCCTTCCTTCTTTCCTTCCTTCTTTCCTTCTTTCTTTCCTTCTTTTCTTTTCTTTTCTTTTCTTTTCTTTTTTCCTGAGACAGAGTCTCAATCTGTCACCCAGGCTGGAGTGCAGTGGCGCCATCTCTGCTCACTGCAATCTCTGCCTCCCGGGTTCAAGCAATTCTCCTGCCTCAGCCTCCCTAGTAGCTGGGACTACAGGCATGGGCTACCACACCCAGCTGATTTTTGTTTTTTGTAGAGATGGAGTTTCACCTTATTAGCCAGGCTGGTCTCAAACTCCTGGCCTCAGGTGATCCACCTGCCTCAACCTCCCAAAGTGCTGGGATTACAGGCGTGAGCCACCACGCCCGGCCTGGATCTTATTCTTTTTATGGCTGAATCGTACTCTATTGCGTGTATGAACCACATCTTCTTTATCCATTCATGTGTTATTGGACACTCAAGTTGCTTCCAAATCTTAGCTATTGTAAGCAGTGCTGCAACAAACATAGGAGTGCAGATATCTCTTCGATATACTGAGTTCCTTTCTTTTGTGTATTTACCCAGCAGTGGGATTCCTGGATCATATGGTAGCTCAATTTTTAGTTTTTTGAGGAACCTCCAACTGTTCTCCATAGTGGTGGTACTAGTTTACATTCCCACTAACAATGTACAAGGGTGCCCTTTGCTCCACATCCTCCCCAGCATTTGTTATTGCCTGTCTTTTGGATATAAGCCATTTTAACTGGGGTGAGATGATAGCTCTTTGTAGTTTTGATTTGCCTTCTCTGATGATCCGTGATGTCAAACACCTTTTCATATGCTTGTTTGCCGTTTGTATGTCTTCTTTTGAGAAATGTCTATTCAGATCTTTTGTCCATTTTTTGATCGAATTATGAGGTTTTTTTTTTTCTATAGAGTTGTTTGAGCTCCTTTATATATTCTGGTTATTAGTCCCTTGTCAGGGGAGAAGTTTGTAAAAATTTTCTCTTGTTCTATGGGTTGCCTCTTCACTTTGTTGATTGTATCCTTTGCTGGAGCACAGACCCTTCTGGATGCAGCTAGAGCAGCTGGGCTCCCTCCTCCCTTTGAGAAGGTCTCCAAAGGGTCCTATCAATCAAGATCAGCCTAGAAATTGTTGCCTGCGGTTGGCTCCAGCTGACCGCACCCTCACCTTCCCTCCCAGCACTCTATGATTTCATACCACAACTACCCTTGCTATGCACCAGGATCCTTAGCTACTCCGTGTCATCATACACCTCTGAGCACTTGCCTTATCCCTGTTTTCTTCTTTGCCTTCTGAAGTCTCCTAACTTTTGAAGGTGAGCTCAGGCAACAACTCCCTAACATTGTCATCCCAGCCAGAATGAATCTCCCCATGTTCCCTTAGCACGTCACTCACACCAGCAAACTAGTCATGATTCTGTTCTATCTTACGCAGAATTTGTTGTTGACAGTGAACTGGAAAATTTTTATGTACATATCATGCTGGGTTATTTTAAGAAATTATTCACATGATGGGTAAAGCAGCCTAGTACATTAAATTCTTCCTTTTTTTTCCACTCATAGTTCTCTGCCACTAAATTATGAGCTTCAGAAAGAAAGCAATTTATCCATCTTAGTTTCTCCTAAGAGAAGTGATGCGTTGGCCGGGAGCAGTGGCTCATGCCTGTAATCCCAACCTATTGGGGGAGTCCAAGATGGGAGGATCACTTGAGCTCAGGAGTTCGAGACCAGCCTGGGCAACATAGCAAGACCTCATCTCTACTAAAAATTTTAAAAATTAGCCAGGCGTGATGGCAAATGCCTGTAGTCCCTGCTACTTGGATGGCCGAGATGGGAAGAATGCTAGAGCCCAGGAGATAGAGGCTGCAGTGAGCCCTGATCACCCCACTGCACTCCAGCCTGGGCGACAGAGAGAGACCCTGTCTGAGACAGAGAGAGAGAGATTGATTATATCTAAATGATGCAGTGCCTTGCTGATAACAGGTGCCTAATTAACTTTTGCTGATTGAATTAGTGGGCGGGAGGGAGTGAATGAATGACATTAACTCTTCCAATTGTTTGAAATATATTGTGCTAAGAATTAATGTCTAACAGAGATCAGATTTTGTTATAAGGTCAATTTTCAACTACAGGCCACCAAAATGTCACCACAGTATACTTTCCAATGTGACATTTTGTGATTGAAAGCGTGTGGGTTTGGCTCTCACTTTTGCAGAATATTCAAATGTTGAGTTATCTGAGATACTTGGATTTTCAAAAACATGTTTAATGGAAATTGAATTGTGTGTCGCCTCTGTGCTGCCTGTTTGAGACAAGTGGTTTTAAAGGAAAGACATCAACTTTCTACATAGTTACTGTGTTGCTAAATTAATAGGCTTGCATTGAGTCCCATACGCTGGGATAGAAAAAAAAATTACATAGTTACTGTGTTGCTAAATTAATAGGCTTGCATTGAGTCAGATATCCTAGAATAGAAAAAAAAAAAAATCCATTGAGTTATTAAGAAAAAAGTTCGGGCCGTGCGCAGTAGCTCACGCCTGTAATTCCAGCACTTTGGGAGGCTGAGGCGGGTGGATCGCAAGGTCAGGAGACTGAGAACTTCCTGGCCAACATGGTGAAACCCCATTTCTACTAAAAATACAAAAATTAGCTGGGTGTGGTGGCGCGTGCCTGTAATCCCAGCTACTAGGGAGGCTGAGGCAGGAGAATTGCTTGAACCAGGGAGTCAGAGGTTGCAGTGAACTGATATGCCACTACACTCCAGCCTGGCAACAGAGTGAGACTTCGTCTCAAAAAAAGAGTTTGGTTTCTCAGTTAATTCATGACCACACTTTCTAAGCCCATACTTTCTCAAAAAGTTTCCTCTGATGAAAAGCATTAACATTTATTCTGTGAACTAGGTCATTTTTATTCATGAAGCTTCATATCAACAATAACTAGGGGCCGGGCACGGTGGCTCATGCCTGTAATCTCAGCACCTTGGGAGACCAAGGCAGGCGGATCACTTGAGCTCAGAAGTTCGAGACCAGCCTGCACAACGTGACAAAAACCTGGCCCTACTGAAAATACCAAAATTAGCTAGGCATGGTGGCTTTTGCCTGTAGTTCCAGGTACTTGGGAGGTAGGAGGATGGCCTGAGCCTGGGAGAGGCAGAGGTTGCCGTGAGCCAAGATTACACCACAGCACTCCAGCCTGGGTGACAGAGGCAGACCCTGTCTCAAAAACAAGAACAAAAACAGCTAGGTGTTTTTTTATTATCTGGATTAACTGATGTTACATTGCATGGAGGCAGGAGCTTTGGGGTCAGACAGTCTCAGGTAAGCCTATGACTAAGGCCACATGTCATAACCTCTCTGAGCCTCCCTTTTATCATCTCTGAACAGAGAGATACCCTACTTCAATAGATGGTTGAGCAAAGTGAGGGGAGTAATGTACCCTTCAGAACGTCTCACACAGACTGGGCACCGTGGCTTATGCCTATAACCCCAGTACTTTAGGAGGCCAAGGTGGGAGGATCACTTGAGCCCAGGCGTTTGAGACCAGCCTGGGCAACATAGCAAGACCCCATCTCTAAAAAAATATATTTAAAAATTAACTGGGCATGGTGGTGCATGCCTGTAGTCCCAGCTACTTTTCGGGGCTAAGGTGGGAGGATCTCTCGAGCCCAGGAGTTCAAGGCTGCAGTGAGCCATGATCACACCACTGCACTCTAGTCTTTTTTTGGTCTAGCCCTTTTTTGTCTAAAAAAAAAAAAAAAGAAGACCCTGTTTGAATGCTGGCTCATCTCAGTGGGTAGAGGGTGTTGTCAGGACTCTGGCCCAGCCCCGTCTAGTCAACCACGGCCAGTAGGGCCAGGTCTACACCCCTGTAGAGGAATGGGGAAGTGTCTGAGAATGGGAAGAATGGTGTGCCAAGCAGACATCCCAGAAGATACTTCCTGCACCAACCCCACCCTACCTGTGATAGTACCTCAGTTGTCTGAAGACAGGATAATGACCTGTCTCTGTCTTCTAGGAGCTACCTCCTAGGGCTCTGCGGATGAAATGAGATGGTCCTACAGCACCAGCTGAGAGCCTGCACATAGCAAGTGCCCAGTACTTGATAATGCTTGGAGGGCAAGGGTGGCCTCTAATTGATCTTTGTGTGCCCTTGTACCCAGTGGAGGGTCCGGCACATGGTAGGTGTACCATGAATGTTCGTAACACAAATGCATCAATGGTAATCACCTCCCTCCTTCATTTACTCTTTCCTTCTAATAATACAGGCAACATTCTATTAGCTCTGTGGGCAGCCAGAGCGTGCTGCCAACTCGCAATCCTGGGCTCAGTGCCTGATTCTCCACATTATCCCTGCCCTGTGCTGCTCAGCCCACGCGTTTCCCAGCGCCTGCACCTCTACTCTGAACCCAGCCTGTCGTTCCTCCTTGCCCTGTTCTGTTTCCTTGGATTCAGGCCTCCCCTCCAGCTGTGGGATCTCTCTAGGTCTGTATTTATCACCTCTGGTTGGCACTTCCTATATGCTGTCATCACAGGAGCAAAAGGGTGGGAGAAGCCTCTTGATCTTCATCTGGGTCCAGGATGGAATTTCTGTCCACTGTGGGGCTGGGTAGAGTCGGGCAGCCCAAGCCAGGGCTGCATGAGGAGAGGGCTGTGTCCCCAGGGTCTGTCACAGAGTAAGTTTCAGGTCTCATAATTTGCAATAAATCCATGCATTAGGCACAAGCCAGGATTCCTGAGCCAGATATCTCTCAATCCCAGTGCTCACTCCACCACCAACTTGCTGTGTCCTGGGTAAATCATATGGCTTCTTTTTAAAAAATAAATTATTTTAATTTGTTTACTATCCAAAGTACTCATTAATTGTTTATTTATCAAGAGAAACTATTTGTAATTTTTTTGTGTGTGTGAGATGGAGTCTCACTCTGTCGCCCAGGCTGGAGTGCACTGGTGCGATCTCAGCTCACTGCCATGTCTGCCTCCCAGGTTCAAGTGATTCTTGTGCCTAATTTTTGTATTTTTAGTAAAGACAGGGTTTTACCATGTTGGCCAGGCTGATCTCGAACTCCTGACGTCAAGTGATCCACCTGTCCTGGCCTCCCAAAATTCTGGGATTACAGGAGTGAACCACTTACCAGTCCAAAGAGAAGCTATTTCTTAGCCCACATATTCATGTTTCATAGTTCAGGAACACAGGTCAGTGATAAACTTCTAGGTAATTCAACCCAAAGAAATTCTTTATATTCCAAAATCACTTTGCACTCTGAACAATAACAGTTGTCCTCATCGCCTCTGCATATGCCTTCTTTCTTGGTTCAGCCACAGCAAACTTAGAGAGCTGCAACGCTCCGACTCTCTATAAGTCAATAGACTGCTCCGACAATGTGAAATCGCAAATACTGGGCCAGAAGGCCACACACCTGAGTTTTGTCAAAGCACTGGAAATCGAGGTAGTTGTCCTTGATAGGTATGTCAACCTCAACACCAATGTCTTTCCTGGATCACTTTTTTTTTTTTAACTGTGATTTTAAAAATCACACACATGGCCGGGCGCGGCAGCTCACGCCTGTAATCCCAGCACTATGGGAGGCCGAGGCGGGTGGATCATGAGGTCAGGAGATCCAGACCATCCTGGCTAACACAGTGAAACCGCATCTCTACTAAAAATATAAAAAAATTAGCCGGGCGTGGTGGCGGGTGCCTGTAGTCCCAGCTACTCGGGAGGCTGAGGCAGGTGAATGGCGTGAACCCGGGAGGCAGAGCTTGCAGTGAGCCCAGATCGCGCCACTGAACTCCAGCCTGGGCAACAGAGCGAGACTCCGTCTCAAAAAATAAATAAAAAAATAAATAAATAAATAAATAAATAAATATCACACACATAACATAAAATTTACCATCTTCACCATTTTTAAGTATCCAGTACGGTAATATAAGCACTTTTTTTTTTTTTTTTTGAGACGGAGTCTCGTTCTGTCGCCCAGGCTGGAGTGCAGTGGTGCAATCTCGGCTCACTGCAAGCTCCACCTCCCGGGTTCACGCTGTTCTCCTGCCTCAGCCTCCGAGTAGCTGGGACTACAGGCGCCAGCCACCACGCCTGGCTAATTTTTTGTATTTTTAGTAGAGACGGGGTTTCACCATGTTAGCCAGGGTGGTCTCCATCTCCTGACCTTGTGATCTGCCCACCTTCTGTTTCTAGGAGGTTGACTACTTCAGATGTTTCACATGAGAGGAATCATGCAGTATCTGATCTTTTGCAGCTGGCTTATTTCACTTAGCATAGTATCTTCCAGGCTCATCCATATTGCAGCATGTGACAGGATTTCCTCTTTTTTTAAGGCTGCATAATATTCCACTGTGTGGATATGGCATATTTTTTCCCATTCATCTGTCAATGGACGTCTAGGTTGCTTCCATCTCTTGGCTATTGTGAATAATGCTACAGTGAACATGGGTTAAAATACATCACTTCTGGAGCCTCAGTTTCCTCATCCGTAAAATGGGGATACTCATGCCTGCCCCACTGTTGCTGGCACATGAAGAAAGCCTGATAAATCATGCTCCTAGCACCTTTCACTTTTCCTTCAAGATGCTTCTCCCCACCATAATGATGCCCTTTTAATGTTACGATTCATTTCACTCTCTTTGTTCCTTATGAGGATGTAAGCTCCAGGCCTGCCTCATTCATCCCTGTATGTCCAGCCTGAGAAACAGTACTTGTTACAAAGTTAGCACTCAGTGGAGTACTTGTTGCAAAATAAATAGAGGGATTTTGATGGAGTGTTTGGGCTAAGTGTTGCGTAACCGTGAGGTTTGCTGACTCTGGGGTCACACACAACTGAGTTCTGCTTTCAGATCCACCACTTAACCTCTCTGTGCCTCAATTCCCTCCTCTGTAAAAAGACCATGGAGCATAGTTGTGCATGTTAATAATAGTAATAAATATTAATCATCCTGTATATAAAGCGTTTTGTGCCGCATGCATCACACAGAAAGGACTCGGGAAACAGGGTCCATGAAGAGGAATGACACATGAATGGTGCTGTCGCTGTTCTGAGATACAAGTTTTGTTCTGAGATTCAATACCGTTTATGTAAAAAATACACATGCCAATTAACAAAACAGGTTTTTAGCAGAAAGATCTACAAACAGAAGGATGCACAGAAAACACATTTAAATGATGTTCTGGAGAGAGGGAACAGGGAGCAAGGAGAGATGATAAAAGGAAACAAACTAGGGGATAGGGGGTGCTCCAGGTTCCCAATAAGAATGGCAATCAGGGCTGGACACGGTGGTTCATACCTGTAATCCCAGCACTTTGGGAGGCCGAGAGAGGCAGATTACTTGAGGTCAGAAGTTCGAGACCAACCTAGCCAACATAGTGAAACCCAGTCTCTATTGAAAAAAAAAAAAAAAAAAAAGCTGGGTGTGGTGGCATGCTCCTGTAATCCCAGTTACTCAGGAGGCTGAGGTTACAGTGAACCGAGATCGAGCCACTGCACTGCAGCCTGGGCGATAGAATGAGACTCCATCTCAAAAAAAAAAAAAAAAAGTGAATTAAAGTATGTATTCAGTGTAATATAGTTTTGGGTTTTTTTTGAAACAGGGTCTCACTTTGTCACCCAGGCCGGAGAGCAGTGGCACGATTATGGCTCACTGCAGCCTCAAATTCCTGGGCTTAGGCGATCCTCCCACCTCAGCCTCCTGAGTAGCTGGGACTATAGGCACGCACCACCACACCCAGCTAATTTTTAAAGTTTTTGTGAAAATGGGATCTTGCTATGCTGCCCAGACTGGTCTGGAACTCCTGGACTCAAGAAATCCTTGGTCTCCCAATGTGCTGAGATGACAGGTGTGAGCCACCGTGCCTGGCCTAATATATAAAGTGCATGCTCAGTATAAAACCCAAGCATTTGACAATGTCAGAAGAACCTTCTCCACTAGGTGGGAAGTGGTGGGGATGGGATCTTTGACTGAGAGGGGAGTGGTCTTCCTGGGACTAAGTCTGCATTTCTGGTTTCTTTCAGGGTGGCAGCACGCAAAGAGCATCCCTGTCCCTCAAGGGGTCATGGCGTCCATGTTGCTCGCCCGGCACCTGGCCTGCAGCTTCCAGCACAGCTACCGCCTGCTGGTGCCCGGTAAGCCCCAGGGGTCTTGACAAGAACTGGTCCTAATGGAAGACACCATCCAGACTAGGGATTCCTGGGCTGGAAGAGCCCTTGGGGATAAAGGGACCAGCCAGTGAGTGTTCCTGGGACTGTCCCACTGTATTAGTCTGTTCTCACGCTGCTAATAAAGACATACCCAAGACCAGGTATTTTATAAAGAAAAAGAGGTTTAATGGTCTCACAGTTTCACATGACTGGGGAGGCCTCACAATCATGACGGAAGGTGAAGGAGGAATAAAGGCACGTCTTACATGGAGACAGGCAAGAGAGCGTGTGCAGGGGAACTGTCTTTTATAAAACCATCAGATCGTGTGAGACTTACTCAATTAACTCTCATGAGAACAGCATGGGAAAGACCCAATCCCATGATTCAGTTACCTCCCACTGGGTCCCTCCCACAACACGTGGGAATTATGGGAGCTACAATTCAAGATGAGATTTGAACGAGGACACAGCCAAACCATATCACCCACTATCCATAAAACTATCACCATCGCCACCTCCTTTCCCTCTCCCATCTCTGTCATATGATCCTGTCCCACGTGCCTCAGTGGGACGGGAATGGATCCGCCCTGGAGCCACTCTGCCTGCAGATAGGCGATGGCCTCCACAGCCAGACGGTCCCAGGCCATCTCTGCAGGGACCGCTGGGGAAATCACGCATCTGGGGTTGCTGCTAAGGAACAAAGAAAGCCATAAACAACTCCGAAATTGACCTAAAGGCCAACTGTGTTTCAAAGTCACTGGATCACTGGATGGGAGGCATCATCTTAGGAATGTGTCACCCCCACTCCACCCCACACCCATGGCCACCTGCACAGGCTCCTTCTTCCTTCTGTTTGACCTCTTCGAGACCTCCCTCCCAATAGTCCCACGAGGCAGACCCGAGTGAATCCCATTTTATAGGTAAGAGAACTGAGGCTCAGAGAAGCAAAGCTAGTTGCCCAAGGTCACACAGCCACTCGCATCAACTCTGTCCAGCTCCGATGCTAAGTACTCCTCCAGGTGCCTCCGTGTGGCTCTGGAGACAGAGCCGCCAGCAGGAGCCTCCCTTCGGATGCCCCGAGATTGGCCTCCTACAGAGATATAAACTGCCTGGCCTGGGCATGGCCATGACATAGGTTCAGAAAGACCAGTGAGCCGGGCGCAGTGGCTCACGCCTGTAATCCCAGCACTTTGGGAGGCTGAGGCGGGCGGATCACGAGGTCAGGAGATCAAGACCATCCTGGCTAACACGGT
>NW_012102732.1:1863123-1867661 GCF_000951045.1 Mandrillus leucophaeus | reverse complement strand
AGGCTGAGGCGGGTGGATCACCTGAGGTCAGGAGGTCAGGACCAGCCTGGCCAACATGATGAAACCCCGTCTCTACTAAAAATACAAAAATTAGCTGGGCATGGTGGTGCACACCTGCAATCCCAGCTACTTGGGAGACTGAGGCAGGAGAATCGCTTAGAACCCAGGAGGCGGAGGTTGCAGTAAGCCGAGATTATACCACTGCACTCCAGCTTGGGCGACAGAGCAAGACTCTGTCTCAAAAAAAAAAGAAATGGTTCATGTGAAAGCACTTTATTTGTATTTACAGTAAGGTGGGAAGTGTCCTAACTCCCATTTTACAAGCATGGAAATACAGGCACAATGCCAAAAAAAAAAAGAAATGGCTAAATCACAGAGTTCTTTACCTTTACCTCTTCTGCATTTACTTGGCTGGAGCTGAATCCTTTTTGGCACATTTATGATTTAGAAAACCATATGGTGAGATTTTGTCTTTTCTTTTGACTTATTGATTTGGGATATCTAGTAAGCCAGAATATGGCTTTTTAAGAATACTAAAACACAGTGTTGGCAAAGATACAGGAATATGTGCACTCTCCTACACTGCTATTAGGCAAGTAGCAACCAGGGGAAGGGTTAAAAAATGATAGGAATTACAGCTTACTTTTAATCCAGTTAGCCTTTACCACCACTCCTTAAGGTAAAAGAAACTGCAAGTCAGGGAAATTAAGTTGCCAGAGTCACAGAGCTGATTAGCAGCTGAGCCAGGCTTTTGAGCTAAGCCCAGTTGGCTCCAGGACCCAAGCCACTGTATTAGTTGTCTGCTGCCACATAACACATACCCCCAAATTTAGCAGCTTGGGATCCTATGTTTATTATCTCACAGTTTCTGTGGTTTGGGAATCCAGGGGTGACTTAGCCAGATCCTCTGGCTCAAGGTCTGTGATGAGGGTGTAGTGAAGCTGTCAGCTGGGGCCGTGGTCTCATCTGATGGTTCAACGTGGCGGTTGGAGGATCCACTGGTAGTCCCACTTACGGGGTTGTGGCTGGATTCAGTTCCTTGGAAGCTGTCAGCCAGAAGCCACTCTCTCAGTTCCTTGATATGTGGACATCTTCACAGAGCTGCCTACAACGTGGCAGTTGCTCCCTCAAAGCAAGAGAGGGTGCCAAAAATGGAAGCCTCAGCTTACAACCATACCCACAGTGTTTTCCTGCTTCTGCATGGTATCTCCACGCATCAGGTCACTGTGAGGCCATTAAACATGATGATAGTTAACAATCTGAGGTGGTGTTCCCAATGGCACCATTTTATGCCTCCTCAAAACTAATAATCTTTTTTTTTTTTTTTTTGAGGCGGAGTTTCACGCTGTCGCCCAGGCTGGAGTGCAGTGGCACCATCTTGGCTCACTGCAAGCTCCGCCTCCTGGGTTCAAGCGATTCTCCTGCCTCAGCCTCCCGAGTAGCTGGGACTACAGGCGCCCACCACCACGCCCAGCTAATTTTTTTGTATTTTTAGTAGAGATGGGCTTTCACCGTGTTAGCCAGGATGGTCTCGATCTCCTGACCTCGTGATCCGCCCGCCTCAGCCTCCCAAAGTGCTGGGATTACAGGTGTGAGCCACCGCACCCGGCCAAAACTAATAATCTTTTTTTTTTTTTTTTTTTTTGAGGCGGAGTTTCACGCTGTCGCCCAGGCTGGAGTGCAGTGGCACCATCTTGGCTCACTGCAAGCTCCGCCTCCTGGGTTCACGCCATTCTCCTGCCTCAGCCTCCAAGTAGCTGGGACTACCGGCGCCCGCCACCTCGCCCGGCTAGTTTTTTTGTATTTTTGTAGTAGAGACGGGGTTTCACCGTGTTAGCCAGGATAGTCTCGATCTCCTGACCTCGTGATCCGCCCGTCTCGGCCTCCCAAAGTGCTAGGATCACAGGCGTGAGCCACCGCGCCCGGCCAAAACTAATAATCTTATGTTGGTAAATAGGATACAGAGAGTGGGAGACCACATCAAAATTGTTATCACTGGGTAGAAAATTAAATGTGTTTTCTTTTTTCCATGTTGCTTCTTGGTATCTTCCTCAATAAGCATTTTATCACAAAATAAGTCGGGTGGATAGTTGCAGGAGCAGATAAAAATTTTTTTAACAGAAAAGCAGAGCAAATAACTCCAGTAGGGCTTGACCTTCATTCTGGCCAGGCTCACGTACAGAACTTTGGCCGTTTGGGAACATGACATTCGTTTATCACTCTCAGTCTAAAGATCAAGAGAACATTAGAAATGTTTGCTGCCTGCTTTATAGTTTGGAGCTAAAAATGGACTCTGGCTTGGCATGGCCACTGAGGGCTGTGAGCCCCAGAGGGCCGGGCTGGATGGACCGTTAACCCACTGTGTCTAGTCGTGTGTGTTATACTCTTGCCTTCTGGATGTTATTTTATTCATGAATGAAAATGCTTGATCATTCAGTATTAATTCAAACTGGTTTTTTGCATCTTTGTGATCATGATCACAATTTGCCTTTGGGAGAAGTGTGTTGTTTTGCTGTAAATGTTTCATTCAGAGGCTAGCACTAGATGAAATCAAAGATGGCCTCAGTTCTATTCATAGCATCTAGGAAAGAGGTCAGATGGGCAAATTTCCTGCTAACCACTTGCTAGCTGTGTGATCTTGGGCAAATTAATTAACCTCTCTGAGCCTCAGTGTCTTCTTCTGTAATGTAAGAATAATAACACAAACTCCTCATAGGAGTTTGTGATAATTAAATGAGATAAGCCATGTAAATTGCTCCGGATGATTCCTGGTTTGTTCACCCTAAGTGCTCAATACACACTTGAATCTGCTTTTGTGTCTTCATAGATGAGATCCAAGAAAAGATTTACTTTCCCTTCAATTTTTGTTCTGTTCTTTTGTGGTGTGTGGTGTTATATGTCATCATTAAGAGAATATTCAATGTAGTAGTATTTGGTTGTTTTCCTCTTTTAAAAATGCCAACATTGAGATATAGAAGGAAACGCAGAAGTATTGGAATTGCAAGAACCTGGGTTCCAGTACTGACTCTGCAACTCACTAGCTGTGTGACATCAGGAAAGTCACTTAACATCTCTGATCCTCATTTGTAAACTGTGAACAACAATACCCATCTATATTGTTGTATTTACTTGTGGATTACTTAAAATAGATGGGAGTTTGCCTAAAAAGGGCCAGCCTAGCATTTTAGTAAAGACTGAATATGTGTTAATGTCCCCATTCCCCCACTTTCTGATAGCACAGTTGCAAACAAACTTATGGAAAACATGATAGGAACTGATACAGTTCTTGGAACAGACCCATCTGCCTTGCAGCTGTCCTCAGCATTCCTGGCTTGTGCCCCATAGCTCCCAGTTGGCCATTTCTCACCCTTTCTTCACCACCTCTCCCAGCTCCTGTTTCCCCATGGCCTTGACATCCTCATTATTGCGGCTCCATTTGATCCCACGCTCTCCAGTCATTTCTCTCTGGATCCATTCAGCCGCAGTTCCCCCTGTGAACTGCTCCCATTTCCAGTGTTTCCACACTCCAGTTCCCAAGAAATCTGATTGCTACAATGCAATGTCAAGACACTTTCTGGAGAAAAGAAAGGAGGATGTGTGTGTCCTCATTTAAGAACAGCTTGCTAATTTCTAATTTTTCATTTTCCTCCTTTGCTGGAAACAAAGCAAGATTTGCACCGGTGAAGAGCTATTTTTATCAAAATATGCATCCCTGAAGATCTAGTTGGAATCAGTGCTGTCCTGTAATCCTGAGTTCTGGCCAAGGAAAAGATAAATAGTGTAAAAAAGTAGGACTGGGCACGGTGGCTCACACCTGTAATCCCAGCACTTTGCGGGGCCGAGGCAGGTGGATCGCCTGAGCTCAGGAGTTCGAGACCAGTCTGGGAAACATGGCAAAACCCCTTCTCTGCCAAAAATGCAAAAAATTAGCCAGGCATGGTGGCGCATGCCTGTGATCCTAGCTACTCAGGGGTCTAAGATGAGAGGATTGCTTGAAACCGGGATGCAGAGGTTGCAGTGAGCCAAGATCGCACCACTGCATTCTAGCCTGGGTGACAGAATGAGACCCTGTCTCAAAAAAAAAAAAAAGTAGCCAGGCACAGTGTTGTGTGCCTGTAGTCCTAGCTACGTGGGAGGCTCAGGCAGGAGGATCACTTGAGCCCAGGAGTTCAAAGCCAGGCTGGGCAACATAGCGAGACCTCATTTCTTTAAAAAAAACAAACAGTCATCGATACGTTCTAGGACCTTTAACTCTCTTCTAATGGAATACTCTTTAGGAATTCCCTTTTTCAGATCAAAGAGAAGAAAATAAAAGCTGGTTTTTTTCATCCTTATGTAAGTGTACTGCTGTATTTTAACTGTGCTTTTTGTTCAAAAGACAGCATGATGTTACATAATTAATTCAGAAACCTTTGATAACCAAAGCAACTATGGAAAATTAAGAGTGAATTTAAATATATTTCTAAATCTCATAGCTTTGTATAGTTCAACAAGCTATCTGAGTGTGTCTGTGTGTGTGTGTGTGTGTGTGTGTGTGT
>NW_012102732.1:1854864-1861408 GCF_000951045.1 Mandrillus leucophaeus | reverse complement strand
CAGAGGTTGCAGTGAGCCAAGATTGTGTCTCTGCACTCCAGCCTGGGCAACTGAGTGACACTCTGTCTCAAATAAATAAATAAATAAATAAATAATAAATAAACAAGCAGATCTCATGAGAACTCACTTTCTCCATGACAGCACAAAGCAGGATGGTGTTACACCATGAGAAACTGTCCCCATAATCCAATCACCTCCCACAAGACCCCACCTCCAGCATTAGGGGTTACATTTCAACATGAGATGTGGGCGGCGACATAGATCCCAACCATGTCAGACCCAAAGCTTGATTTTTAAAACAGAAACCATTTATTAAATGGGACCATCTGAATTTAGAAATGGGATGAATGCTTCCTAGGTAATTTTGATAGGCACAACTGGGTTTGGGTGCTCCTGGCTTCTGGTGGGTAGAAGCCAGGGATGCTGCAAAGCATTCTATAATACACAGGACAGCCCCCCACAACAGAGGATTACCCAACCCCAAAATGTTAATATTGTCAAGGTTGAGAAACTTGGGTCTATATACATTTGGATGTAGATTACATTTTTACAAACTTTGGATACTTTTTGGAATCTGACCTTTCAGGTGCTAATGCCACGGGCATCTTTCCATGTATGTGAATATTCCAGATGTCAACCTCAAAACAATGGGTACATAATATTCCATGAAATGGTTGGCTATGCCACATTCTACTTAGCTGACTTCCGGTGCTGGGCGTTTAGGTTGTTTTCTCTTTGTTTTTTGTTCGTTTGTTGAGACAGCGTCTCACTCTGTTGCCCAAGCTGAAGTGCTGCAGTCATGGATCGCGGCAGCCTCAACCTCCCAGGCTAAAGCAATCCTCCCAACTCAGCCTCCCAAGTAGCTGGAACTAAAGGCATTCACCACCATGCCTGGCTAATTTTTGTTTTCTGGGTTTTTTTGGTAGAGTTGGAGTTTCACCATGTTGAAGCTGGTCGTGAACTTCTGAGCTCAAGGAATCCACACACCTTGGACCCCCAGAGTGCTAGGATTACTGGCATGAGCTACCACATCTGGCCCTCTTTGCTGTTCTTATAGACAATATATAATGAATATTGTTTACCTCCATCTTTGTGTACTGGTCCCATTCTTTTCCTAGGATGAATCATCAAAAATGAGATTGCTCAGTTGAAAGCAATAGAAAGCTGGCATCAGATCAGGGATGGTGGCTCACACCTATAATCCCAGCACTTTGGGAGGTCAAAGCAGGTGCATTGCTTGAGCCCAGGAGTTTGAGGCCAACCCGGGCAACATGGCGAAACCCCATCTCTACTAAAAATACCAAAATTATCGGGGCGTGGTGGTGCGTGCCTGTAATCCCAGATACTCAGGAGGCTGAGGTAGAAGGATCACCTGAGCCTTGGGAGGTCAGGGCTGCAGTGAGCCATGTGGGGGTCAATGCATTCCAGCCTGGGCAATAGAGCAAGACCTTGTCTCAAATAAATAAATAAATAAATAAATAAATAAATAAATAGCTGGCACCAGCTTGTACTCCTGCCAGTAAAACCGGATCGTGCCTACTTGCCTACAATTTTGCTGACACTGGGTTTTCCCGTGTTTAAAATCTACAGTGTCCTCGTGGTGCCCCAGTTGGTCTGTCCAGACACAGTGTTCCGGGGTGGTCTGGCTGGGATGGGGCTAAGGTCCTGGCACTACCTCTGTTAGGGACATTGGGCATCAGTCAGGGCAGAATTCTCATGATCTCAGCTGTCACCAGGGATTTCTCATTGTCTTTGTTTACTGCAGGATCCAGACACATTAGTCAACCCGCTGCCAAAGTCGACGTTGAATTTGATTATGATGGGCCTCTGATGAAGACGGAAGTCCCAGGGCCTAGATCTCGGGTGAGTTGAGCACACCTGAGTGGGGTATTTTGGAAAAGGGAGAAAGGGGCCTAAGAAGCAAGAGCACAGCCAAGCTTAGGGACCTGTATTGATTGTCAGCTGCTTTCAGAGAGTTCATCACCAGAGATCCGAGATATTCAATTAGGCCATTTTGCCCTAAGACACCAAAGAAGGGCTGGGAGCGGTGGCTCATGCCTGTAATCCCAGCACTTTGGGAGGTCGAGGCGGGAGGATCACTTGAGGTCAGGAGTTCAAGACCAGCCTGGCCAACATAGTGAAACCCTGTCTCTACTCAAAATACAAAAATTGGCTAGGAGTGGTGGCGCGTGCCTGTAGTCCCAGCTACTCGGGAGGCTGAGGCAAGGCAATCACTTGAATCCGGGAGGCAGAGTTTGCAGTGAGCTGAGATGGTGCCTCTGCACTCCAACCTGGGCGACAGAGCAAGACTCCATCTCAAAAAAAAAAAAGAAGCCAACGAAGGCATAACAGAGGAGATGTATCAGTTTTCTGTTACCACAGTAATGCTTCATAACAAACAGCCACAAAAATCCCACTAGCATAGAGCAAGCCAATTGCTCATGCACTTAAGGTTCATTGGGAGCTGGGTAGGCAACTCTGTTGGGCTCACCTGTATGCCTGGGGGATGGCTGGCTGTTAGTGGATCTAGGTTAGGCATGGCTTGAATCACTGCAGTGATTTGGTTCTCTTCCATGTGTCTGCCATGCTCCAGAAGGCTAGACGGGGCTTGTCCTCATGGAAATGACAAAGGTGTACAAAAGCAAGAGGAGAACATGCTACAGTTCTACTGAGGCCTGGTTGCTGTATGGGTCCGCCATCACTGCTGCCTCCTTTTGCTGGCCAAAGCAAGTCATAGCTTGCCTTAAGTCCAGAGTCAAGGGCTGGGGTACAACATCCAACCAACAGTGGAAAAACATGACAATGTTACATGGCACAGGGCTCAGAGATCAAATGCCCTTGAACTTGGTCTTGAAAGCTTTCTAATACAAATTTATTTTTTCTTTGCATATTTTGCATATTTCATCTGTAATGTCTTTTTTTTTTAACTGTCAAAACATACTTCTTTTGTCATTGCAACTATTTTATAAATCCAGAAATCTTTGTACTAATATAAGTGATTGTAGTTATTTTGGATAGTGTTTTGCTAACAAATGGGAGAGATTTTAAATGCATATTTCTATTGGGGAGATAGATTTTAATCTAGTAGTAGTAAAATTCTTGAAATACCTTTTCATGTTTTTTCCATGAATATTATCCTGTGTTTTTATGTGGAAATATATAATTTTATGACACTAACTGGTAACATCTATTTTATGTTGAATTACTTTTGGAGTTGAATCTTTGTAGTATCAAAGAAGCTAGTTTCTAATTCCCTGTTTCTGTATAGAATAAAGTACAGTGGTTTATGGAGTGTTTGGATTATAATTATAAATGGTTCTTTGATATGCAAGTTAATATTTTCAGTTATTTATATTCTTAAAGAGGTGTTAACACCATTTTTTCCCCAAATAACAGAGAATCTGTGTTTTTATGGACACTAGATAAACACCTTCAGCTTAAGATTTTCTTGCGAAATATTGTAGTTTATTTTATCTTTCAGGTGTCTGAATTTCAGCCTGTCTACTGTACTAGTAATTTAAGTGTGTAATGGAATAGTTTCCTGTCAACTATTTATGTCAAGTAATTTTTAAAGTAATATTGTTGACTAGCTAATAAAATATTAAGTTATAGAAAATGTCAAGACTTGGGAAAACATGAAAGACTTTAAGCTATTTTGGCAAAAAAGAGTGTGGACTTGCTACAATGCTTTTTTTCTTCTTGCCCGCAGGCGTTAATGAAACAGCTGAATATAATTCAGGTAAGTGAGGATGAGGTAACGTTCCTTGTGTTGCTTCTTTATCACAACTGAGTTAAAAGACAGATGCTTAATCTGTTCTGGCTCTTGTTTTAAAATAATGTAGTTGGCTTTTGTTCTAAATATTTTTTCTCATTTCCTTTGTGATTTCTTCTTTGACCCGTTGGTTATTTACCTGATGTTTAATTTCCACACTTTGGTAAATTTCCCAAATTTCTTTCTGTTATTGATTTCTGGTTTCATTCCATTATGGTTGGAAAGCACATTTTTGTGATTTCAATCCTGTTAAATTTATTGAGCCTTTTTTTATGGTCTAGCATATGGTCTATCCTGGAGAATATTCCCTCTGTACTTGAGAAGAATCTGCATTCCTCTGTTGTTGGGCAGAGTGTTCTATAGATGTTTGTTAGGTCGGTTGCTTTTAGAATATTGTTCAAATCTTCTGTCTCCTTGCTCACCTTCTGCTTCGTTGTCCTATCCATTATGGAATGCCAGATGTTGACATCTTCAACTATTATTATCAAACTGTTTTTCCCTTTGATTCTGTTTTTGCTCTATGTGTTCAGGGCTCTGATGTTAGGTGCAAATATGTTTATAATTGTCATATCTTCTTAGTGGATTGACCCTTTATAATATTAATATTATAATATTCTCTCTTTAGTAACATTTTTGTAGCCTATTTTTTCTGATATGAGTACAACCCCTTCTAGCTTTCTTATGGTTGCTGTGTGCATCAGATACCGTTCTCCATTGTTTTACTTTCAAACTGTTTGTGTTCTTGAATCTAAAGTGTCTTCTGTAAACAGCGTAGAGTTGGTTCTTTTTATCCAGTCTGACAGTCTCTGCCTTTTGATTGGATTGTTGAATCCATTCACAGTTAATGTTATTATTCATATGGTTGTATTTACAGCTGCCATTTATTGTTGTTCTCTATATGTCTTCTGTCTTTTGTTCTTTTGTTCCTCTCTTTTTTTTTTTGAGACGGAGTCTCGCTCTGTCACCCAGGCTGGAGTGCAGTGGTGAGATCTCGGCTCACTGCAAGCTCCGCCTCCCGGGTTCACGCCATTCTCCTGCCTCAGCCTCCCGAGTAGCTGGGACTACAGGCGCCCGCCACCGCGCCCGGCTATTTTTTTTTTTTTTTTGTATTTTAGTAGAGACAGGGTTTCACTGTGTTAGCCAAGGTGGTCTCAATCTCCTGACCTCGTGATCCGCCCGTCTCAGCCTCCCAAAGTGTTGAGATTACAGGGGTGAGCCACCGCGCCCAGCCTTTTTTTTGTATTTTAATGGAGTTTTTCTCTTATTGCCCAGGCTAGAGTGCAGTGGTGCAATCTCGGCTCACTGCAACCTCCGCCTTCCAGTTTCAAGAGATTCTCCTGCCTCAGCCTCCCAAGTCTCTGGGACTACAGGCGCCTGCTACCACGCCCAGTTAATTTTTTTGTATTTTTAGTAGAGACGGGGTTTCACCACGTTGGTCAGGCTGGTCTCGAACTGCTGACCTCGTGATTCACCTGCCTCAGCCTCCCAAAGCGCTGGGATTACAGGCATGAGCCACCCCATCCAACCCCCTTTTTTTTTTTTTTTTTGAACTGAAGTCTCACTCTGTCACCCAGGCTGGTGTGCAGTGGCACAATCTCAGCTCACTGCAACTTCCACCTTCTGAGTTCAAGCAATTCTCCTGCCTCAGTCTCCCAAGTAGCTGGGATTATAGGTGCCCGCTACCACACCTGGCTAATTTTTGTATTTTTAGTAGAGATGGGGTTTCACCATGTCGCCCAAGCTGGTCTCGAACTCCTGACTTCAAATAATCCACCTGCCTTGGCCTCCCAAAGTGCTGGGATTACAGGCATGAGCCACTGCGCTCAGCTCTCTTGTCATGTTTTTTATTTTGCATTAAGTGAGTACTTTCCAGTGTAACATTTTTATTTAACGATTACTATATATTTTTAGTTTTCTTTGAGGTTGCTCTAAGGTTTACCATACATATCTTAACAGAATCAACTTCAGATTTGTATCTCTTTTTGTGTTCTGATGTATAAAACTCATACAGAAAAATTCATGAAATATAAAATCACAGCTTACTGAACTATTATAAAGCAAACCACCCATGCCCTTAGCCAAAGCAAGAAATATATTGCCGGCACCCACAGATGCCCCTATGTATCCACAGATAGTCACGATATGGTGTACTTCACTGATCAAGCTTAATCCTGAAAGACCAAGAATCTAGGGAGTGGCGGTGAGCCTGAGTTAGTCTCTTTTTTTCTCCAAGAATGCAGAGGCTGTGCATTTTTTCTGCAATTACGAAGAGAGCCGAGGCAATTACCTGGTTGATGTGGACGGCAACCGAATGCTGGATCTTTATTGCCAGATCTCCTCTGTTCCCATAGGTAAGAGCTGGGAAATCACTCCTTGGAGATAACCTCTGTTTCTGTCTCTCCTAGTTGTGGCTATCCAGGTATTAGGATGTGGCTTCCAGCAGGCACATCCCAGGGTGTTGCCTGACACTTTGCTCAGGGGTAGGAAAAAAATAAGTAATGTGTAAAGGGACATATTATTAGACATATTATATGTCCTCTCTCATCTACTCCTTCCCCATATTCTACAAGGTAAGTATGTATTAATATCCCCATTTTGCAGACAGGTAAACAAAGCGTAGAAAGGTTTGGTACCTTGCATAGGAATCATAGCTAGAACGCAAACCCATTGGTGTGACGACAGTGGCCCCCAGGTAGGTGTCTTAGGTTGAGGGTCCTCGAAGAAGAGCCTGAGGTGAGGATTTCCTTTTTCCCCTGCTTTTTTTTTTTTTTT
>NW_012102732.1:1850316-1854529 GCF_000951045.1 Mandrillus leucophaeus | reverse complement strand
TTTTTTTTTAGAGACAGGGTCTCACTATGCTGTCCAGGCTGGTCTCAAACTCCTGGACTCAAGTGATCCTTCCGCCTCGGCCTCCCAAAGTGCTAGGATTACAGGTGTGAGCCACTGAAACCAGCCAGAGGTAGGGATTCTTGGGCAGGTTGTTGATTGAGGGAGAGCTCTCAGGAGAAAGGGGAGGAAAGGAAAGAGCCTAGGGCAGGGGGAAGAAGCTAAGAAGGAAGGTCTCAGCTGGAACTATCCACAGCCTGACCCCACTTGGGGCTCTGGAGCATGCACCACACCCCACAGTTGGTCTCAGAATGAAGGAAAGGGTCTGGCTTTTTATGCCCCTTCACCAGCCAGTCATCACCCATCAGCTGCCAGAGGGGAGAACTTGTATAATCTCCTGGGCAAAGCGGCTTCCATTTGCCAAGGGCCGTTTTCCAGGCAAGGAGGCAGCTGGAGTTATTATCAACCAATACACAGAGCAGCTGGGAAACAGCGACCTGCCCAGTAAAAGTGACCTTGGTGGGACGCCCACAGCCTCTGCCTCCCAGGGTCACCTCCCAGCCCCCAATCAGCATTCCCTCTGGACCCTGCTCAGCAGCCTGGAGCCTTTCCTTGAGACCCAGCCTTGGCTGTCCACACCGCTTCTTCTTCCCCCGCTCGTTTCCTCACACCTATTTATTTCCCACTAAGATGCTATTAGACAATAAGTGGACTCATTCTTTTGGGGAAGTCCATCATTCAGGAATGCCTCAGCCATGGAAGGCATTTTGGAGACAAAGATTTACAAAACCCCATCTCCCCTTTGTGTGGGAGTGGAAGGGATGGGCTCTTGACTTGTCCTGGGTTCAAATCCTGGCTCCACTATATATTAGCTGTGGGATTGTGACCCACCCCCCAGGAGTCCCTCAGTCTGAATGCCCAGCTAGCAACTGTGTGCATGAAGGTCAGGGAATCAGATTAGCAGCGTTTGTTAAAAAAAGTTAGAAGTTTGGTCAGGCACGGTGGCGCATGCTGGTAATCCCAGCGCTTTGGGAGGCCAAAGGAAGAGGAATTGCTTGAGGCCGGGAGTTTAAGACCAATCTGGGCATTATAGTGAGACCCAACCCCAATCTCTACAAAAAATTTTTTTAAATTAGCTAGGCATGCCTACAGGTGCATGCCTGTAGTCCCAGCTACTCTGGAGGCTCAGTCAGGAGGATCGCTGGAGCCCAGGAGTTTGAGGCTGCAGTGGGCTATGATCACACCACTGCACTTCAGCCTGGGCAACAGTGCAAGACCCTGTCTCAGTAAAAAACAAAAACGGAAACATTCTAGAAGTTCTAAAAGTTCTCTCTCTGGCCACCTGTCCTCCCATATCTGTAGTCTTCGAAAAGATTTTTTTAAGTTGATATTTATAGAGAATTTACTATGCATCTGGCATGTTGCCAAGTGCCTTATATGTTATCTCATTAAATGGCTACAACTGCCTTAGAGTAGGGTCTTTTAACATCACCTCCAGTTGACTGATGGGCCCAAGTTTCAGGAGCTTACAGGGTTTTCCCGGCATACACAGGGAATCCAAGGCAAAGCCAGTGTGTGAACAAATGACTCTGTGCCTCCCAAGCTTATTTCTATGGTAGCTGCCTTGCAGACAGCTGCCCCTGCCCTGCCCTGAAATGTGGGGGTCCCACAGCATCAAAAGCCCAAGGCAGGATTTCCCCGATCAGAGGGACCAGCTCTGCTCTCATCTCTTCTTCAGAAGCCAGTAAGGCACACCGCATCTGAGGCTAAATGAGGTTTACCTGGAAGGGGCTTATCTCTCCAGAGGCAAAAAAAGGTCATGAACACACAGGCAGTGTTGATAAGGAGCCAGGGCTTAAAGACCTTTGGCCCGGAAACAGTTGGAGAAACCCAGAGTGTTCTTTTTTTGAGTAAGGCGCACTTTTCAGTCTTGGGCCCAGCATGTGTTGGAGTAGGATGGGGGAGTGCCAGGGATGAATGTTAATAGTCCTCCCCACCTTTGTCCCCCTTTGTGACTCTCCCATCTATCTTCTCGACCAGGCAGCGTGGAACCCCAAGGCATTTCAAATCACTTTCACTTTTCTATTCTATTAGGAGAAAGTCTGCCCTGGGTGATGCCAGGTCTTTAATACCTGTCTCCACTGGCTGATCTGTTACTGTGGAGGAGCGCGTGGCCCAGGCTCAGAGGCTTGGGCAGGCAACAGAAAGATTGTGCCCATGGCATTCAACCTCTGGCCACACTGATACAAAGTCTCCTTTCAAAGTAAATGTATTTGGCCGGGCACAGTGGTTCATACCTGTAATCCCAACATTTTGGGAGGCTAAGACAGGAAGATAGCTTGAGCTCAGGAGTTTGAGACCAGCCTGGCCAGCATGGTGAAACCCTGTCTACAAAAATAAAAAACAAAAAGTAGCCGGGCATGGTGGTACACACCTGTAATCCCAGCTATTCAGGAGGCTGAAGTGGGAGGATTACTTAAGCTGGGGAGGTTGAGGCCGCAGTGAGCCGTGATTACACCACTGCACTCCAGCCTGGGCAACAGAGTGAGACCGTGTCTCAAACAAACAAACAAACAAACAGTAAAAAAAAGAAAAGCTTCAAGGGGTGAATTCTGAGATTAGCTGGTGATGTTCAAATTCAGCAGGAGTTAGTATGAACCTTATGGTGGAAATTCAGGCCATGACATCAGCAAGCTCGTTTTGCACAAACTCCAGTTGACCATCTTGGTCCCCCTATGGCTTCCAGACACATGAAAGTGAGGATGCATTCATCAGGGTGAGAGCTGTGATTTTTGGAAACTCAAGTCAAACACATGAGGTCAGCTGCTGAGTTCTTTTCGCAGAGAGAGACACTGCTGCCCTCTTGTTCTCCAACCTTATGTGTAATTGTCTCCCAGGACTGACTGGGAGATGATCTGCAGGGCAGGTGCATTAATTATCAGGAGATAGAAAGTGGCTTGACTTCAGGCCGGGTGCGGTGGCTCACACCTGTAATCCTAGCACTTTGGAAGGCCGAGGTGGGTGGATCACTTGAGGACAGGAGTTCAAGACCAACCTGGCCAACATGGTGAAACCCCGTATCTACTAAAAATACAAAAAAATTAGCCAGGCATGGTGGCACACACCTGTAAACCCAGCTACTCCGGAGGCTGAGGCACGAGAATCGCTTGAACCTGGGAGGCAGAGGTCACAATGAGCCAAGATTGTGCCACTGCACTCCAGCCTGGGCAATAAGGCAAGACTGCTGAAAAGAAGAGGGGGTGGGGAAGGGAGGGGAGCTTGACTTGTTAGGGGAGGCCAACATGCAATAGAATGGTTAAGAATGTCTTTCAAAAAGCCCTGGAAGATTACAACAATCTCGCTTGAGTCTAACATAACTACAGAGTAATCCTTATTAATTAACTTCAAATATTTTAATTTTAATTTTTTTTCTTTTTTTATTTCTTCTTTTTTAAAAAATGGGATACATGTGTAGAACCTGCAGGTTTGTTACATAGGTATACGTGTGCCGTGGTGGTGTGCTGCACCTATTGTCTCGTTATTTTAATTTTTAATAGAGTGGGGAACCGTGTCTTTCCCAAGCCTGAGCCCCATCTCAGTTCCTCTCCCAGAAGCAACCATTATTATCAGCTTCTTCTAGAGAGAGATTCAGTGAGTGTGTAAGCACCCACATATCCTGTGTCTCTCCTTCTTCACTTAGCAGATCTCAGAGATTATTCTAACTCAGCACAAATAAATCTCTCTCACCCTTTTCTACAGCTGATTCGTTACATTAGAAGGCTTATTTCCCTGACCCACTATTGATGGATGGTAGGTTGCTTTCAAGTCTTGAGATATGAGTGTCACAGTAAGATCCATGCTCATAGATCTTTATACACACTGTAGGATAAATTCATAGAAGAGCAATTGCTGAATCCGAGTGTGCTAAGCCTTGTCGTGCAGTGTCAAGCCCAGTCTGGACGGTAAATGCCGTGGGACTCTGGGAATAAGCAGATGTATGAAGGCAGGACGAGGCCTGCGGGTCACAGATTGCAGGTGGCATCACTACTCACTCAGTCCCTGAGCAAACATTCGTCGAGATTTGACTCAGCCAGTGGGTGCTGGGAAGGAAGGTGAGGATCTTCTCTGCAATTCGGTACTCGGGACTGTTGAACCACACTCCCCAGTCAGCCCCGGGCTTGAAATTTTCTTACGTTTATCTCCTTTTTAATATTTT
>NW_012102732.1:1848324-1849966 GCF_000951045.1 Mandrillus leucophaeus | reverse complement strand
CTCCTGACCTCAGGTGATCCGCCTGCCTTAGCCTCCCGAAGGGCTGGGATGTCAGGCGTGAGCCACCATGCCCGGTGCATTTATTTTGCCTTATGTTTATGTAATCCAGTAGGTCTCAAACCTGAACAAGCATCAAAATCTCCTAGAGAATTTGTTGGATTTCTAGGCTGCCCCCTGAGAGATTCTGAGTCAGGGGTGTTAGGTAGGGCGCCAGTAATCTCTTTTTGTCAACAAAGGATAAAAGATCCTTTGGTGTTTAAAGAGAGTTGCGGAGTTGGAAAGGAAGGGAGAGGGAAGGAGAGGAGGGAGGGGCATGGAGAACCCGTGGATGCAATGAGATCTCTAACAATACTCTCCTGCCCTCAGGTTACAGCCACCCCGCCCTGCTGAAACTCATCCAACAGCCTCAAAATGCGGTAGGTCTTGGGGTTACACAGAATAAAGACAAAATGTGTTCATGGCCATTCACAGAATCACTGGGCAGACTTTGGCAATAGTCCTTGCATTCATTCATTCCATAAATATTTATCGAGCCTGTACTATGTGCCAGGTATGTGGAATGCCTTGATGAACGAAAACGCAGTGCCCACATTCCCACGGAGGCAGTCAACTAACCACACACATGAATAGAGGATTGCAACCATATTAAATGCTACAGAGTAAGATAGGCAGTGCTTCGTGGGCATAAAAGAATGATGCTAACAGTTAATGTTTATGGAGAGCATAATTTGCACCCAACGCTGTGTTCAGCGCTTTCTAGCTATAATATTGACAAGTCTGTGAAGCAGGTACTCTTGTTATCCCCATTTTACACATACAGAAACTGAGGCACAGAGTGGTTAAGTATTTGCCCAAGGTCACACAGCTAGTGGAGGCGCTGAGAAGAAACCCACAGGAGCTGAGTTATTTGCGGATGGAGAGGGTGGGTGTCAGGGAGGCTTCCCAGGGAAAAGACTTTTCAGCTGAGAACTGAAGGAAAGGAAGGTCTGGCAGGTCAGGAGTCGGAAGGAATGGCCCCAGCAGGGAGAAGAGGGCAGCGGCGAGGGCAGCGGCGTGGCTGGAGCAGAGAGAATGGGGAGGGATCCAAGGAGGACTAGAGTAGCAGGAGGGCACATGGTTTTCAGACGCCCCCTAGACCGGGGTTCTGAACTCTCACACTGTTGACATCTGTAGCCAGATAATTCTGTGTTGCGAGGGGCTGTCCTGTGCATTGAGATACTGAGCGGCATCCCTGGACTCTACCCACTAAATGCCAGTAGCAACTCCCTCCTGAGGCTGTGACACCCAAAAAATGTCTGCAGACATGGCCAGTTGTCCCCTGGTGGATACAGTCACCCCACGTGAGAACCCCTGCAATAGACGACATTCGTCTCTATCCTGAGAGAAGTAGAAAGCCATTGCACATTTACACTAAAGTATATGGCTGGTCACGGTGGCTCACACCTGTAATCCCAGCACTTTGGGAGGCTGAGGCGGGCAGAGCACTTGAGGTCAGGAGTTCGAGACCAGCCTGGCCAGCATGGTGAAACCCCGTCTCTACTAAAAATACGAAAATTAGCCAGGTGTGGTGGTGCAAGCCTGTAATCCCAGCTACTTGGGAGGCTGAGGCAGGAGAATCGCTTGAACCCAGGAGGTGGAGGTT
>NW_012102732.1:1844081-1846699 GCF_000951045.1 Mandrillus leucophaeus | reverse complement strand
GCTGCTGTAGAGGGAACTGGCGTCCTCCTGAAGGTGTCTGATGAGGCCCACTGCGGCCGGAGCCTCTCGAATGTGTTTACATCCAATGCCTGGCTTTGTTTTGAAACGTTGTGCAAATCCCAGATGCCTTGGCAGTTGGTGCTGAAAAAAAATGTGTCAACAAACATGTCAGACACATTTGCAGTGTCAACCGCCTCCAGAGGCAGAACCGTCCTCAACAACACATGACGTCAAGGCCCAGAGATTCCGGCTGGGTGTGGTGGCTCATGCCTATAATCTCAGCACTCTGGGAGGCTGAGGCGGAAGAATCCCTGAGGCCAAGAGTTGGAGACCAGCCTGGGCAACATATCGAGAGCCTGTCTCTACAGAAACCGTTTTTAAAAAAATTAGCCGGGTGTGGTGGTGCATACGTGTAGTTCCAGCTACTCAGGAGGCTGAGGTGGGAGGATTGCTTGAGCCCAGGAAGTCATTGCAGTGAGTTGTGATCTTGCCACTGCACTCCAGCCTGGGTGACAGAGTGAGACCTTGCCTCTAAAACAAAACAAAACAAAAATATATCCCAAAAAACAAAGGCCCAGGGATTCTGATTTCAGGGGACAGTACTATCCTTTCCCTGCCGGGAGCTCCCCCAACTTTCCCTATTCCCCGCTGACCTTTCACCTCTCTCTCCCCTCTCACCTAGTCGGGGACTGGTTCTAACCCTCAAGTCTCCCACTTGGCTTTCTGCCAGCAACCTCTCCGCATCGATCCCTCCCACCTCCCTTCTCACCTCCTCCAAACCATCCTCCAAACTGCACCGTACGTGGAACCCTTCCCCGGTACTCACTGCCTTCCGGCTGTGTCCCAGTCTTCTCCACCTCAAATGCCAAGCCCTTGGAGAGCTGCCTCCCACTTTCTTCTTTAGCCTTATTGCTTGACATTTGCTCATTCATTGGTTATTGACTGGATGCTTCCAATGTGTCAAGCACTGTTTTCCGCGCTGCGATTTGATGGTGAATCCACATTCTCCATCCCGGTCTGGGCTGAGTTGTTCTGCAGAGGAACTGGGTTTGGGGCTTGATGAAAAGAGCACCCTGACGCAGTCTTAGAGAGGGGACAGCTGACCTCCACGGGCTAAAAGGTTTTCAGCAGGACACGCCCAGGGCAGTAGGCTGGGCCACTATTGGCTGACATCTTGGGTCTTCCAAATTTTGGGCTAGAGATGGACTCAGGTGGTGGCGATGGTATTCTACTTGTACAGGGCAGGTTCCTGCCAGGTCACCAAAGTCCCGAGAAGGGGTTTATCAACCCTTTTGCACCCAAACCAAACCACCCTGAAACTCCAGCATCATTCCTTCATGTGACTCCCTAAAAATGAAACCACGTCCCTTAGATCTAATATCTGGATTCCAATTGTGATTTCTTTTTTCTTCTTCTTTCTTCCTTCTTCTTCCTTCTCCTTCTTCTTCTCCTTTCTTCTTTCTTCTTTCTCTCTCTGTCACCCAGGCTAGAGTGGAGTGGCTCGGTCATAGTTTATTGCAGCCTCGAGCTCCTGGACTCAAAAGATCCTCCCACCTCAGCCTCCTAAGTGACTGTGATTATAGGCGTGAGCCACCGTGCGCAACCTCCAGTTACTATTTCTTATGTCACCAGGACCATCTCATTACATTGCTCACAAGTTATACAATAATCATGGATATTGCATGTACACAGTCACATTGCAATGAATGCACATAGCACAGCGGGCTTTACCAAGTAAGACACCTGCCATCCTGTGACCTCTGGGTCTTTGCCTCTGCATCACTCTTCCTTTGAGACTGAACTCCTGCATCCTCTGTATGCCATATCATCTCACTGGCTCCTTACAAGCACCTAGTGAAGAGTCTCCAGTTTGGCAGATGAGAAGCCCAAAGCTCAGGGAGGTTAAGTGAGTTGCCCAAGGTTGCACAGCCACTTAAGCCAAAGCCAATTCTCTTCATGCTGCACCCTATGCCTACTGAGCTGACTGCAAGGGTTTAGAAACCTATCCTCATTTGATCCCGATACCCGATGTCCCAGATATCTTCTGTTCTTAACGTCACGCTTTCTCGAGCAAGAACATCACCCCCACATCATTCCTAGATCCAGATAGGCTGTCAAGTTGCCAGCCAGCCCTGCTGTCCCCTTCTGGGAGCCACTTGCCTGCTGCCACTGAGGGCCAGCTTGCTTCCACCCTATTCTCATGATGTGATTTCTTAGGAGCCCTGCTAACAGGTCAGAGCCAGAAGGAAATGCTCCTTAAAGTCCCCTCCAAGGTTGGGCACAGTGGCTCACACTTGTAATCCCAGCACTTTGGGAGGCTGAGGCAGGAAGGTCGCTTGAGTCCAAGAGTTCAAGACCACCCTGGGCAACATGGCGAAACCCCATCTCTATAAAAAATACAAAAAATTAGCTGGGCGTGGTGGCGCATGCCTGTAGTCCCAGCTACTTGGAAGGCTGAGGTGGGAGGATCACTTGAGCCTGCGAGGTCAAGGCTGCAGTAAGCTGATATCATGCTACTGCACTCCAACCTGAGAGACAGAGCAAGACCCTGTTTTAAAAAAAAAAAAAGGGCCGGGCGCGGTGGCTCAAGCCTGTAATCCCAGCACTTTGGGAGGCCG
>NW_012102732.1:1824133-1843782 GCF_000951045.1 Mandrillus leucophaeus | reverse complement strand
CCCTTCCAGGCAAGCCAAGGTCTCTGGGTTGTGCCAAGCATGAGCATTTTCGGGTGGAGGCTACCTGGAGTATCTGACAGACAGTGGCATCTGAAGTCAGTAAACCTAGATCTGAGTTGTGGTTTTTCTCCTTCTTGGCTGTGTGACTTGGGGCGAGTTGTTTGACCTCTCTGGTCCTCAGTCTCCCCAACTCTACAATGAGGACAGCTAACTTCCTTTACTACTTATCCTATAGCCAACTGAGTGATCACAAAGCAGAAAAAGCAAGAGGTAGGAATCTTCCAGTTTCTAGCAGCACAAGCCAAGTCCTAAAGTCCCTGGGAGAATCATCTCTGGGGACCCCTCTGCCCTCGGGTCTCCTCCTATACAGTGATGCTGCTTTTTGGATTTGCACTGAGTGCATTACACTGATTTTGCCCAAGAAACTCTTTCTCTACCCCAAAAGTCCCTTTCTGTATTTTTAGTAGAGAAAAGGTTTCACCATGTTGGCCAGGCTGGTCTCGAACTCCTGGCCTCAAGCAATCCACCCACCTCGGCCTCCCAAAATGCAGGGATTATAGGCGTGAGGCATTGCACCCTGCCTGTTTTTTAGCCATTCTAATGGTGAAATATATAAAGAAAGAGACTTACAGGAAGTTGCAAAAACCAGTACAAAGAGCCCCATGTACCCTTCCCTCAGTTTTCCCTAGCGGCAGCAGCATCCTAGATAATGCCAATGCAACATTGCAACCAGGACACTGACCCTTTTTAAAACATCCACAGCAATCCTAGCGGATTTCTCTAAAAGTTTGAGGAAACCTGCCATGCTGCACCCCGACAGAACGTCATCATCCTGCAACCCCATTCGGAGGCTTTTTGAACACAGGGACTCTGAAAAGCACCGTTTGTAGGCAGGGAGCTGGGTCAGGCCCCCAGAAGTCACCGTTTGTCTCTTGCCCTTTTGCAGAGCATGTTCGTCAACAGACCTGCCCTGGGAATCCTGCCTCCGGAGAACTTTGTGGAGAAGCTCCGGGAGTCCTTGCTCTCGGTCAGTTCTAGAGAAGCAATCCCACTGTCTTCAGACGTGGTACTGGCAGGGGAAGGGAAAAGTGGAGATGCCAGCAATGAAGAATAAGGTGTTGCTACGGAAATCCTTCTCTCTGAGCTTATTCTTCCATGCAGAGTATTTTAAATTTTTCTTTTAAAGGACAGAAGGGATTCTTTGTGTGCAGGACAAAAGGAACTGGGGAAATGAATATGAATATATGATAGGAGCCTTGCATATGTCATTCAATCCTGCCCTCACTTCTTGGTTTTAGTTACTACAAACAATTAAAGCCTTTGGGAACCTCCATGTCCCTCCTGGAACGTGTAGGTGTCTTAGACAATGGCAGGTGCATCAGGAGAGAGCTTTCCCCCCCTTCTTTCCTCTCTGCCAGCCTCAGGGCCTCCCTAGGCTTCTCTGCCACCTTTGGAAAAACCTGAGTCCACCCTCCCAGTCTGACACCTTCCAGGACAGCCCTGGTTCTGCCTATCCCTGGTATGGCCCCTGCGAAGATTCAGCTCCAGCCAGGGGAAGCCAGAGTACAGGAGTCATGATGAGCCTGGGCTCATGGCTGTTTCCCTCCCCGCAGGTGGCTCCCAAAGGGATGTCCCAGCTCATCACCATGGCCTGCGGCTCCTGCTCCAATGAAAATGCCTTCAAGACCATCTTCATGTGGTACCGGGTGAGGTTTGGGGCACGCACACACACAGGCTCCCTAGCACCTCGCCACACCTTCACTCGTTGTCTGACTGTTTTTTCCAATGGGCTGGAATATTAGACGTCAGTACCAGGGTTAAAATACAGGGAGGGCCACTGCTGGATGGCACTTTCCAGACAGCCCAGTGGGGTATGGTGCAAAGGGCTGAGGCTTTGGCATCAAAACTATGCGGTGTGGGCTGGGCCCAGTGGTTCACGCATGTAATCCCAACACTCTGAGAGGCACAGGTGGGCGGATCACTTGAGTCCAGGAGCTTGAGACCAGCCTGGGCAACATGACGAAACCCCATCTCTACCAAAAAAAAATTCAAAAATTGGCCAGGCATGGTGGTGCATGCCTGTAGTCTCAACTATTCTGGAGGCTGAGGTGGAAGGATTGCTTGAGCCTGGGAGGTCAAGGCTGCAGTGAGCCATGGTTGTGCCACTGCATTTCAGCCCGGGTGACAGAGTGAGACCCTGTCTCAAAAAACAAAGAAACAAACAAACAAAAAAACTATGCAGTGTGACTACTTTATTTTATTTTATTTAAATATTTATATTTAATCTTGTTTAAATATTCTAAATTGCAGAGACAGAGCCCCACTTTCTTGCCCAGCCTGGTCTCAAACTCTTGGCCTCAAGCAATCCTCCTGTCTTAGCCACCCAAAGTACTAGGATTACAGATTTGAGCCCGCACACCTGGCCTCCATTCTTCCTGGCAAAACACATACACTCTCAGCAGATCTTAATCCAACAGATCTAAATCGTTGCTGATGGTGCTTAATGCATTATGCATGTTAGTTTCTTTTGTTGCAAGCACAGCTGGTAGCCTCATGTTTCAGTACAGACCTGTAACAATTAATATGTGAGATCCACTCCTGAGAAAGCACTGTCTACTTGTCTGGACTGGATATTGGTTTGGTTGGAAAGTTGAAGCCCCGAATACCCCAGAGCATCTCTGAGATTTTGTTCTCTTCTATTGTTTCAGAGCAAGGAAAGAGGGCAGAGGGGCTTCTCCCAGGAGGAGCTGGAGACGTGCATGATTAACCAGGTGAGTGCAGCTGGGCTTGTACCACATACATCTGGGGAAGCTGCACAGCCTCTCCCAGGCTGTTGCCGGCTGGCTGGCACTGTCCTTCTCAATTAGGAAGGGCCAGGCTGGGCGCCGTGGCTCATGCCTGTAATTCCAGCACTTTGGGAGGCCGAGGCAGGTGGATCACCTGAGGTCAGGAGTTCGAGACCAGCCTGGCCAAGATGGTGAAACCCCCTCTTTACTAAAAAGACAAAAAATACCTGGGCGTGGTGGCGCACGCATGTAATCCCAGCTACTTGGGAGGCTGAGGCAGGAGAATCACTTGAACCCGGGAGGTGGATGTTGTAGTGAGCCGAGATCACACCACTACACTCCAGCCTGGGTGACAGAATGAGACTCCTCTCAAAACAGAAAACCAAACAAGCGAAAACAAAAGGCTGGCTGCTGTGGTTCATGCCTGTAATCCCAGCACTTTGGAAGGCGAAGGCAGGAGGATCACCTGAGGTCAGGAGTTCCAGACCAGCCTGGCCAACATGGCGAAACCCTGTCTCTACTGAAAATACAAAAATTAGCCAGGTGTGGTGGTAGGTGCTTGCAATCCCAGCTACTCAGGAGGCTGAGGCAGGAGAATTGCTTGAACCCAGGAGGCAGAGTTTGTAGTGAGCTCAGATCATACCACTGCACTCCAGCCTGGGCGACAGAGCAAGACTCCATCTCAAAACAAAACAAAACAAAACACAACAACAACAACAAAGGAAGGGCCCCCAAGGTGTTCCCAGTCTCAAGTCCATTCCCTGGGTATCAAGGCTGAGTGGAGGTTAGGCGCAGTGGCTCACACTTGTAATCCCGGCACTTTGGGAGTCCAAGGCAGGTGGATCACTTGAGGTCAGGAGTTCAAGACCAACCTGGCCAACATGGTGAAACCCTGTCGCTACTGAAAATACAAAAATTAGCCGAGCATGATGACACAGGCTTTCAGTCCCAGCTACTCGGGAGGCTGAGGCAGGAGAATCGCTTGAACCTGGGAGGCGGAGGTTGCAGTGAGCAGAGATTGAGCCACTGTACTTCCAGCCTGAGTGACAGAATGAGACCCCGTCTCAAAAAAAAAAAAAAGCTGAGTGGAGATCTCCCTGACCAGCCTTCACCAGTTTCTTAGGACGACTGTCTGAATTTGACAGGTCTCCAAAGGCCATTAACATATTTTCTAGAATAATCCAAATTGTCAGCAGGAATGTATACGCATGGGTGTTCACCGCCTTGGTGTTTACAGTAATAATAGCCAGAAAAGACTAGAAACCACCAATATTGGGGAAAGACTAATTAAATGTAGGGATTCGAAGTGGAACCAAGGATACCACTGCTGGGGGTCAGAGGTGACCAGGGGCCACAGGGAAAACCAGGTGGATGAGATTCCAAGCTCCCCACCCAGCTTTGCCCAGAACAGGCCTGGCCTCCTCTGTTTTGTGTATGAGGTCCCATTAAGATTTAGACCGAAGGGTCTGCTGCTTTAGAAAAAAAACAAAAAGAAAATACTGTGTTATGATCACCTACAAACAAAAACAAAACAAAATAAGGCTGGGCATAGTGGCTTATGCACTTTTTAGTCCCAGCACTTTGGAAGGCCGAGGCAGGAGGATTGCTTGAGCCCAGGAGTTGGAGACCAACCTGGGCAACAAAGTGAGACTTTGGCTCAAAAAATAAAAAATTAAAAAAAAACAGGAGCCGCTGAACTTAATTACCCTCTGCTAACATTCTAATATTCTGCAGTAAAAATAGTTACTTAGGGTTTCTTTTGGCCTGGACGTGTTTGGTATAATTTTGTAAGAACAGTAGAATGTAAATTATATGGTCACTGGGCTCTCAAACATGTAAATGAATATACAGGAAAATATTAGATGGAATCCTGCCGGCATATTTACAATGGCTTGCCTCTGGGTGGTGAGACAGGGTTTTTTTTTTTTTTTTTTTTTTTTTTTTTTTTGAGACGGAGTCTTGCTCTGTCACCCAAGCTGGAGTGCAGTGGCCGGATCTCAGCTCACTGCAAGCTCCGCCTCCCGGGTTCACGCCATTCTCCTGCCTCAGCCTCCTGAGTAGCTGGGACTACAGGCGCCCACCACCTCGCCCGGCTAAGTTTTTGTATTTTTAGTAGAGATGGGGTTTCACTGTGTTAGCCAGGATGGTCTCGATCTCCTGACCTCGTGATCCGCCCGTCTCGGCCTCCCAAAGTGCTGGGATTACAGGCTTGAGCCACCGCGCCCGGCCAAGACAGGGTTTTTTTTTTATAAATGCTTTCTTAATATATATTTTTTCCTAACCACACCTCTTGCTAGCAAATGTATCTACACCTTTCTCCATATTCAAATAAACTTACATAAATTTACACTAAAAATTTTTCTTGTTTTTTTTCCTGGCCCTTTTTTTTTTTTTTATGGACCTTATCCTATCTCTCATTCTCTTTCTCTTATTTATTTTTTTGCCTGAGACAGGGTCTCACTCTGGTCCCCAGACTGCAGTGCCGTGGTGCGATCACGGCTCAATGCAGCCTGACCTCCAAGGCTCAAGCAGTCCTCCTGCCTCAGTGTCCTGAGTAGCTGGGACTACAGGCACCTGCCACCATACCCAGCTAATTGTTTTAAAATTTTTATAGAGGCAGAGTCTCACTATGTTGCCCAGGCTGGTCTCGAACTTCTGAACTCAAGTAATCCTCCCACCTCGGCTTCCCAAAGTGCTGAGATTAGAGGTGTGAGCCACCGTGCCCAGCCTCCTACGTCTTTCTCTAACTCTGCTTTTCCCACTCGATATCCATGGGCATCCTAGACCATCGACATTTTTGGATCTCACTCCTCATCATTCATGGCTGAATCCAAATATGCAAAATGATGTGTATGTATTAATTACATGTACAATCAGAAGACAAATAAAAAAAATGACAAGAGGCCAGGCATGGTGGCTTACACCTGTAATCCCAGCACTTTGGGAGGCCAAGGTGGGTGGATCACCTGAGGTCAGGAGTTCCAGACCAGCCTGGCCAACATGGCGAAACCCTGTCTCTACTAAAGATACAAAAATTAGCCGGACGTGGTGGCGGGTACCTATAATCCCAGGTACTTGGGAGGCTGAGGCAGCAGAATCACTTGAACCCAGGGGGAGCTGTGGTTGCAGTGAGCCAATATCACACCACTGCACTCCAGCCTGGTGACAGAGCAAGACTCCATCTTAAAAAAAACAAAACAAACAAACAAAAAAAACCACAAGAGGGTTTCTGGAAATTGTGGGAGGAGGTCTTAGGGTTTTTTCCGGAGGTCTCAGGGAATTGGTGCTCAACCAACCTGAGACGATGCCAACCTCCTAGAGACTTGGGGGCCCCCACAGTTGCCTCTGAGGCACCTCTAGCAGTTCTGCCTGAGTCAGCTGGAAACATGTTGGGATTTCCTTGCTGGGTGGAGAGTCAGAAAACAATGCAAGGACTGGCAGCTGTGCCGTTTACTTGGGGCTGGGAAGGGATGGGGTGTCCATGCACCCCTCCTGAACCCAAGGCACAGCTACCATAGGAGAGCACCCGGTGGGGGCTTCCCCTCGACCGCTTTCTAGCACACAGACCCCTTCCAAAGGCCTCGGGGGGGGCGGTTCCTGCAAGGTGCCTGGCTCAGCCCCTTGCCTCAGGTCACCCTGGGAAGCAAGCGTGCACCCATCAGCCCCTGACCCGCTGACACCTGCAGAGGCCTGAGTAGCACGCAGCCAGGGGATGGGGAGGAAGTTGAAGAGCCTGTAGAACAGGGGCTGAAAACCCAGGAGTCCCCAGGGGCTGAAAACCCAGGAGTCCCCAGCGGCCAGAGGAAGGTGGGCAGTGGGTGCTGCTTGGTCACCTACGGTTACCACAGCAGGAAAATGGATCCAAACGGTATAGCACTGGTGAGAAGCCAGAAGTTCAGGTCTTTATGTGAAATTTCTTGATTTTAAATTTTGCAACTTTTTTTTGAGACAGAGTCTTGCTCTTGTTGACCAGGCTGGGGTGCAGTGGCGCGAACTCGGCTCACTGCAACCTCTGCCTCCCGGGTTCAAGCAATTCTCCTGTCTCAGCTTCCCAAGTAGCTGGGATTACAGGCCCCCACCATCATGCCTGGCTAATTTTTGTATTTTTAATAGAGACAGGGTTTCAGCATGTTGGCCGGGCTGATCCCAAACTCCTGACCTCCAATGATCCGCCTGCCTCAGCCTCCCAAAGTGCTGGGATTGTAGGCGCAAGCCACTGCACCCAGCCTAAATTTTGTGACTTAAAAAAAAAAAAAGTAAGTATGTATGCAAAATAAAACGTGTGTCTTGGATATAGACCCCAGTGGTCCCATGTGTAACTTCTGCCTGAGAAGGATTCCTGGTTCTTCTGATAGATTTCTGTGTCCCTCTGGACTTGCAGAGGCAACAATACAGTTCCCCCAACCTTACAACTGTGACTAATGACTGATATTTCTTGGTTTTAGGCCCCTGGCTGCCCCGACTACAGCATCCTCTCCTTCATGGGCGCGTTCCACGGGAGGACCATGGGTAAGGAGGGACCAGTACGCTCCCAAGGTGGTGTTTAGAATAATAATAATAAGAGCAACAATCGCGGCAGCTGACATTGGCAGTTTGCACATATTGTCTCACCGATTCCACACAGTCCCCTGCAGAGTGGGGATTATTATTCCTGCGGTGCAGATGTGGGAATCAGGGTTTGGGAAAGAGGAAGGATTTCCAAGGCTATTCAGTGACAGATCCGGGATTTGAACTATTGACTCTGTCTTCAAAGCCTGCGCTGCATCGGTGATTAATCGCAGTGCAAACACATACCCACTCACGCATGCCAATTAAGGGTTCAAGAGTTCCCCCTTCAGCTTCCGGATGAGAACTGGGGTTCAGTATCAAAACATCTCATGTACTCCCCTACTATGTAGGGAGTACTACTGAGTAGTAGCTACTCACCTCATGTACCTACTATGCACCCAGAAAAGCTAAAATTTAAACGATTAAAAGAACTGGGGTTTCACAGGCAACAGGCCCCCCTGCTCATCGACAGCCGCATACTGAAATGCGTATCATCTCCTTTGCAAAGAGTGCTGCCTGCTTCCCTAGGCCAAGTGTTTGCTTTTCTGTTTTGCTCAACTCAGGTTGCTTAGCGACCACGCACTCCAAAGCCATTCACAAGATTGACATCCCTTCCTTTGACTGGCCCATCGCGCCGTTCCCACGGCTGAAATACCCTCTGGAGGAGTTCGTGAAAGAGAACCAACAGGAGGAGGCCCGCTGTCTGGAAGAGGTAATGCTCATACCCTCCGGATCCTCCCTAACCACCAGTCCCGTTGCTCTTGCCGCCCCAAGACTTGGCCCAGGAGAAGAGAAACAGATGAAGCATTTATCTGGGGACCTGTGCAGAGCTCCCCCAGGGGGAAGTAGGGACACAGAGGCCTTGCGTCCCAAATATTCCATATTGGGAGAGTTCATGAGACTCTGTCACAGCATCCATCACCCGACTCTGATACCAATTTCTGTATCACTTAAGTTTCTTGGAAGACAAGCATCAATGACTAAAGTAAGAGAAAATAGATCTGTTGAAAGAATATGAGGGCCGGGCGCAGTGGCTCTGCCTGTAATCCCAGCACTTTGGGAGGCTGAGATGGGCGGATCACCTGAGGTCGGGAGTTCGAGACAGCCTGGCTAACATGGATAAACCACATCTCTACTAAAAATACAAAATTAGCCGGGCATGGTGGTGCATGCCTGTAATCCCAGCTACTCCGGAGGCCAAAGCAGGAGAATCACTTGAACCCGGGAGGTGATGGCTGCCGTGAGCTGAGATCACACTATTGCACTCCAGCCTGGGCAACAAGAGTGAAACTCCATCTAAAAAAAAAAAAAGAAAAAGAAAACAAAGAAAAGTATCTCAGAGCTTCGTTGGGGTGACTGGTGGAGACCTAGGTCAAAATCATATCACCCAAACAGAGGCTTTTCCTTAGCTGTACATAACAAAGAAAGATTTCACTTGTTAGTCTATCTAGGTGTACGGTTTGGGGTTTTTCTTTTCTTTTTTTTTTTTGAGACAGAGTTTCACTCTGTCACCCAGGCTGGAGTGCAGTGGCACGATATCTCGGCTCACTGCAACCTCTGCCTCCTGGGTTCAAGTGATTCTCGTGCCTCAGCCACTGGAGTAGCTGGGATTATAGGCATGCGCCACCATGCCCAACTAATCTTTGTATTTTTAGTAGAGATGAGGTTTCATGGTAGCCAGGCTGGTCTGGAACTCCTGACCTCAAGAGATCTGCCCGCCTTAGCTTCTCAAAGTGCTGGGATTACAGGTGTGAGCCACTGTGCCCGGCCTCTTTCTTTTTAATGAAGACACGATCTTTCTCTGTTGCACAGGCTGGAATGCAGTGATGTGGTCATAGCTCACTGTGATCTCACAGTCCTGGTTCAAGGGGTCCTCCCACCTCAGCCTCTCAGATAGCTGAGACTACAGGCACGCAGCCACCATGCCCAGCTAATTTTTAAATGTTTTGCAGAGATGAATCACACTATGTTGCACAGGCTGGTCTCAAACTCCTGGCCTCAAGCTATCCTTCCTGCCTCAACCTCCGAGAGTGCTGGGATTGCAGGTGTGAACCAACACACCTGGCCCTTAGAACAGTTTTTTAACCAAGGATACATTTCCGATTCTGCCCCAAAAGGATTCTCACACCAATAATAGCAATAATACTATAAGAATAGGAACAATATTAATCAATAATAATATAGTCGTGCTAATCGTAATAGTAGCGGCCACCACTTTTTGTGTGCCAGACTCTGTGCTGTATTTTCTCTGTGTGTGTGTGTGAGTGCTCTCACCTTTATTTCTCTCAATATACCCGTGATATAGCTATTTCCCACATAACAAGGTTAAGTGACAGGTGCATGTTCCATGTAAAACAGAGGCAGAACCACAGCTAAAACATCTAGCTCAGCAATCGACTCATAGTGCTACATTTTCTCATCCAGTCCTCTCCACAGCCCTGGAAGGTGGATTCTGTCTGTGTGCTCATACAACACATCAGGAAAGTGAGGCTTCTGAAGGCTGAATTACTTGCCCCAAGTTATTAGTTTGTATCCACCCAGGTGCTAGCACCAATCTCAAGGAGGATACATTCCCATCCACACACATAGCTTCTAACAGAGGCTTCACTGGTCTTAGGAGATGCACACACACACATTTCCAATAAAACTGCACGGGGCTCATCGGACCCCAGATTCCCACCCACGGATACTGGTCACAAGCCTCTGCCAGCGGTGGTGACTTGCCCCTTTGGGATCCAGGTGGAGGATCTGATTGTGAAATACCGGAAAAAGAAGAAGACGGTGGCCGGGATCATCGTGGAGCCCATCCAGTCTGAGGGTGGAGACAACCATGCGTCCGATGACTTCTTTCGGAAGCTGAGAGACATTGCCAGGAAGGTCAGTGGACGGGGCTGAGGTTGGATAGAGCCATAGGGCTTTCTGGGTTGAGTTCCCAGATTAAAGGGCTAGCAGCACCTCTGCTTTGGAGTTCCTGTCAACCTCCAGACTTGCAGAGGCTGTCTGTCAGCATCAGGGGTGGAGAAGTTGGGGTTGGCGGAAGAATGGGGATTCTTCCCTGAAACTACACACACACACATATACACACACACACACACATACATATATATAATTTTTTTTTTTTTTTTTGAGACAGAGTCTTACTCTGTCACCCAGGCTGGAGTGCAGTGGTACAATCTCAGCTCACTGCAACCTCTACCTCCCAGGTTCAAGCGATTCTCCCACCTCAGCCTTCCAAGTAGCCGGGACTATAGGTGCGCGCCACCATACCCAACTAATTTTTGTATTTCTAGTAGAGATGAGGTTTCACCATGTTGGCCAGGCTGGTCTCGAACTCCTGACCTCAGGTGATCTGCCCACCTCGGCCTCCCAAAGTGCTGGGATTATAGGCCTGAGCCACCACACTTGGTCTTAAAAACTTTTTAAAATATCTTTATGGATACATAATAGTTGCAATGTATAATGATCAAATCTGGGTAATTGGATATCCATCACCTGAAACATTTATCATCTCTTTGTATTGGGAATATTCCAAATCTACTCCTAGTTATTTTGAAATATACAATAAATTATTAACTATAATCACCCTATTGTGCTACTGGACCCTAGATCTTATTCTTCTATCTAACTGTACTTTTGTATCCATTAACCAACCCCTATTTATCTCTACCTCCCCATTAGCCTTGCCAGCCTCTGATAGCCATCATTCTACTCTCTTTCTTCATAAGGGAAATGTTTTTAGTCCCCACATAAGTGAGAACCTGCAACATTTGCCAATGTCTGGCTTATGTCTCTTAACATAATGTCCTGTAGTTCCATCCACGTCATTGCTAATGACATAATTTCATTCTTTTTACGGCTGAATAGTATTCCATTGTGTATATGTACCCTATTTTCTTTTTCTTTCTTTTTTTTTTTGAGACAGTCTCACTCTGTTGCCCAGGCTGGAGTGCAGTGGCACGATTTTGGCTCACTGTAACCTCCGCCTCCTGGGTCCAAGTGATTCTTCTGCCTCAGCCTCATGAGTAGCTGGGATTTCAGGTGTGCGCCACCACGCCCGGCTAATTTTTGTATTTTTAATAGAGACGGGGTTTGCCGTGTTGGCCAGGCTGGTCTCAAACTCCTGACCTCAGGTGATCTGCCTGCCTCAGCCTCCCAAAGTGCTGGAATTACAGGCGTGAGCCACTGCACCTGGCCGATTGTGTATGTGTACCATATTTACTTTATCCATTCATCTGTTGATGGACAGATTGATTCTGTATCTTGGCTATTGTGAACAGTGCTGCAGTAAACATGGGGGTGCAGGTATCTCTTTGATACACTGATTTCCTTTCTTTACGTTTTGTGTTTGTTTTAATGTCTTGTGCATATATAACTGGCAATCAAACCGATAAGTTCACAGATAAAAGTTATAAGACATGAGTTGACTTAACACAGACGCCGAGTTAGAAATAGCCCTGGTGACAAGCAGAGCACGGCAGCTGAAGTCCGAGAAGCACATTCGAGGCCTCCCTGTTGGACACAGCTCCCTCTGACAAGGTTGAGACCCGAGACCGAAGCCAGATGGCATACCGCTCTGTGTTGGTGCAGGGAGTATTTAATGTTCTGGATTTTTTTTTGGTCCAGCTTAGCAGTTATAGGAAACACTCAGATACAGCTCTTGTTGGAACTGCTCAGCTTAAGTGTTTTGATTAGTTTTTCTGTGCACAGCGCAAGACCGTGGGGCTGGTTTGCTGTTCAGAAAACAAGCACGACGTGTGTGGACCCAGGGTTTGGCAGGTGGTTGGCTACAGAGGGCATGAGTTTCTGGCCTCCCACGGGTGTTTATTTCTCCCTCCTCTCTCTTCTCCGGCCAGCATGGCTGCGCCTTCTTGGTGGATGAGGTCCAGACCGGAGGTGGCTGCACAGGCAAGTTCTGGGCCCATGAGCACTGGGGCTTGGATGACCCAGCAGACGTGATGACCTTCAGCAAGAAGATGATGATTGGGGGCTTCTTCCACAAGGAGGAGTTCAGGCCCAATGCTGTGAGTTGGATCCAGCCTTCTCTCTACATCAAGGGCAGAGAAGGGAGCATCCTCTTCTCCTAACTGTTCCTTTCTCACCATCGAGGAGCTGGGTGGGCACCTACTGGGTCGCAGGTTTTCTAAGGCCCAGTTCTTATCAATGCAATTAGCAGTGGTGTGCCCTCCCAGCTCTCTCTGTAAGGCTGACTCTGGAACAGTCCACCATCAGCCTTCTTCTGATTTCTCTCTGTGTGCACACACAATAATATCATTGACAGCTGCCACAGCAGACTGAGCATTTGCTGTGTGCCTAGTTCTAAGTATTTCTCCTACACTTTTAATCCTGAGAACAATCTAACCAAGTAGGTGTTATTTTTATCCGCATTTTACTAATGATGAATTAGGCACAGAGAGGTTAAGTCATTTGTCAAAGGTCACACAGCCTGTTAAGTGACAAAGCCAGGACTCCAACCCAGAGTCCATACTCTTACCCACTACACTGTGTACTGCCATGTGTGCATACAGAGTCACACACACACACACACACACACACACACACAGAGCCATCAGGGGCCAATGTCCTTTCACCATTCCTACATGTAGTTTCCACCCTCAAGGTTGCCTCATGGTCCAAAATGGCTTCTGGTGCTCCAGCCATCACATCTCAATTCTAGACAGTAGGAAAGTAAAGGAAGGGAAGGACAAAGTGGCCCCCTTCTTTCTTTAGCAGCCTTCCTAGAAATCTCACATAACACGTCTATTTCCAATACTTGACTAAAACCCAGTCACGTGGCCACTTCTAGCCATAAGGGACGCTGGGAAGGGTGTTTTCGTTGGCTACGTGGCCACCCTGAATCGTTCATGGAGGGCCCAAGTGGGTGATCTTTGAGGGTCACTGCCGGCAATCCAGTCCCAACTCCACCTCTAAGTCACATTTGCCTTGGACAAATCACTTAGCCTCCCAGAATCTCTGCTTCCTCCTCTATAAAATGAGGGTTATAGGAGTTAAGGAACCAACTGTCTTGGTTTCCTGGGACTGAGGGATTTCCCAGGGCATGGGACGATTTTAACTCCCCTTAGCAGTTCCTACCTGCAGGGCTGCTGTTGGAAGAATTCTGTGAGATTGGGTGTGTTCTCCTGCTAGCCTCTGGCAGACGCCCACTAGGTTAGTTTCTCTCCTGTTCGAGAGAGGAGGAGGGGTGCCTGGGGGAAGTGACCCCTGCAGGGTGTGCATGTGCATGAACCCTTCCAACACCCCTTCCTCGTTCCAGCCTTACCGGATCTTCAACACCTGGCTGGGGGACCCGTCCAAGAACCTACTGCTGGCTGAGGTCATCAACATCATCAAGCGAGAGGACCTGCTAAATAACGCAGCCCATGCCGGGAAGGTCCTGCTCACGGGATTGCTGGACCTCCAGGTACCACCCCCTCCCCTGCCTAGCCCCCACCACCCACGGCTCCCTGTAGCCTCCAGGGCAACACTGGAGCTCTTCAGCATGGGGTTGCACCTGCTGTTCCAGCAATTCACAATGGGCTGTGCTGCTCCTAGCCTCCGGGGCTTTGCACGTGCTGTGTCCTCTGCAGGGAATGCCTCTCCATCCCTCCATCCCATTCCAACCCGTTCCTGAACTCCTGGTTTTGTTTTTTTGATTTTTTTAATATTGAGACATGGTCTAGCTATGTTAGCCAGTCTGGCCTTGAACTCCTGGCCTCAAGCAATCCTCCCACCTCAGCCTCCCAAAGTGCTGGGCAGCGCCTGCCGGCACTGGTTATCTTTTTTATTTATTTTATTTGTTTGTTTTTTAATTTATTTTTCAAGACCAAGTCTTGTTCTGTCACCCAGGCTGGAGTGCAGTGGCGCAATCTCAGCTCACTGCAACCGCTGCCTCCTGGGTTCAAGAGATTCTCTGGCCTCAGCCTCCTGAGTAGCTGGGATTACAGGAATGTGCCATTATGCCCTACTAATTTTTTTGTATTTTGAGTAGAGATGGGGTTTCACCATGTTGGCCAGGCTGGTCTCAAACTCCTGACCTCAGGTAATCCGCTCGCCTCAGCCTCCCAAAGTGCTGGGATTACAAGCATGGGCTACTGCGCCCGGCCCTGGTTATCTTTTGACACCAAATTCAGACATCCCCCCTTTATGAAGCCCCCAAGCACTCCTTCTCTCACCCCCTCTGATGTGTTCATTATTCCCTCCTCTGTGCAACCTGTTGCATACTTACCACTCATCAGCACTGCTATCCACTGCTGGGACTGGATTACTCTCCACCCTCAAGGTTTCATCATGGGCCAAAATGGCTCCTGGAGCTCCAGCCATCACATCTCAATTCCAGGCAACAAGAAGGAAAAAGAAGGGAAGGACAGAGTGGCCCCCTTCTTGTCTTTAGCAGCCTTCCCAGAAATCTCACATAACACCTCCAACACTTGACAAAGAGCTGGTCACGTGGTGACTCCTAACCGCAAGGAGGTGTGTGGATGTGTGTGTGTCAGTGTGGCACACAGGCCTGAAGGGGTGTCTAAATGGAAGAGACATTATTCTGAACCTCCCCAGGGCCATACTGTGGTGGGAGAGGGAGCGGTGTGTTCAAACTGCCGGCTCCCCAGCAATCGACAAGTGCAGGGCACATGCTAGAATAAGTGCTGGAAGGACTTCTGAGCCTCCGTTTCCTCATCTGTGTAGACCAAAGTGGGCCCTTCTTCACTGGCAGGGGATTCAAGGGTGTGCCCACTACCAGGCACAGGGGTTCATGCCTGTAATCCCAGCACTTAGGGGGGCAAAAGCAGGAGGATTGCCTTCAGCCCAACTGAGTTCGAGACCAGCCTGGGCAACATAGTGAGACCTCGTCCTCCACAAAAAGAAAGAAAAAAATTGTGTATGTGTCTAACACAGTGCCTGGCCCTGTCACCCCCAGAAGAGGACCGTGTCTCCAGTTTCTACTAAGGAGCTGCTGTGAAATAAGACTTGCTCCCCCAACTCAGCCCCCAGTACCCTGAAATTATTTGGGGTTTTCCAAGCCCTTGTTTGCTGTCCTTCACATGGACAGTGGAGAGTAAGGGGAAATCAAGGTCCTCCAGACTAGGCATCTGCATTTGCCTCCTTGTCTGCTATAAGAAATCACCACAAACTGCGTGGGTTAAAACAAGAATTTATGCTCTCACAGTTCGGAGGGCAGGGTCTGAAATCAAGGTTTCAGCAGAGTTGGCTCCTTCTGGAGGCTCTGGGGAAGAATCTGATCCAAGCCCCTCTCCACCTTCTCATGGCTGCCAGGAATCCTTCATGATCCTTGACCTATGGAGGCTTCACTCTGCTTCCGGCATCACTTGGCTTTCTCCCCACTGTGCCTGTGTCTGTCTCCAAATTGTCTTCTTTTTATAAAGATACCAGTCATTGAGCTGGGCGCAGTGGCTCACGCCTGTAATCCCAGCACTTTGGGAGGCCAAGGCGGGTGGATTGTTTGAGCTCAGGAGTTCGAGACCAGCCTGGCCAACATTGTGAAACCCCATCTCTACTAAAAAAAAAAAAAAAAATCAGCCAGAGGTAGTGGCGGGTGCCTGTAATCCCAGCTACTCAGGAGGCTGAGGCACAAGAATCTGCGGACCCGGGAGGTGGAGGTTGCAGTGAGCCGAGATCGTGCCACTGCACGATCAACAGCATTTAAATCCTTCAGTTTACAGCAGGGGAAACAGAGGTACTTGAGTCGCCCAAGGTTATGCAGTGAGAAAGAGACAACGCTGGGCTTCATTATTGTTGGTGGTGGTGTTTTTTTTTCCCTCGACACAACACAGATGTGAACAGCTGGGCTTTGAACCCAGGCCTGAATGTCACCAGAGCTCTTAACCCCCTGGAGGTCCTGCCTCCAGTCTATGCAGAGGCCAAGGCTGGACCATGGAAGGCCTTTGACGAAGCACAGCCATTAAGCCCAGCTGGTACACGGGTGATGGGCTTTGATGCTGGCCTTGTCTCCCCCCACTGCAGGCCCGGTACCCCCAGTTCATCAGCAGGGTGAGAGGACGAGGCACCTTTTGCTCCTTCGATACTCCCGATGATTCCGTACGGAATAAGCTCATTTTAATTGCCAGAAACAAAGGTAAGGGGCCAGGAGTGGCTGCTGAGTTTCATCAGCGTCCAGTATATCCTGCTGTAGCTGCAAAATGTTGCTAGGTACTCAGCAATATTTTGCGTGGGGGGCAGGTGGTACACAGGTCTGAAAATAGCCTGAATGCTGCTTCTTCAGACAACGTTACGAATGGGATTTCTTTATCCATGTATTTACTCAACAAGTGTTCGCTGAGAAGGTGAGTTGTAAGTGGACACCAGAGACAGTTACAGTGATGATGAAGACCATCAGAGCCCCTCCCTTCAGGAAGCATGCAGTCTAGCAGGAAGGCGTGGCTTTACACATGGCATTTCACAAACAATCCATTGCAATTTTAAGTCCTGGGAAGGGGAAAACGCGGCTAAGAGAGCAAATAGCTGCAGCAGTTGGTGAGGCTAGGAAATCAGGGAAGGCTTCCTTGAGGAAGTAGCATTTTACCCTGAGTCTTGATGAACAGGGATTGGCCGGGTGAAGGTAAGGAAGAGCATTCTGGGCAGAGGGAAGGGTGCTTGCCATGGCCTGAGGTGGGATGGAGCTTACAGAGGTGGTAAAAGGGAAAGAAGGGGGCATGAAGGTGAACGGATGGGAGGGGACGAAGCTGGGGGAGGAGAGGCCAGGCCCGGGTCACATGGGCCTGCAGATCCGGCTTAGCACTTGAGAGTTCACCCTAGGAGCTATGGGAAGCCACTGAGGACAGTGTGACAGGGGTAAGGGCAGATGCTGTGGTGAGATCAGAACACGTACTCTATGTCAGGCACGTTGTCAGGTCGTCTTCTTGTGCCATCTTATAGAATCCTTGCAGCAGCCTCGGAAGGGCAGGGATAACCAACCTCCATTTTAAAAATGAGAAAACGTGGTCTCAAAGGCATAAACAGGCTGGGTGCAGTGGCTCACGCCTGTAATCCCAGCACTTTGGAAGGCCAAGGTGGGCAGATCAGCTGAAGTCAGGAGTTCGAGACCAATCTGGCCAACACGGCAAAACCTCATCTCTACTAAAAATACAAAAATTAGTTGGCCATGGTGGTGGGCGCCTGTAATCCCAGCTACTTGGGAGACTGAGGCAGGAGAATTGCTTGAACCTGGGAGGTGCAGGTTGCAGTGAGCGAGGTCGTGCCACTGCACCCCAACCTGGGTGACACAGCGAGACTCCATCTCTTAAAAAAAAAAAAAAAAAAAGCATACACAACCTCGACAAGGAAAGGACACCAGCTGTAACTGGTGAAGTCACCCTTTAAAATAAGCAGAGCCTGTTCCTCCTCCGTGATAGCTCAGCACCCCGCATGTGCTTCCGACTCAGTCTGTGCTTTTGCAACTTATCTGCTTACTTATTTTCTTTCCCCACCCCTCCATGACTTTCTAGAAGGCAAGGACTTTATCTTGGGATCTCTCTATCACCAGACCTAGTCCAGGGGCAGCAAAGCAGGCACTCAAAGGAGAGAGGGAGGGTGGAGGGATGGAAAGGAAGAAGAGAATGATGGATGAGATGAATGAAGGGAGAGAGAAAGGAAATGAAGGCTGGATGGGTGGGTGGTAGGAAGGACAAATGGAAGCCTGGGCTTCCACGATGGATGATGATGGATGGATGGATGGATGGATGGATGGATGGATGGATGGATGGATGGATGAGCATCGCCAACGGGCATCGCTTTCCTCCCAGCTCTCCCAGCACACGACTTTGAGAAACCATGCTCCTCACCTACCTCCTGCCTCTTCTTTCAGGTGTGGTGTTGGGGGGCTGCGGTGACAAATCTATTCGTTTCCGTCCCACGCTGGTCTTCAGGGATCACCATGCTCACCTGTTCCTCAATATTTTCAGTGACATCTTAGCAGACTTCAAGTAAAGAAGCCATTTCCACTACAGTGAGAAAGCCCCGATCTCAACAGTTGTCAAATTGATTAGTTTTGCCTAATTCATGTTTTCACTTAAAAGTATCAGAGGTGAATGCACAGTGAAGGGTGATTTGTGGGGAGGGAACGTTTTTGGTGGTCTTGGGGGAGGTGGGGGAGGGAAGGGCTGGTGTTGATTTTCCTCCCTGCAGAGCCAATGGTGCACATTGGTTTAAGCCCAGAGATCCTGCTTGAGCCCTGGACTCGTCTTGGGAAGGGCCATGGGAGGTCCTGGCTAGAGTTCTGCCCAACCTTGCCCAACCCCAGCAATTTTTCCAAAAACCAGTCAAGGGCATTACATTTGCTCCTGGGACTGGCAGCTGGGCCTCCTGGGTGCCAGTCCATCTCAAGTGCCATATTCTGTGATCACGGATGCTGGCTCCCCCTCGCCGTATGCAAGCAAACACGTTCCCACCTCCTCTCCCAGCCCCTGGAGCTCTGAGCACACCCCAAGCATGGTGCAGGGAGGGACTGGACAGATCTGAGGAAGGCCGTAAAGTGGGGAGAAGAGGATTCAGCTCAGGGGTAAGGGAAGCGGTCCTGTGGCCCCCTGAAGATGAGAATCACTCCTCTCGGTGCACCTGGGGAGCCCCTAAACTGTGAATTCTGCCCTGGACAGGGCTTTGCCCTTGGAGGATCACCAGGTGGCATCATCCATGGTTCTTACTTGGCATCCACCATTCCCCAAACTCCCTCCTCCCTGTTAAATGTCAACCTAGACCTGGACCTGGGTGGGAGGAAACTGTAGCCTGAGTGTCCACAAGGACACACGTGAGCCCCAGGGCTAGAAGCACAGGCCCGTCACCCCAGGGTCTGGGGCCGCAGAGCCATTGCATCATGTTTCCTAGGGCACCTTGGGGTCTGACTTTTGGCCCCCTCAGCCTGAGAGGCTCTTGCTGTCTTTTGCTCATCCACTTTCACACCGCTTCTGAGCAGACCCCCAGGAACAGCTTGGCTGTCCCACCAGAGGGAATCATTGCTGGACTGGATTTCTGCTTGAGGGAAGCATCATGAATTAAAGGCGCTAGAGCTCCATGCATGGAAAAGTGGCCTGTTGGTTCTACGTGGTTTCCTTGTACTTGATCCTCCCGAAATCAGAGATTTTCCTGAGATGACCGAGTATGGAGATTACCAGGCAGATGATACCGAAATGCTTAACGGGGCTGTGGCTGAGCCTCTAGTATCTCTGCTGGAGGTGAGACACTCTGGGAACTGATTTGACCTCAAATGCTCCTAAAAGAGAACTTGATAGCCTGACACCAATGAAGTATTATTTGGTGGGGAGACTGAGAAAGCCTGGCTTGTATTATCTGTCCGAAAGGAAGCCTCTT
>NW_012102732.1:1803620-1824083 GCF_000951045.1 Mandrillus leucophaeus | reverse complement strand
GATGGATGGATGGATGGATGGATGGATGGATGGATGGATGGATGAGCATCGCCAACGGGCATCGCTTTCCTCCCAGCTCTCCCAGCACACGACTTTGAGAAACCATGCTCCTCACCTACCTCCTGCCTCTTCTTTCAGGTGTGGTGTTGGGGGGCTGCGGTGACAAATCTATTCGTTTCCGTCCCACGCTGGTCTTCAGGGATCACCATGCTCACCTGTTCCTCAATATTTTCAGTGACATCTTAGCAGACTTCAAGTAAAGAAGCCATTTCCACTACAGTGAGAAAGCCCCGATCTCAACAGTTGTCAAATTGATTAGTTTTGCCTAATTCATGTTTTCACTTAAAAGTATCAGAGGTGAATGCACAGTGAAGGGTGATTTGTGGGGAGGGAACGTTTTTGGTGGTCTTGGGGGAGGTGGGGGAGGGAAGGGCTGGTGTTGATTTTCCTCCCTGCAGAGCCAATGGTGCACATTGGTTTAAGCCCAGAGATCCTGCTTGAGCCCTGGACTCGTCTTGGGAAGGGCCATGGGAGGTCCTGGCTAGAGTTCTGCCCAACCTTGCCCAACCCCAGCAATTTTTCCAAAAACCAGTCAAGGGCATTACATTTGCTCCTGGGACTGGCAGCTGGGCCTCCTGGGTGCCAGTCCATCTCAAGTGCCATATTCTGTGATCACGGATGCTGGCTCCCCCTCGCCGTATGCAAGCAAACACGTTCCCACCTCCTCTCCCAGCCCCTGGAGCTCTGAGCACACCCCAAGCATGGTGCAGGGAGGGACTGGACAGATCTGAGGAAGGCCGTAAAGTGGGGAGAAGAGGATTCAGCTCAGGGGTAAGGGAAGCGGTCCTGTGGCCCCCTGAAGATGAGAATCACTCCTCTCGGTGCACCTGGGGAGCCCCTAAACTGTGAATTCTGCCCTGGACAGGGCTTTGCCCTTGGAGGATCACCAGGTGGCATCATCCATGGTTCTTACTTGGCATCCACCATTCCCCAAACTCCCTCCTCCCTGTTAAATGTCAACCTAGACCTGGACCTGGGTGGGAGGAAACTGTAGCCTGAGTGTCCACAAGGACACACGTGAGCCCCAGGGCTAGAAGCACAGGCCCGTCACCCCAGGGTCTGGGGCCGCAGAGCCATTGCATCATGTTTCCTAGGGCACCTTGGGGTCTGACTTTTGGCCCCCTCAGCCTGAGAGGCTCTTGCTGTCTTTTGCTCATCCACTTTCACACCGCTTCTGAGCAGACCCCCAGGAACAGCTTGGCTGTCCCACCAGAGGGAATCATTGCTGGACTGGATTTCTGCTTGAGGGAAGCACCATGAATTAAAGGCGCTAGAGCTCCATGCATGGAAAAGTGGCCTGTTGGTTCTACGTGGTTTCCTTGTACTTGATCCTCCCGAAATCAGAGATTTTCCTGAGATGACCGAGTATGGAGATTACCAGGCAGATGATACCGAAATGCTTAACGGGGCTGTGGCTGAGCCTCTAGTATCTCTGCTGGAGGTGAGACACTCTGGGAACTGATTTGACCTCAAATGCTCCTAAAAGAGAACTTGATAGCCTGACACCAATGAAGTATTATTTGGTGGGGAGACTGAGAAAGCCTGGCTTGTATTATCTGTCCGAAAGGAAGCCTCTTCATCTCCGGGTGCCTTGGTTGACTATTTTGGAAACAGGCATATCAAGGTTCCTGATTCAGCACTTTGCTCTTTTAATAACAAATCGTCCAAAGATCTCAAAGTAGGGTTTTTTTTCTTTTTTTTTTTTTTTTTAGCTTCCAGTCTTCCGCATACTTGGTCATCGACCTATTTTTGTTGAGGAATGAAAGGCAATGACAAGTTTAACATATACAAATTTGTGAGTTCTTGTTCATTTTGCATTCCTGCAGTCAGTGCTAATCTGTCGTTCTTAATCAGTTCTGTCACCTGCACTCCCAGCGAAGTGGTGACGTATGCCTCCCACTCTCTGCAAGGTTTTACTCGTTTTTATATTCATTTATGCATCATTCATTCATTCATTCACCATTTATTCACTCACCTAACTTTCATGAAATACTTGCACCATCCCAGGCCCTGTACCGAGCAGCAGGAATACAAAGATGAGACAAAACATTGTCCCTGCTCCCGGGGGCTCACATCCCACTGGGAACAACCAGACTCGTAAACTAACAAATTCTAGCAGGCACCAAGGGCTATGACAGAGGTGCAAGTAAGAGCATGAGGAAGTCGGAGGGAGCACCACCATTCATCCAAGGCTCAGAGGAGGTTTCAAGGAAAAGGTGTCACTGGAGCAGTGTTTTGCAGAATGAGCCAGAGTTTACCAAGCAGACAAGGCAAGGAAGGGTGTTGCAGAGAGGGAACAGCATATGCAAAGGCGTATCAGTTCATGACTTCACATCTTTCACTGGGGAGCCGGATTCCACAGGCAGTATCCCAAGGTTCAATAAGGCCTTATTTAACAAGCAAGCAAAATGCAAACCAAACCATTATTCATTTATAGGCTTAAGTATGCTTTCTCCTGAAAACTTTAGCACTGGGTGCAAATATTCAGTATGGTTCTCGGAGTCCAAAGGGTTTTAAGCCAGGGCACAACCAGAAAATTGGCTCTCGCCGGTAGGGAGAGGGGCTCCAATATTTCGTTCTCTCCCCGTGGGGCATTGACAGAGAAATGAAATCGTTTTATCTGGAAAATTCCAGATTTATTATTTACCCCTTACCAAGGGAAGTTACTTCTTGTAAAAACTTTTAAGCCATTTATCAACAAGTTCTTGTTGACTCAGGGCATAATGAGTTCCTGAGACATCCTCTTTCGGGGGGTGGGGGTTTAGCTGGAAGAATTTCAAGGAAAAGAATTCTCAGCACAGCTCAAGATTGTAGAAACTCAGCAGAAGCTGGTAAAAACATGGGGAGCCCGGAGGACAGGCTGCTGTCCAGGGCAGGGGCCATGAAGAAGGGCTTCCGTGGCCGACAGTCTGGAAATGAATCCATCATACATTAGTGCCATTGAGTTTAGTAACCGTCCAGCAAGTGGCGTCACTTTTACAGAAAACAAGGTCCAGTAATAGCAAGTCTTAGTACATCCTCACTTTTATTATAAATGGGTGTTTTTTTATAATTTTTACTGACGCTCAGTAACCATGCAAAATTGTGCATAGCATTAATGTATCTATATACCTATCTATATCTATATATGAGCTCATGGTAGAAAACCATAGCTAGGTAGCATCGCAGACTTACGCATACAAAGTGATCTTGTTTACAGGTAATCTGTTGACAGTGCCAATAAATGATAACAAAAAAAATTAACATGTCACAATGTAACTGTTGACCATATGCACAATTCCATGAATTAAATCTGTTTCCTGTGTTAGTCAGTATTCTTAAATAAAAGAAATTTATAACTGAAACAGGAGTGAATGTGGACTTTTTTGGTGGAAATGGTTTTGTTAAATAATTAGGTGCCGGTACGTATTAAATGCCTGTTATATACCTCTTAGGGATGTCTTGGGAAACACTCTACATGCATAATTCTGCCTTGGGATCGGGAAGCACTGGAAGGCCATGCATTTCATTAAGTAAATCGAGGACATGCTATGTGACAGGGACACAGGGATGGACAAGATGTGGTCCCTACTCGCAGCTCACATTCTCTTTTTTTTTTTTGAGACAGAGTCTAGTTCTTTCACCCAGGCTAGAGTGCAGTGGCATGACCTTGGCTCACAGCAACCTCCATCTCCCGGGTTCAAGTGATTTTCCTGCCTCAGTCTCCCCAGTGGCTGGGATTACAGGCATGCACCACCCCCACCCAGCTAATTTTTGTATTTCTAGTAGAGATGGGGTTTCGCCATGTTGGACAGGCCGGTCTCGAACTCCTGAGCTCAGGTGATCCACCTGCCTCAGCCTCCCAAAGTGCTGGGATTACAGGCATGAACCACTGGGGGCCTGTTTTCTATATTCCGTCCTTCCCCTGAGGAGGCAGTGGAACGACCCAGCGCTACTGTTTTCTACACGGGTGATCGTGGGCAAGTTACTTCAGTTCTCTGAACCTTATTCTGCAAAATAAGAATGATTAGAGTATTGCCAGCTAACGTTTATTGAGTGCTTGCCTGGACTAAGCACTATTTTAAGTGCTTTTCGTGTAATAAGTCATTTAATCTTCCCAGCAATCCTGGATAGGTGGTGTTACTATCTTCACTTCACAGAGGAAGAAACCGAGGCAGAGAAAGAGGTTACACAGCTGGGAATTGGCAGGGCTGGAATCCAAGCAGGCAACAAGTTTTGCTTCAGAAGCCGTGTGCTTCCCCCGAACACTCTATGACTTGTCTGGGGTTCTCTAACTCAAAGTGTTGCTGGCAGATTCAATGAAATCACATAATAAGTGCCTGGCACACAGTAGGCGTTTAATACATGCTGGTGTCTTTTACTGCTGCTTCTCCATGAATAGCTGAGCATGTCTCACATATAGTTCTAAAAGGCAATATTATATTTCTGTCAGAGTTAACTTTCCACTGATAACTATTAAAACTATTTCACACCATAGGTGCAAGCCCATCTGAATCTGAGAGTGAATTTCAACTGTTCGTCAGTAAAATGAATGTTTTTGTCCTTAGAGTTGGTATAAACATGGCCAGATGGTATCGGCCTTGCCTGATGGACTCTAATCAGGCAAGATTTTACAGTTGAACGGCGCAGGATCAAAACAAGGCCATTGAAAGTTGGACTCTGCCTGGAGTTCAAAGGGACCCTGTTGCTTTCTATTTAGGAACTCACGAGTCTTGCAGTCATAAAGCAACAACATAAAGCAAGCTCCCAACTCTAGTTCTTCGGGCAATTCATCCAGGCTGCCCCCTGCAAGCTGCTCGGCCCACCAGATCTGCATTGGGGAGTGCATTAAACACGGCTGTGGAATGATGGGGTGGAGGACGCCATAGACACCTGGCCCTATGACAAGGTAAGTCTCATTTTTGGTAACCAGCATAGGAAGGAGGACAACAGCTACCAATGGGCTGTGCTTCCCACGTGCACACTGGGAGCATCGTCACCAGGTCCCCAGTTGGTGCAGACTTCACGTGTGGATGGTGGCCATATGAAAACTGACATGTGGCCGGGCGCAGTGGCTCATGCCTGTAATCCCCACCCTTTGGGAGGCCAAGGTGGGCGGATCACTTGAGGCCAGGAGTTTGAAACCATCCTGGCCAACATGGTGAAACCTGTCTCTCCTAAAAATACAAAAATTAGCTGAGTGTGGTGGCACGTGTCTGTAATCCCAGCTACTCAGGAGGCTGAGGCAGGAGAATCACTTGAACCCAGGAGGCAGAGGTTGCAGGGAGCCGAGATTGCACCACTGCACTGCAGACTGGGTGACAGAGCGAGGCTCCATCTTAAAAAAAAAAAAAAAAAAAAAAAAAAAAAACAGGCCAGGCCCAGTGGCTCAGGCCTGTAATCCCAGAACTTTGGGAGGCTGAGGCAGGTGGATCATGAGGTCAGGAGTCCAAGACCAGCCTGGCCAACATGGTGAAACCTCGTCTCCACTAAAAATACAAAAATTAGCCAGCGTGGTAGTGGCTGCCTGTAACCCCAGCTACTCTGGAGGCTGAGGCAGGAAATGGCTTGATCCCCAGGAGGCAGAGGTTGCAGTGAGCCAAGATCACACCTCTGCACTCCAGCCTGGGCGACAGAGCGAGACTCCATCTTGAAAAACAAAAAAATGTAAAACTGGCATGCTACAGACAATCCTATGCATCTAAATTATTTACATGGCCACGGCATGGCAGGGAGACGGGGCAAAATCCAGACAGGAAGGAAAGCCACTTGACAAGGGACAAACATGGTTACATCACAGATGCTTTAACCGAGTTTTCAAAGACTGCATGTTTCCTTCCATCTACTCAGCTCCTGAGTCCAGAACTGGAATTCATGGTTCAGAAACTTTCCTTTGCCTAGAAAGCCGGTGGGAGGAGGAGGGAACAGAAGAAGAGACTGTTTATTATAGCATTTTTCTTCATTTGTTAGGATGAATGGCGTGCTCATTATAAAATTTTTAAACACTTACTACTAGAAGGTTAATGATGAAAGTGAAATACTTACTGTCTCATCTGCCCCTCTGACTGCCAATGCTCTCCCAGGGGTAACCACTCTTCACAATTTGCAATGTATGTATGTATGTATGTATTTGAGATGGAGTCTCACACTGTAGCCCACCAGGTTGGAGTGCAATGTTGCAATCTGTGCTCACTGCAATCTCTGTCTCCTGGGTTCAAGCAGTTCTCCTGCCTCAGCCTCCTGAGTAGCTGAGATTACAGGCATCTGCCACCACCCCTAGCTAATTTTTGTATTTTGAGTAGAAATGGGATTTCACCACATTGACCAGGCTGGTCTCGAACTCCTGATCTCAAGTGATCCGCCTGCCTCAGCCTCCCAAAGTGCTGGGATTACAGGCGTTGAGCCATTGCGCCCAGCCAACGTGTACTTTTTAAAAACACAAATAAGATCACACGGAACTACACTGTTCTGTGACTTGCTTTTTATTTATTTATTTTTTTACCTACCTACCTCGTGGTCTTTTCCACAGATATAGCACAATCTCATTCTTTTTAAACGCTGCATGTATACTACAATACGAATCTACCAACATTTACTTAACCATGTGGCCTACTAATGGAAACTTAGATTATTCCCACTTTACTTTTCTTTTCTATTTATTTATTTATTTATTGAGACAGGGTCTCACTCTGTCACCCAGGCTAGAGTGCAGTGGCACAGTCACGGCTCACTGCAGCCTTGAACTTCTGGGCTCAAACAATCCTCCTGCCTCAGCCTCCCAAGTAGCTAGGACTACGGGCATGCACCACCATATCCAGTTAATTTTTTAATTTTTCTTTTGTAGAGACAGGATTTCACGATGTTGACCAGGCTGGTTTTGAACTCCTGGCCTCAAGCAATCCTGCCACTTCAGCTTCCCAAAGTGCTGGGATTACCGGCATGAGCCATCACGCCCGGACTAGTATTTTTGCTGTTGGAAATATTTCAGTGAACATCCTTATATGTATACTTCAGTATTTCTGTTAGATTTTTGCTATATTCTGAATGTTTATGTCACCCCCAAATTCATATGTTGAAACCTAATTTCCAATGTGATGATATCTGGAGGTGGGAACTTTGGAAGCTGATTAGGTCATGAGGGTGGATCCTTCACGAATGGGATTAGTGCCCTATAAAAGAATTTCAGAGAGCTCCCTCACCTCTTTTGCCATGTGAGACCACAGCAAGAACAAGCCTGTCTACGAATCAGGAAACAGGTCCTCCTAGACAGTGAACCCGCTGATGCATTAATCTTGGATTTTCAGCCTCCAGAACTGTGAAAAACAAATGTTGCTTCAGCCATCCAGCCTATGGTATTTTTGTTAGAGCAGCCCAAGTGAACTAAGACAATCGTGTTTAGAATTGTTGTTAAAGGGGGGAACTGCCAATATATCCACCATGCAAATCTAAAGACAACTCCCATTTTCTGAGAAGCTGCTTTGCCTTCTATTGCATGGCTATGGGTGATTCTTGAAGCTTGGGTACCGTGGAATAACCTGGGAAGCATAAACAAACAGATGCCCAGGTTGTACCAGATTCAACAAGCGTTGAGCACACTTAAATGTTTTTTTTTGAGACAGGACCCCGCTGTCACCCAGGCTGCAGTGCAGTGGCACAGTCTCAGCTCACTGCAACCTCTGCCCCTAGGGCTCAAGTGATCCTCTCACCTCAGCCTCCCCAGTAGCTGGGACTACAGGCATGTAGCCTGCACCCAGCTAATTTTTCACATTTTTAGTAGAAATGGGGTTTCACCATGTTGCCCAAGCTGGTCTCGAACTTCTGGTTTCAAGCAATCTGTCCGCCTTGGCTGCCCAAAGAGTTGGGATTACAGATGTGAGCCACTGTGCCTGGCCTTTTATTGCTTTTGTTGTTGACTTTGGTTTTTTGGGGGCAGCTCTCAGATACTACCCTACTGGTGCATGACGGAAGCCGTAACACATTTCCTGCTGTCTGGTGGAGATCTGTGATGTCAGCTTAGGGATAAAGGGTTAGAATAATGCATTTGCTCTGTGTGCCCTCTGCTGGTACTGCGTGAGCAGACCACACATTGAATGCCTGCATGGGTGAGAATGTGTGGTCTCACCTCCCAGGACAAGCCCCTTGCAGACTTAACAGAGTGGTGATACTTCAGGGGCAGCGATGGTCAATCACGTTAGAATCACCCAGGGAACCGTGAAAATAAAAATGCCTGGTCATGGGCTTTGACAATGGGGTTTTAAAAACACTCTCCAGGAGATTCTACACATAAAGCCAGTGTTAAGAACCTATTCTTTGGGCAGAAAATTGGCCCAGGAACACAAAGTCCACAGAACCATGTGTCACTCTGGTGTCTTCTGTTCTAGTAGTCTATTTCAGAAATTCCCAGCCTGCCTGAATCTCAGAATTGGCTTCAAGCCGGTCAAAAAGACAGATCCTGGGGACCCACCCCAGACATAATCAGAATATCCCGGGGTGAAGTTCACTCAGGTCATTACTTACAACCCAACAAAGAGAGAATTTTTGGCTTTAATGAGGTTAAGGTCAAATCATTATGACTTCTTAAGACATTTTTTAGCCACAGGCTTTATGTCTTCATGGGGAAGGGAGTCACAATCACTGAAGAACTGATAGGCAGGTGAAGGCAAGGTACAGAAGGAATGAATAGCCACGTGTAACTGCTATGCACATTTCTCTTCTATATAATTGAATATTCACTACACTTCTTGAGCATAAACAGTGAAACTCCGTTATACAGAGAGGACACTGAAGGGGAGGCGGTTAGTTCTCTTTGCAGGCATCTAGTGGGAAGCCTTCCAGGCAGAGGAAACTGTCAATGCAAAGGCCTTAAGGCTGGAATATTCTTGATGACTGGAGAAGAGCAAGGCAATCGTGACCTGGGGGAATGATCTCCACAGAGTTGCGGATGAGGGAGGAAAGGGGAGGGTGGATTTGGCCATCAGCCTTCACAGCAGAGTGATGTGATTCTGTTTTTAAGCATCACTTTGACAGCTGCGAAAATGGACTCCAGTAAAGCAAGGATGGAAGCACAGGATAGAAGCATCGAAGTGAAGGGCCGGGCACGGTGGCTCATACCTGTAATCCCAGCACTTTAGGAGGCCGAGGTAGGTGGATCCCTTGAGTTCAGGAGTTCGGGACCAGACTGGCCAACATGGCAAAACCACGTCTCTACTAAAAAGAGAAAAATTAGCTGGGCATGGTGGTGGGTGTCTGTAATCCCAGGTACTCGGGAGGCTGACGCAGGAGAATCGTTTGAACCTGAGAGGCGGAGTCTGCAGTAAGCCAAGATCGCACCACTGCAACCCAGCCTAGGTGACAGAGCGAGACTCCATCTCAAATTAAAAAAAAAAAAAGGAAAAATAACCACTGTTGACAAGAATGTTGAGAAACAGGAACCCTTGTCCATTGCTGGTGAGCGTATAAAATGGTACAGCCGCTGTGGAAAAGTGGCAGGTCCTCAAAAATAAACAGAATTATCACAGGATCCAGTAAATCCACTTCTCAGTACGTACCCAAAACAACTGAAAGCAGGGACTCGAACAGATACTTGTATACCAGTGTTCATAGCAATAGCCAAATGTTCATTCATTAACAGTCAAAAGGTGACGACAACTCAAACGTCCAACAGATGAATGGACAAACAAAATGTGGTATATACAGACAATATACACTGCACCCATAAATGTATTTAACCATAAAAAAGAAATAGCACTGACACGTGCTACAACATGGATGCACCTTGAAAACACTACACCAAGTCAAAGAAGCCAGATACAGGCCAGCTGTGCTGGCTCACGCCTGTAATCCCAGCACTGTGGGAGACCAAGGTGGGTGGGATCACTTGAGGTCAGGAATTCGAGACCAGTCTGGCCAACATGGTGAAACCCCCATCTCTACTAAAAATACAAAAATTAGCCAGGCGTGGTGTCAGGCACTTATAATCCCAGCTACTTGGGAGGCTGAGGCAGGAGAATCATTTGAACCGGGGAGGCGGAGGTTGCAGTGAGCGGAGATTGCACCACCGCTCTCGAGCCTGGGAAACATAGGGAGATTCCATCTCAAAAAAAAGACCAGATACAAAGGGTCACATATTATATGATTCCATTTATATGAAATATCCAGAATAGGCGAATCCAGAGGCACAGAAAGCAGATTAGTGGTGGCCAAGGGCTGGAAAAAGAAGGAAATTATTGTTCAATAGGTATCTTAGTTCTATTTGGGATAATGACAACATTCTGGAAATGGATGGTGGTGACGGTTGTACAACATGTTCTGTTCTGTTTGTTTTTGAGATAGTCTTGCTCTGTCGCCCAGGCTGGAATGCAGTGGCGTGATCTCAGCTCACTGCAACCTCTGCCTCCCGGGTTCAAGCTTCTCTAGTCGCTGGGAATACAAGTGCCCACCACCATGCCCAGGTAATTTTTGTACTTTTAGTAGAGACAGGGTTTCGCCATGTTGGCCAGACTGGTCTTGAACTCCTGACTTCAAGTGATCCACACGCCTCAGCCTCCCAAAGTGCTGGCATTACAGGCGTGAGGCACTGCGCCCAGCCTGTACAACACTGTTAATATACTTAATGTCCCTGAATTACACTCTTAAATATGAGTAAAAGGATAAATTTGTTAGGTGTATCTTGGTACGGTTAAGAAAAATGGAAGGCTACACAATAAAACATTATTATTTTTTGTTTTGTTTTGAGAGGGAGTCTCGCTCTGTCGCCCAGGATGGAGTGCAGTGGCGTGATCTCGGCTCATTGCAAGCTCCGCCTCCCAGGTTCATGCCATTCTCTGGCCTCAGCCTCCCGAGTAGCTGGGACTACAGGTGCCTGCCACTACACTAGGCTAATTTTTTTTGTATTTTTTAGTGGAGACGGGGTTTCACCATTAGCCAGGATGGTCTCGATCTGCTGACCTCGTGATCCACCCGCCTCAGCCTCCCAAAGTGCTGGGATTACAGGTGTGAGCCACCGCCCCCGGCAATAAAACATTCTTATTGACTTTCGAGTGGCAAAATAATAAAGATCATGCCTTCCTTCCTCTTTACTGTGTTACAAATTGCATAATGAACATGTATTATTAATTATGCAGGGCAATGCATGTAACTGGCTTTAGTTTATAAAAGAACGTACCAGCATACGGTCCATTAGGCTTTATTACACTGCAGGGCCATCCAAAGCAAGAGCCTCTAGACCTCAGGGTGGTGAACAAATCTCAAATGGGGTTTCGTGCTCACTTGGACGACATTGCTGCTCATCGATGTGTAGTTAACATCCTGGCAGACCTTTCTGCTGCTGGATGTGTGAGGGGCACAGCACAGGGCTCTGGAAGTCCCTGCTGACTGCTCGAAGCCTTTCTCCATGCCAAAACCTCTGACCAAATGCTTAATGCTATCTGCTCTAGGCTGCTGAGTCTGCCACACGTTTGACATTTATTCCCACATCCATCCCACGAAACAAGCAGGACTTTCCATTTTACAGATGTGAAAACCAAGGTTCAAAGAGACTCAATAACCCCCCCCAGGACAAGTGACAGAACTGAGACTTCTGACTTCAAATCCTATGCTCCCCCACCACACCTCTTTGCCTTTCAATTTCACACCAATGGACTGTCTGGGTGACCCTGGCATAGGTTCTTCTAAGAACTGGCTCTTAACAAACACTTCTGGCCATTATCTGACTGAATGTCACAAACGAGTGCTGTAAGAACTTGCTTAGAGCCTTTTTCCTAAACCTGGACACCAGCTCTTGCCTTGTGAATTTCTTCATCACAAAACACATGTTCCCAGGGGCCCAGGCAAAGTCTCCAAGTACCCAATCCCCTTTCTTCAGCCGTGCCCACACCCTCAGCCTTCCTGTCAATCCAGGCGACCCAGGGTTACCCAGAGGTCCAGGCCCCAGTTGTTTACTTGAACATCTGATGTCTCCCAAACACCTGCGTGAAACGCTCTCTGTCCAGGATGCGTCCATAGCGCAGGGTGACGTAGAAGGTCTGTTTCCCACTGTACCGCTGGATACGCATGAACATCTCCTGAGGCTGGTCCTTGGTTTCTGTCAGGGGAATCACATCTGCCAGGGGACAGTATGTGTCCTGCCGCCAGCCCCAGAAGCTCAGATGGGCCACCCGCAGCATGGTGCCAGACTCATTCAGATACAGGATACCAACCAGTCTCCGAAAGAAATAGCTCATCCAGCACAGCATGGTCAGGGCAAAGCCCGATATCCCACTCATCATGCACACGGTGTTGAGAGTCAGGAGGCCCTGGGAGTACCAGTAATAGGCTGGTGGCAAAACTACCACTGTCAGGGCAGTCTGTGCCAACTTCAGTCGAGACAGGAACCCAAAGATTCTGATGGCATCAAAACGGTAAAACATCCAGAATTTCTCAGTCTCTTGGTTTGGTGGTTTCTCCTTCGAGGTGGGTGACCTGCTCCCCACCCACCTCTTAGGATCCTCCTGCCCACTGCAGCACCACAGCCCATGGAGAGGCCTTTCCCACGCAGCTTTTCCCCGAAATCTAGGCACAACTCGGAGAAGGGCAGCCTGAAAGGGAGACAGTAGACGATTTCTCTCATGGAATTCAACCACATTAATCACACGGTGAACATCTGCAAAGCACCATACTCCAAGGCTTCTGCCAATCCTGCAAGGTCACCATTATTGCCAGAGGAGGGAAGGGTAAAGCCAGATGTTATCTCATGTGGGCATCACAACAGCTATCTAAGATAGTTATCACTATTTCCACTTTACCACTAGGGAAACTAAGCCCAGAGAGGGTAAGATATTTACCAAAGAACACACAGTCAGTGAGTGCAGCAGAGTCGTCCTTCCATCAGGCAATTCCAAATAAATACAAGAAAGGAGGTGCGGCCATCAATAATTCAAAACATATCTAGGGAGTCCCAACTCTGGGCTGGACAATGGATCCACAAGGGGGTGTGAACATTTCCCCAAGCAGGAAACTGAATAATCAATGTCTTAGTGGGGAACTCAAGCAACAAATCTGTGAGATAGTTATCCCAACAAACTTTCTAATTCTGTTTGATTCATACGTTATCTTGGGTGCTGGAGGGAACTGCTGCTTTCCCTTAACCTAGTCAGGGGAAGGGGAAACAACGAGCAGGAGGAGGAGCGAGGCAGGGAGGCCCCGGCCCCAACACGTAGCACAAACATATTATTAGGCGGGTAGTGAAGCAGTAAAAGCTCTGGTTCCAATTCTGGCTCCATCAGTCACTACCTGTGGATTCTTCAGCAAATCACTCCACACCCCTGAGCTTCGGTTTCTTCGGCTTTCAAAATGGGGACTCAGAACACAGTGAGCGAGAAGAAGGTTTCAGAGCTCTCAACTTAGTACCTGATGCGCTGTGAGAGCTCGGCGAGTTTTAGCTATTACTACTGTGCGCACGTGACGCAAGGAGGGCAGAGAAAGCCCGGGAATGGCGAATGGTAACCCACGCCAGAGCTTCCTCCCACGGATTCTTCAGGTCCGAAACTCAGGCGTCGTGCCTGTCTGCCCCAGCTCTGACCCCGACCGACCCCCAAAGAGCATCACCCCCTCAAGGATCGCCACCAGCCTCCTTACCATGGCTCCACAGCCTGCTGCCGGAAGTAAATCCCACCGACCCCCGGAACCTCTAAGAGCGCATGCTCGAATGTACAAGGCGGGCGTGATCCGCGTTGCACCCTGGGATTTGCGGTCCAGGAATCGTGCCTGGCGCTAGTCCCAGGCGTTGTGGGAACGGAGTCTCCTCCTCTTCCCGACGTGCCCTGCGGCTCGGGAGCCGAACTCGGAAGTTCCGGGCCGAGTTCCTGATGCCAACGAGTCTTGCGAGGTGCGGTTAGACGCTGGGGACATGGCAGCGCCTGGCCCAGCGCTCTGCCTCTTCGACGTGGATGGGACCCTCACCGCTCCGCGGCAGGTAAGTGGCGCCCGGCGGGCTGGTGGCAGCCGACGCAGAGTCCGTGCTGTTCCCAGTTGGAGCTATCGACTACCCAGGGTAGGCGCCAAGGGCTGGCTAAGGACCGTCTACGTCCTCACGGGGGCTGGACCCTATTCTAGGTGCCCTGGAGAGATGAGAGGGAGGCCCTAACCAGCTCTTCAAGAGCTCTGATGCTTGGAAAGATGAGACGGGGCTGAAGAACTCTTAAGAAAAGGAAACTTGTGCTTGGTTGGAAAATGCAATCTGGACTCACCGCTAGTCCTCGGGACCGATGGACCAGGATTTGAACCCGACATCAGCTGTGTGCCTCTTACCAGCTGTTTGCCGGCCTCAATCCTGTAACCAATGGGCTGTGCCGTGAGTCATTATATTAAAAACAGGTTTCCAGGTGAAATCGACCTAGTGGAGTCTCATCTTCACCTCTTCACAGCTGTGTGACCTTGAGCAAGTCATTAACCTTTCTGAGCCTCAGCATTTACAGCTTTAAATGGGAACACCTGTTCCATATGGTGTCTGTGAGGATCAAATGAGATTGTGTAAGTTCTTGAAAGTATGTTGCACACAGCACACTAGGCCTCAGTAAATAGTAACCACCTCCACTACACCCATCTCCAGCCCCTGCAGTGGACTAGGAAGATGGAGGAGCCCTAGGTTATTACAGGCTGCCCGCTGAGAGCCTCTTTGGGCCTTTGGAAACTTGCTTTCCACTTCCAGATTTTGCTGCTACAGGCACAGATAAGTTTCAGTCACTATCAGCCTTGAGATGAGGCTTTCCTGTCCCCTTTTCAGAAATTGGCCACTGACAACCGGCCATTTCAACTTGAGACTGGACCCCAATGGTCTCACTATCCTCAACTTCTATCCTCACCCCTCGTAGTCTTCGCTTAATGGTAACAATGGTGTGCTCCAGAAAGCCACGTCAAATGCGTGTGACCTTAGACGTATCATTTTGCCTTTCTCAGCCACAGGTTTGATCTACCTAGTGATGACACTCAACTCCCAAGTTCTTCAAAGGCTTTTTCTGATTCTGAAATTCAGCTATCACACACTTGGGGTTGTTAAAAGCCCATAGTGGTCTAATACTCCGGTCCCCAATTCGTTTTTTGTAAAGGGCCATATAGCATATACTTTTGTCTTTGCAGACCATATGGTCTATAGTAGCCACTGAACTTTAGTACAAAACCAGCCATAAACCCTATGTAAACACAGAGTGGCTGTGTACCGGTAAAACTGTATTTATTTGTTACAGAAACAAACAGCTGCCCAGTGTGGTCTGTGGGCCATAGCGGTCTAGGGTTTACATTGCCAACCGTTTTTCATGATTTCGCTGGACCCTCTCAACCTTCCTTCATCTTTATTTCCAGGTAGGATAGTTGTTATTACCTTTTTAAACATAAGGAAACACACTCAGTGAAGAACTAACCTCAGTTTCACACAGCCGACCTGGTACAAGCCCCTGAGCCTCAGGACATTGGTTCCTGTCAAGTTTGCCATTTCCTATCTGTGCTAAGGTGGAAGCTGTCCTAGTTACTGGGTATGCCATTCAGGAAAGTGCTTCTGATCTGATTTTCACAGTTCTGACTCTTCTTTTTTTTTTTTTTTTTTTTTTAGACAGAGTCTCACTCTGTCGCCAGGCTGGAGTGTAGTGGTGCAATCTCAGTTCACTGCAACCTCTGCCTCCCAGGTTCAAGCGATTCTCCTGCCTCAGGCTCCTGAGTAGCTGGGACTTAAGGTGCCCGCCACCATGCCTGGCTAATTTTTGTATTTTTAGTAGAGACAGGGTTTCACCATTTTGGCCAGGATGGTCTCCATCTCTGGACTTTGTGATCCACCTGCCTCAGCCTCCCAAAGTTCCGGGATTACAGGCATGAGCCACTGCGTTCTGACTCTTAAGGGCCACTCCTGCAGTTCTAGATTTTGTCTAATAGGTTCAAATTCCACTGTGAGAGTAGAAAAGATTGCACTCTATTACAAGCCCTTCTATGCAGTTTTATTTTAATCAGATTAATGTGTTACTCTAAAAAAATTTTTTAAAGAAAAATCATTGAACTCCAAGTGTTTATATACTGAGGGTGAATTAAATGGTTTTTTGTATTTTCTAAATTTCTAATAACTTTTTAAAAAAGATATTCAGGGCCAGGCGCGGTGGCTCACGCCTGTAATCCCAGCACTTTGGAAGGCCGCGGGCGGATCACGAGGTCAGGAGATCGAGACCATCCTGGCTCATGCTGTGAAACCCCGTCTCTACTAAAAATACAAAAAATTAGCCTGTAGTCCCAGCTACACGGGATGCTGAGGCAGGAGAATGACGTGAACCCGGGGGGCGGAGCTTGCAGTGAGTGGAGATGGTGCCACTGCACTCCAGCCTGGGAGACACAGCGAGACTCTGTCTCAAAAAAAAGACATTCAGCCGGGCGCGGTAGCTAACGCCTATAATCCCAGCACTTTGGGAGGCTGAGGCGGGCGGATCACTTGAGGTCAGGAGTTCGAGACCAGCCTGGCCAACATGGTGAAACCCTGTCTCTAATAAAAATACAAAAAATTAGCTGAGCGTGATGGCGGGCGCCTGTAGTCCTGGCTACCTGGGAGACTGAGACAGGAGAATCGCTTGAACCCAGGAAATGGAGGTTGCAGTGAGCCAAGACCACACCACTGCACTCCAGCCTGGGTGACAGAGCGCAACTTCGTGTCAAAAAAAAAAAACAGACATTCAGTGTAAATGTTCAACTAAGATTGCTCAAAGTACTGAGTTATAAGACTTGTAAAAATACATTGTGATGTGTCTTAATGTAGGGCTGTTTTTCATCTTAGTTTATAACTTTTTAAAAATTATCACACAGTTTGGAATTTACCATAAAGTCATACCACTAAGACCACTCTTTCTAGATAGGAGCTTTGCTTTTAGAAAAGACTAAAAAATCTAGTCATCTTACTCTTCCAATTTTTTTTGTTTTGAGTAATTGCAATAAATCAGTTCTAAGCTTCTCCTATTTATTTATTTATTTATTTATTTATCAAGACGTAGTCTCGCTCTGTCACCCAGGCTGGAGTGCAGGGGCACGATCTCGGCTCACTGCAGCCTCCGCCTGCCAGGTTCAAGTGATTCTCCTGCATCAACCTCCCGAGTACCTGGGACTACAGGTGCGTGCCACCACACCCGGCTAATTTTTGTATTTTTAGTAGAGATGGGGTTTCGCCATGTGGGCCAGGCTGGTCTCGAACTCTGACCTCAGGTGATCCACCGGCCTCGGCCTCCCAAAGTGCTGGGATTACAGGCGTGAGCCGCCATGCCTGGCCCTGAGCTTCCTCTTTAATTTTATTATGTTATTTTGTTTTAAAATCAACAACTTAAATCCATAGATGGAGTACAGTGTAGCATTTAAAAGGAATACATCATGCTGAAGAAGCGAAGTTGCTGAAAAAGCGAAGTTGCTGCAAAGGACATAGAATGATTCCATTTATGTTTCAAAAATAAGACCTATTTGTATATGTGCCCATAGATGGGTATATAAATGCGTAAAAAATTAGCTAGCACAGTGCACAACAGCTACTAACATATTAGCTGTGTTTAAAATGTGGTAAAAATAACACTTGAGTTTATTCTGGTAAAGATGCCTCCCTCCCAATTACAACTAAAATATTTGAACTGTGTAGAGAGCTGGTAACTTAATTGGCATGTATGAAAATAAGGCTTATAGGCCTGACTTATGCCTGTAATGTCAGCACTTTGGGAGACCAAGGCTGGTGGATCTCCTGAACCCAGGAGTTCCAGACTGGCCTCAAAACTTCGTCTCTACAGAATATAAAAAAAATTAGCCAGGTGTGCTGGCGCATAACTGTGGTTCCATCTACTCAGGAGGCTGAGGTAGGAGGATCACCGGAGCCCCGGTCGAGGTCGAGGCTGTGGTGAGCTATGACCATGCCGCTGCACTCCAGCTTGGGTGACAAGTGAGACCCTATGTCAAAAACAATTTTTTTCTTTAATTTTTAAATAAGAAAATAAGATTTGTGTACTTGTGTTACCCTTAGAGTTTTAGTCTCCTTATTATTTTTTGGCTTATGAGTGTTGTATTTTCCTTCTTGAAATTTAGAAAATTACCAAAGAAATGGATGACTTCCTGCAGAAATTGAGGCAGAAGATCAAAATCGGAGTGGTAGGCGGTTCGGACTTTGAGAAAGTGCAGGAGCAACTGGGAAATGATGGTAAATGAGAGGTTGCTAATTACATCTAGTAAAAGATTAACTTCTTATGAGGATATTGTTGCCAAGTATCATAGGCTGCCCTAAAACCTTATCCCCATATGGCAGACTTTCTGCTTCCTTGTTTGGGAAACATTTTCTTGGCCCTTATTTTTCCTCTGCTTTTAATCCAGTAAATTTCTGGAGTTACTGATGGAGAACTGGGTACTCAGATGTGTGAGTAGATTCACCTAGAAAGGTCAGTGGCTGTGTCTTTGCACATAGTAATCTGTCTCCCTGGAATACTTCTTGCTTGTACCCGTTCACTGCCCTTCTAGCCCCAGTCAGGCTGGTCTTCAAATTGTCCCTCTGACAGCCCCCCTCACCTCCCCATCACTGGAACAGAATCTCCAGCACAGGACCCCAAAAAACCAGAGAGGTTTTTGACCCCTTCACTGGAGATTCTGACTTGATAGGTCTGTGGAGCCTGGGAATCCTATTTTAGTAAGTACCTCCGAGAGATTCTAGTGTACAACCCTGCTAATGTAGCATTCTGTAATTATTGTAAACTATCCGATTATATGTTTTTGAAGAGCAGAAGTATGAGTTATTCATCTGCATAGCCCCAGGGCCTCCTGGCCTGTAAGAAATTGTAAGTGGATGCCAGGTGTGGTGGCTCACGCCTGTAATCCCAGTACTTGGGGAGGCTGAGGCGGGTGGGTCACCTGAAGTCAGGAGTTTGAGACCAGCCTGGCCAACATGATCAAACCCCGTCTCTACTAAAAATATGAAAAATTAGCTGGGCGTGGTGGTGGGTGCCTGTGCCTAGCTACTCGGGAGGCCAAGGCAGGAGAACTGCTTGAACCCAGGAGGCAGAGGTTGCAGTGAGCCGAGATCGCACCATTGCACTCCAGCCTGGGCAATAAGAGCGAAACTCCGTCTTGGAAAAAAAAAAAAAAAAAGAAATGTAAGTGGAGAGGTGGATGAATTGATTGTTCTTTTAACCCCTATTGTCCCCAGAGTCCTCACATCTTGAAACCAGCTCCTCTAGAGCAAGATTTCTCAACCTTCACACTATTGATATTTTGGACCAGTTAGTTGTCCATTATGAAGGCCGTCCTGTGCATTGTAGGGTATTTAGCGACATCCCAGGCCTCTACCCACTAGATGCCCACAGCATACACACACGCACACATACGGCTCTGACAACCGGAAGTGTCTCCAGACATTGCCAAATGACCTGTGTGTAAAATCACCCCCATTTGAGAACTACTGTTCTCAGAGATGTAATATCTTACAGTCCAAATCTGTGTAGCCTGTATTTATTGGATCCCCATTACTAGAAGAGTAATCTCCGCAATGCCTTTAAAGACTCTTGCACTTCCACTTCATTTTCCTGGTTGGTCTCCTACTTAGAAATGCTATAAACCACATACTGGGGATCATGAAGCCCTGAAAATCCTGTTACCTCCTCATGATCACCCTTTCTGCGTCTAGTTGTGTATTTAACCACTTGCTCAGGGAAGTTTTGTGTAGGGTAGCGTAGTGTCTGCACCTTTCAGAGACATGCAACAATAGAATCAAAACATTCACCAGCTAAAAGACAGGTGAAGGCCCACCTGTATCAGAATCTCCTGGGAAGCTTATTAGAATAGGAGTGTGGGGGCCCCACCCAACACATAGGGGATCTGCATTTTAACAGGTGCCTGAAGTTTGAGAATCCCTCCATTAAGGTTGACAGCATGGATAGTTTCCAAACCAGACTGATTATAAGAATCACCAAAGAGTGCTTTGTTTTGTTGTGAGTCAGAGTCTTGTTCTCCGGCCCAGGCTGGAGTGCAGTGGTGCAATCTTGGATCACTGTAACCTCTGCCTCCTGCGTTCAAGTGATTCTTGTGCCTCAGCCTCAGCCTCCCAAGTAGCTGGGACTACAGGCGCCAACCAGCACGCCCAGCTAAGTTTTGTATTTTTAGTAGAGATGGGATTTCACCCTGTTGGCCAGGCTGGTCTTGAACTCCCGACCTCAGGTGGTCTGCCCACCTCGGCCTCCCAAAGTGCTGGGATTACAGGCGTGAATCACTGTGCCTGGCCACCAGAGGTCTTTTAGGGCTTTTTTTTTTTTTTTTTTTTTTTTTTGACATTAGATGGAGTCTTGCACCGTCGCCCAGGCTGGAGTGCAGTGGCGCGATCTCAGCTCACTGCAACCTCCGCTTCCCAGGGTCAAGCAATTCTCCTACCTCAGCCTCCTGAGTAGCTGCGATTACAGGCGCCTG
>NW_012102732.1:1759306-1802030 GCF_000951045.1 Mandrillus leucophaeus | reverse complement strand
TTTTTTTTTTTTTTTTCTTTTTTTCTTTTTTTGTGACAGAATCTCACTCTGTTGCCCAGGCTGGAGTGCAGTGACTCAGTCCTGGCTCCCTGTAACTTCTTGGGTTCAAATGATTCTTCAGCCTCAGCTTCCCAAGTAGCTGGGATTACAGGCATCCACCAGCATGGCTGGCTCATTTTTGTATTTTTAGTAGAGACAGAGTTTCACCATGTTTGCCAGGCTTGTCTCAAGCTCATGACTTAAAGTGATCCACCTGCGTCAGCCTCCCAACCTGCTGGGATTACAGGTGTGAGCTGCCACACCTGGCCACTATAAGCATTTTTAAGAGGTACTATGTGGCTCTTAGTAGTAGTAAGATCATTCTGTTCAGACATAAGAGAATGCTGAAGTGAAACAAATAAATTTTCTGTCAATGTCTGGCGATATTTTAATTGAATAAAAGTGGCAGCAGTAAGCTCTTTGGGCCTTACAGGAAGCATTTGAACAATAATGAGTACAAAAATCTTGGGTAATGAAGCAGCAAATGCTTTTGACTAAAGCCTTTCTGGCTTGCCTAATGTTTTTGACCAGAGAAATAAGAGAAGAAATTAAACAGGCAGTGAGGCATGTCACCATCACTGCTATATCAGCCTACTGATTTTCAACAATAGTGGCTGAAGACCCTGGGTTTGCTGTAAAGCTGTTTTGAAAATGCTCCTGCTGAATCAAATAACTCAAGTATTTTCTTCATCTAGAATATTCAAAGTCATCTGGGTGAGGCCCTAATCCAAGATTTAATCAACTACTGTCTGAGCTACATTGCGAAAATTAAACTCCCGAAGAAGAGGTGGGTTTGCTTGTAACAAAGAGGCATCACTGGAACATAACGTAGTGTCATATGGTGGGTTAATGTGGGCATTCCCCAAATAGGATTATAAAATCACCTAAAGAGTTGTAAAAACAAAGTCTGATATTTAGCCTGCCCCTTGACAGTTGTGATTCAGAAAGCCTGAGAGTCGAGCTTGGAAATCCACGTTTTCTCTGACTGCCCTGGTGCTGCTGGTTCACAGCAGGGTTCAGTAGCCACCATGGGCCAGCGAATTTAAATCCGAATCCCAGCACTTAGTAAGGAATAATTGGAAACAGTCCACAAAGCCAACAGTACAAGAGTGATTATGTAAATGATGGCTTGTCCACATGATGGAAATTTATACAGCCATTGAAGCCCATATGCTTTCAAAGGCTGTCAGTGAGAGGAAACAGCAGTGAAGCAGCGTGTACAAAAAGCAACAGAAACCCTGGATTGGGAAGTCTCAGACAGGAAGCCTTCAGGCCAGATCCATGTAAAACCCAAATCTGGTTGGCCTGCAGTGTTAAAGAAAATCTGGATTAATTGCCATCATGTAAAAGTCTGATTTTACTTTTTAAAATTTATTTATGTTTTTATTTTTGAGACGGAGTCTCACTCTGTGGCCCAGGCTGGAGTGCAGTGGTAGGATCTCGGCTCACTGCAACCTCCGCCTCCCAGGTTCAAGCAGTTCTGCCTCAGCCTCTGGAGTAGCTGGGATTACGGGCACGTACCACCATGCCCAGCTAATTTTTTTTTTTTTTTTGCATTTTTAGTAGAGATGGTGTTTCACTGTGTTGGCCAGGCTGGTATTGAACTCCTGACCTCAACTGATCCACCTGCCTCAGCCTCCCACATTGCTGGTATCACAGGCGTGAGCCACCACACCCAGCCTAATTTTATGTTTTAAACATCTGGATTTTTGGCTTCTGTTGGCAAATGTGAGACCTGGCTATTCCAGCTCCCAGTTCCCCCCTGGCGGGTGCCACCCGAGCAACTGCCACCTGAGCCACGGACCTTTGTTCCAGTCTTTCACAGACTGCTTCTCGCATTTCCTGACTCTGTAGGCTTTCTTTTTGTTTTTTGTTTGTTTGTTTTTGAGAGAGAGCATCTCGCACTGTTGCCCAGGCTGGAGTGCAGTGGCATGATCATAGCTCACTGCAGCCTCAACCTCCTTGGCTCAAGTGATCCTCCTACCTCAGCCTCCTGAGTAGCTGGGACTACAGGCACATGCTACCATGCCCGGCTAATTTTTTAATTTTCTATAGAGACAGGGTCTTGCCACATTGTCCAGGCTGGTCTGCAACTCCTGGCCTCAGGCGATCCTTCCACCTCAGTCTCCCAAAATGTTGGGATTACAGGCGTTAGCCACCGCCCCTGGCTTTCATAAATGTTTGGTTTGGGGACCTACCTTCTGCCATGGGTACAGTTATCTCAATTCCATTTTTAAAATAATAGTAATACTAATAACGATGAACATAAATGCCCACAGTGAAAAGACTGGCAGGAAATAGACCCAAATGTTAACCGTGGCTATTTCTTGATGGTGAGGTTGCAGGTGATTTCTTTGAAATCCTTCTCATTTTTACCCCCAGTTTTCTTTCTCGCTCTGTTGCCCAGGCTGGGGTGCAATGGCGCGATCTTGGCTCACTACAACCTTTGCCTCCCGGGTTCAAGCTATTCTCATGTCTCAGCCTCCCGAGTAGCTGGGATTACAGGCGCCCACCACCAGGCCTGGCTAATTTTTATATTTTTAGTAGAGACAGGTTTTCACCATGTTAGTCAGGTTGGTCTTGAACTCCTGACCTCAGGTGATCCAGCCACCTCGGCCTCCCACAGTGCTGGGATTACAGGCGTGAGCCACTGTGCCCGGCCTTCCCAGTTTTCAGTACTTACTGTGTAACACCTTAATAATCAGGGTCGAAACACGGTTTAAGTGGCAATTCGATTTCAGTGCAGGCTGTACTTCAGAGGCTGCTTCACACTATTAGGATTCGTAACCTGAGTGCCTCCTGCTCAGCACCTCCTTCCAGAGTGCAGGAATGTCCCTTAGCCCAAGAGGAGACCTGCATGAGACAGGCCGGACCCGGACTTTGTTACTGTTGCAGCTGGGTAATGGGCATGTGAGGACTCGTCCTATTCTGTTTAGTTTTGTGTGTGTTAGAAATTTTCCTTGGCAAAAAGATAAAATATACAAATATCCCAGGTCAGTTCCGTTTTTACTCTGGACCGAGTGCTAAGGGAGGATTAAAATAAAAAAAAAGGCATAATCCTGTCCTCAAAGAGTGTATCATTTAGCAAGGGAGAGGCATGTGGAGAGCCATAATTCCAGAATAGTAGAAGAGATTTGGTGAATCCAGGAGGCAGAGCTGAGACCCACCTTGACCCACATTTGTCCACATTTGCCTGACAACACTAACTACATATCCCACGATGGCCAGGCAGATGCAGTGAGACTTCAGAGAGCCCAGGTCTTTAGGGAGGAACTGAGTGCTTGGTAATCCACCTTCATCCTTGTTTTGGGGAAGGCTTTCTAAACTGCATCAGCTTCTCTCTGTGCCTTGAAAATGAGAAGAAGAATATGTCCTTGAGTAGGGGGGAAATAATGGAGCTGTTTTTCTGATCATTAGGACCCATAGCCCTAGGGTCACCCGGGGCATGGTCACCAGTCCCCTAGTGCCTCAGTGCTCATACAGAAGTGGTAGAGGACAGGCTGGGCCTCCACCAACTCCGGGACGGCCTGGACATGGGATTTTTGAGAGAGATGTTTAGGCTTGCATATTTTGTTACATAATTTGCCTGTTTCTCTGAAAGTTGAGCACAACGGGGGAGAGGATCCAGCTGATGGAGGTTTTGCTGTTTTCACTTTGATAAGTATTCATTGCTTCCCAGTTTACAGAGTACCTTTACATAACTGGCACGTTGATTTTAACAAGGCCCTTTGGAGGTGACCAGAGCACGTGCTATTAGCCTTTCTGTAGGTGAGTAAGAGGAGGCTTGGAGAGGTGCCCAGAGCCACACTGACATGGGATTAGGTCGTCAACCGTGCACGTGGCATGTGGCCTCTCGGTATTTCCGATGGCCAGTGCCTGGAGAACAGATCTGTGAGATTAAAATAGTAAAAAAAAAGATCAGGGAAAATGTTTCGTAGGATTCCCAGGCATCAGCGTTTAGAACTGGAAGACACTTTTCACTGCGTAGTTTGTCAGAGAATGCTTAAATTTCATTGGTCAGAATGATGTCTAGTTTACAAGTTATCTGAACTTTTAAGAAACTGGGTGGTTTTCTTTTTTTGGTTGTGGGGTTTTTTTTGTTTGTTTGTTTTGTTTTTTTGAGACAGAGTCTTTGTTACCAGGCTGGAGTGCAGTGGTGCGCTTTCAGCTCACTGCAGCCTCCACCTCCCGGGTTCAAGTGATCCTCCTGTCTCAGCCTCTCAAGTAGCTGGGACTACAGGCATGTACCACCAGGTCCAGCTAATTTTTGTATTTTTAGTGGAGACAGGGTTTCATCATGTTGGCCAGGCTGGTCTTGAACTCCTGGCCTCAAGGAATCCACCCACCTCAGCCTCCCAAAGTGCTAGGATTACAGGCATGAGCCAAAGAAACTGTTTTCAGACTCATAGTGGAAACAGTGGAAAAAATCATCTTTTTGTTTTTTGTTTTTTATTTTGTATGTGTGTGTTTGTTTTTTTGAGACGGGGTCTCCCTCTGTTGCCCAGGCTGTAGCGCAATGGTGCGATCTTGGCTCACTGCAACCTCCACTGCCCAGGCTCAAGCAATCCTCCTACCTCAGTCTCTCAAGTAGCTGGGAATACAGGGGTGCGCCACCATGCCCAGCTAATTTTTGTATTTTTTGTAGAAACGGAGTTTCGCCATGTTGCCCAGGCTGGTCTGAAACTCCTGAGCTCAAGCCATCCACCCACCTTGGCCTCCCAAAGTACTGGGGTTATAGGCATGAGCTACCGCACCCAGCCAAAAGAACATTGTTAAACATCTTCATTTGAAGTGACTAAACTAATGTTAGTTTCTCATTTTATGTGATCAAATCAAACATTTAGGAGCTGTCTGCTAATGGGTAAATTGAATTTCCTCAGTTCTTACTGAGGCTCGTTGGACAATTCTCAGAGCCTTTTTTTGTGTAGCTTTGCTTGGTACTATCAGTCTGTTCAGAAGCTCAGTAGCAAGATAGATGTCTGGTACATGTATTTTCAGACTCCTCAGGGAAACGACTGCTGTTGCCAGTGCTGGAAATCATTTTCATAGCTCTGTATTAACCATAAAATTATCTGCCCTATAGCAGCACTGTGCAGCAGAAACAGAAAGTGAGCTATGTATAATTTTAAATTTTCTGTAGCCACATTTTGAAAGAATGAAAAGGAAGAGGTGAGATGCCTGATATAAAATATGACCCCTTTTTATTTTTTTTTGAGACAGGGTCTCACTCTGTCACCCAGGCTGGAGTGCAGTGACGTGATCTCAGCTCACTACAATCCCTACCTCCCAGGCTCATGGAATCCTCCTGCCTCAGCCTCCTGAGTAGCGGGATTATAGGCACGCATCACCATGCCTGGCTGATTTTTGTATTTTTTATAGAGACAGAGTTTCGCCATGTCATCCAGGCTCAAAATATGACCATTTTGACACAAAGTCAGTATACAACATGACTGATGTGACTCCATTCCTTTTTCATACTAAGTCTTTCAAATCTAATCTCAATTCATATTAGCCACATTTCAGGTCTCAGTAGTCACAGTAGTTCATGGCTACCGTATTACACAGCACAGAGCTGAGAAACATTGACCACACTGGCCTCTGCTTTTTAGAATTTCCCAAGATTTTAGGCTGTTTATGATGTTTCCCAAATAAGTAATGTGTTTTGGGGAACCTCTGTCACTCTTTCATTCCCAGGGGTACCTTCATTGAATTCCGGAATGGGATGTTAAACGTGTCGCCAATTGGAAGAAGCTGCAGCCAAGAAGAACGCATTGAGTTCTATGAACTCGATAAAGTAAGTCCTTCTGAAATATCTTTGGTGAATGGCTGGTTTTATGGAAATAAGATATGGCCCCATGTGGTGGTTCATGCCTGTAATCCTAACACTTTGGGAGGCCAAGGCAGGAGGATCACTTGAGCCCAGGAGTTCAAGACCAGCCTGGGCAACATAGTGAGACCTCATCTCTACAAATGATTAAAAAAAAAAAATTAGCCGGGCATGGTGGTACGCACCTGTGGTCCCGGCTATTTGTTTGGCTGAGGTGAGAGGATCACTCGAGCCTGGGAGGTTGAAGCTGCTGTGAGCTGTGATCATGCCACTGCACTCCAGCCTGGGCAACAGAGTGAGACCCCCATGTCAAAAACTAAGCAAATAAATAAATAAGATATTCATACCTTGGTGGCTAGTAGTTAAAAGTGTGCTTTCTAAACTGCAATACAAGAGACAATTGGCATCTTTTTTTTTTTTTCTCAGAAGGAAAATATAAGACAAAAGTTTGTAGCAGATCTACGGAAAGAGTTTGCAGGAAAAGGCCTCACGTTTTCCATAGGTATTGTATATATTGTTTGTGTTACAAACTTGGATCCCCATTTCCTGGAATTTGTTGTGGGCCAGTGAGCTATTGATAATGGAGTATGTGCAGTTTTAGGTGGGCAGGAAGATTAAATGAGCAGTCCAGTCTGTAGACAAAAAGCGGCCACTCTCTTTTCTGCATACTTAGCCATAATAGGACTTGTCTAGTCAAGAAACAGCTTCCAGACTGTTGGGCTTGCTTCTAAATTCTTACCCAACAGGATTCTTCCTACCTGCGCTTCTCTCGTCAGAAGAGGAGCACTTCGATTACTAATGAGTAGGAACTTCTCATACCTTTGGGCGGAAGAGAAGCACTATAGTGAACTCCGTGAGGGAGACATGGAATTGAACCCCTTAGGTAAACGAGACCGACGTCTTGGAATCATACAATGTTTCAACAGCAGGAACCTTAGGAGCCAATTGGGTGGCTTTTACAGATTAAGAAACTGAGGCCCAAAAAGGAGAAGAGACTTGTCCGAGTTCACAAAGCTGTTGTTTACACAGCCAGTGTGTGAACACTTCTGGTGTCCAGTGCAGAGTTCTTCCTGCAGCATGGATGTCTCAGGCTTGTCTTTTGTTAGAGTATGCCTGTCAAATGCTTTGCACACCGATTTCTCTTGTCAGGGCTAATGAGTCATTGCTCAAAGCCTTCTCATTGTACTAGCTTTCATAAAGGTAGAGGTTGTAGGAAAACTGGAATGGCAAAGGGATTATATTTAACAGATGAGTGGGTGGGTTTTTTGTATTCCTGAACTGTGAGATGGACATCTTTCTGACAAAGCTTTGAAAGGTTTCTTGTTGCCCACGAGCGCTACCTATAAATCACCTTCAGTGAGGATTCTCATTTTTCCTGCAAATATGCTGGATGCAGCCTGCTTCCAGGCATTTTCCACTGAGGGTGTGTTAAAGCCCGAGACGAGCACAGCAGAATGAGTTTTCATAAGCATGCTTCCTTTAAACCACATGCTTGCCAGGGCGCTTAAATGCAAATGCATTTCTCACTCTGAGTTGGCATTCTGTGCCTCAATTTTAGACCTACGTGAAATAATGCTGGAACAGAAAACATGATGTAGAATTAATTTCTAGAACCTATCCATGCAATAGTCTAAGTAGCAAACTAGAGTACTGAAAATCAACCTTGGCACCCCACTAACTGACAAAGAGTAAATTGTTTTATTTCAGTGGCATATCATTAGCCCCTTTTTCACCTTTTGCTTGTATGTGCCCCATCCCCACCCGGCAGGAGGCCAGATCAGCTTTGATGTCTTTCCTGATGGATGGGACAAGAGGTATTGCCTGCGACATGTGGAAAATGACGGTTATAAGACCATTTATTTCTTTGGAGACAAAACCATGCCAGTAAGTAGAGAAGTGTTTGTGCAGCTTCATTGTTGTGTTTGAGCTTGAGGGGGAAAATTGACAACGGGGCTGTTTTTCCTGTATCTACACTTTACCCACAGGCCCTGCTCAAACTGAGCAGTGGCTTCCGTCCTGGAGAGGGGGGTGATTGAGCCTCCTTCCCCTCTGAGCTCAGACCCGCGACACCTCTGTAGAGGTGAGGATCACACTGCGTGTTAGTTGATCCTTTTCAGTTTGGCTTTGGAATTAAACGTTGGCCACCCCATGTGCCTTCCAGAACGCCAGTCCCCAGTGCCACTGTCAAGCCCTGTGCGTTTCAAAGCTCTGCCTGTTTCAATCTTCTCTTTCCACTGTATTTGTCCCCCTGAGGCATTCATTCTAAGTTGAACACGAGGGGTCATGTTTGATGGGAGGACAGGGAATGATCTCATGAGCCTGAAACTCAGGAAGGGGCACCAGCGACGGTGAAGAGGCCAAGTGAGTCCCAGGCATCACACATGGTGGGTACTTGGAGCTGCCCCGAAGGGATGTCAGAAATCTCAAGTCCAGGACCACCAAATCTAAACTGAGAACTGAGAGCAGAGCCCGTGTTACAGGCCAGGGCCAGCAGGAGGAATACACAGAAGAATTGTCCCCAGGCGTCCTCCACCCAGCTTTGGGCCAGCTCCTTTTCTTTCTCTTTCTCTTTATTGTTATTTTTATTTTTTTGAGACCAAGTCTCGCTCTGTTGCCCAGCCTGGAGTGCAGTGGTGCAATCTTGGCTCACCGCAACCTCTGCCTCCCAGGTTGAAGCAATCCTTGTGCCTCAGCCTCCTGAGTAGCTGATATTATGGGCATGCGCCACCATGCCTGGCTAATTTTTGTATTTTTAGTAGAGATGGGGTTTCACCACATTGGCCAGGCTGGTCTCAAACTTCTGGGCTCAAGTGATCTACCCACCTCGGCCTCTCAAAGTTCTGGGATGACAGGTGTGATTTTTAGTAGAGACAGGGTTTCATCACGTTGGCCAGGCTGGTCTTGACTCCTTGCCTCAAGGAATCCACCTGCCTCAGCGATCCACCCACCTCGACCTCTCAGTTCTGGGATGACAGGCCGCGCCCGGCCCCATCACCTTTTCAGTTCCTCTCATCCTCTGGGCCCCTCTGCCTCCCTCCCACATGCAGCTTAGGGGTGTTGGTTACCTTACCATCAGCAGGCCCCTGTCACGCTTTCTCGCCATCCTGCACCCAGCAGGTGCATCATAACTGCTGCATATTCAGAGTTTCTCATCCCTCTGATCTCTGATCCACTCCAACATCCTTGCTGCATTGCTAAGATCTACCCATGAAAGGTGTGCTTTTCAGCAGGGCCCCCACGCCGCAGTCTTCCAGCAGGAGGGGCACTCGGGGATAGCAGAGGCTTGTTCCTTGTCAGAAGGATAAAACTGGAACCCGTAAAGGGTAAGGGACTTGCCCAAGGTCACACAGCTAATGACAGAGCTGGTGGCACCAGAAGAAATCTACCTCTTCTTTGTATGTTTTAAATAGCTTTATTGAGGTATCATGGATCAGCAAAAGCTGCACATGTTTAACGCGCACAGGTTCATGAGTTTAATCACTGTGCCCCTTTGGTTTTGGGGGCCGTTTGGGATTTTTTGTTGCTGTTGTTATAAGACCACTTCTCATGAGATATTCCCTCTTAACAAGTTTCTAAGTGTACAATACAGTCTTGGTACCTAGAGGCACTTCTGTTTGTCCAACAGATCTGTAGAACTTACACATCTTACCTAACTGAAACTTTATACCCATTGAACAACTTTCCATCTCCCTCCTCCACCAACCCGTCCCTGGCAACCACCGTTCTTTTCTCTGCTTATATGACTTCAGCACCTTTAGATATCTGATACAAGCGGAATCATACAGTATTCATCCTTCTGTAAGGGGCTTATTTCACTCAGCATGTCTTCTCAGTTTACTCCTGCTGTCACAAATGGCAAGTTTCCTTCTTTTTTAAGGCAGAATAATGTTTCGTGATATGAATATACTACACTTTTTTTTTTCTTGAGGCAGAGTCTCGCTCTGTCGCCCAGGCTGGAGTGCAGTGGCACCATCTTGGCTCACTGCAACCTCCACCTCCCTGGTTCAAGTGATTCTCGTGCCTCAGTCTCCTGATTAGTAGCTGGGATTACAGGCGCCTGCCACCACATGCGGCTAATTTTTGTGTTTTTAGTAGAGACAGGGTTTTGCCATGTTGGCCAGGCTGGACCTGCCTTGGCCTCCTAAATTGCTGGGATTACAGGTGTGAACCACTGCACCCAGCCAGAATGTACTCCATTTTCTTGATCCATTCTGTCAGTAGACACACGAGTTGTTTCCATATCTTGGCCATTATGAATAATGCTTCAGTGAACATGGGGGTGCAGATATCTCTTTGGGATCCTGACTTTGTCCTTTTGGCCATCTACCATGGATTAAAGACTTAAACACAGGACCTGAAACTGTAAAACTCCTAGAAAAAAAACACAGGGAAAAAGCAATGATCTTTTGCATGTGACACCAAAAGCACAGGCAACAAAGGCAAAACCAGTCAGACAATATCAGACTAAAAAGCTTCTGCACAGTAAGGGAAATAATCAGAATGAAAAAGCAACCTACAGAGGGGAAGAGAAATCTGCAAACCATATATCTGATAAAAGGACTAGTATCCAAAATGTATAAGAAACTCCAACAACTCAATGGCAAAAAAAAAAAATTTTTTTTAAATGAACAAAGGACTTGAATAGACAGTTCTCCAGAGAAGACATGCAGATGGCCAGTGGGTATATGAAAAAAGGCTCAACATCAGCATTCAGGGAAATGCAAATCAAAACCACAATGAGGTAAACCTCACACCTGCCAGGATGGCTATTTTATTTTATTTTATTTTGAGACGGAGTTTTGCTCTGTCACCCAGGCTGGAGTGCAGTGATGCGATCTTGGCTCACTGCAACCTCTGCCTCCTGGGTTCAAGCTATTCTCGTACCTCAGCTTCCCAAGTAGCTGGGATGACAGGCGCCCACCACCATGCCCGGCTAATTTTGTATTTTTAGTAGAGACGGGGTTTCACCATGTTGGCCAGCCTGGTCTCGAACTCATGACCTCAAGTGATCCACCCACCTCAACCTCCCAAAGTGCTAGTATTATAGGCGTGAGCCACCACACTGGGCCAGGATGGCTAATTTTTTTTTTTAAATGTTGGTGGCCTGGTGTAGTGGCTCACGCCTGTAATCCCAGCACTTTGGGAGGCTGAGGCGGGTGGGTCACCTGAGGTCAGGAGTTCGAGACCAGCCTGACCAACATGGAGAAACCCCATCTCTACTAAAAATACAAAATTAGCCGGGCATGGTGGCGCGCACCTGTCATCCCAGCTACTTGGGAGGCTGAGGCAGGGGAAGCTCTTGAACCCGGGAGGCGGAGGTTGCAGTGAGCTGAGATCGTACCATTGTACTCCATCCTGGTCAACAAGAGCGAAACTCTGTCTCCAAAAGATAAAATAAATGTTGGTAAGGGTGTGGAGAAATTAGAACCCTTGTACACCGTTGTGGGAAACGTTAAATGGCATAGCTATGATGGAAAACTATATAGTGGTTCCTCAAATTAAAAATAGAACTGCCATATGATCCAGCAGTCCCACTTACAGATCTATATCTAAAGTAATTGAAATCAGGATCTCAAAGAGATACCTGCTGTTTAAAGTAAAATAAAATAATATAAAATAAAGACAGGGTCTTGCTGTGTTGCCCAGGCTGTACTCGAACTCCTGAGTTCAAGCAGTCGTCCCGCCTCAGCCTCCCAAGTAGCTGGAATTACAGGTGTGCCATACCACAACTGGTGATGCCTGCTGTTTCAGTGAGTTGCTTACCACTACAATAAGCTCGCTCTCAGTGGCGTAGAAAGGTCTTGTTCTAAATCCCACATGAAATGGGTACTTTGAAGGAGGTGTAGCATTCAGGTTTGTTCTTAATGACAGTTAGAAATGGTTTTATAACCACATCCTTTGTGGAAATGCTTTTGATGCAGAAATGCTTTCAGTGCAGGCTTTGAAAAAGATCACTGTCTGACTCCGTGTCTTTAAAAAAATTAAGCTAATGAAATGACACCCAGGATCTAAGAGATGCCTGGAAGCTTCCTCAGTCCTCCTCTAGCTTGGTGCCATTTCTTACAGACAGAGAGGAGAGCTATTAAGACACACTACAGCAGATTATTCTGTAATGATGACATTCTTGCTTCACATAAATCGCCATCTAGAAGCCTCAGTTGGGACTTTGCAGAATGGAATGCATTTCTTAGATAATCAGAAAATGACTTCCTTTGGGAATTCTTCATTTGGGAATTAGAGGGTTTTCTATTCTGTTTAACCATTGCATTACCATGCCTGGATTCTATTTTTAAAATCTTACCTAGCTTTTAAAAAATGAGTATTATTTAATGGAAGCTTTCCCCCGATTGTAAATGAACCTGTGCATTCATTATAGAAAATTAGAGAAAGTACGAAGAAGAAAAGGAAAGTCACCTGTCACCATCCAGCGACGTCCCAGCCTTTCTGTGTATATGATCCCAAGAGTGGGATCCTTCCCTGTTGTTTTAGTTTTAGTCTTCTTTCTCTTAACGTGTTTTATTTTTCTCATATTCGTGAATATTCTTTGCAAAGAAGATTTGTAATGGCTGTATAACATTCTCTCATTAGGCATCGTTTACCCACCTCCCTCGTAGAGGCACCTTGGGTGGCTTAAGCGTTTTTGCCGTCATAACTGATGCTGTGGTGAACGTTCTTGCACGATTCTTTGCCCCCATCTCTGATCCTTTTCATCAGCAGTTTTCTAGAAATGGGAATTAGCAGTCCAGTCAACTAAATCTTCAGACAACATACCAGTTCTTGAAACTTTAGGCACAGAGCAATCCAAATACTAGCCTTACACTTTGCATTTTCAGTGATAGACATTTAGAAAGCTAGGGTTTTTTGCTTTCCTAATGAAGCTTAATGTTTTCGCTGGCATCCAGGGAAGTGATCTTGAGCTGAGAGGTGTCAGTAAAAAAGCCATTTCTCAGCCAGGCCCTGAGGCTTGGCAGCCTCTTCTGGCGACACAACCTCCAGGAGGCAGGGTCTGGTGTTATGTAAAGGGTGCCCTCTGCTTGGAGCAACTTGAGAGCAGAGTGAAGAAGTGAGGCGTTGGCCGTTGCTTTTCAAAATACTTGCCATCTTCAGAAACCCTGTCATTCTTCCCATCAGCCACAAAAGGCAGCAAGCGTTTCTTAAAACCCGGCTCTGAGTTCAGCATGGAGGCCCTGGGCCTGGCGTGGCGTACCTTGGTTTGCTGCAGAGAGAGATGGCAAGTGCAGAGGGCACACCGCGCATGGCTCTGCATGGCTTTCCAGGAACCGCACTGGCTGGATCACCCTCCGCCACTCTGAATCCGCAGTCCAGAGAGCCTCTACTTACCCATGCTGTCTGTAAAAGTCATCTTGGCTGTAAGGCGGTTGCAACACGAAAACTTTCTAACACTTCAGGAACATTAGCAGCTGGTTCGGTTTTTGACTTGATGCTTCCATTTGGGGTAATGTGGCTATCAGTGCACTCAAGCATGTGTGAAAGATCACGCAGAGGGTTCAGGGTTGGGGACAGCCCTGCCGCTCCTCAGGAGGCTGGCCACGTGACAGTAGTCTGTCTCTGCACTGGGATGCCGTGTAGCTGTGAAAACAGTCCATGTGGACCCATCTCTAGGGGTTAGGTGCACAAAGTGCAGGACAATAGAAGTAATGTGCTAGCTACATCTTTGTCTAAAGAGGGGAAAGGAATTTCTCTTTATGTTAGCTTATAAATGCATAAAAGGAGTCTGAATGGATGAAAGTTACAGAGGTTACTGTGGGGGTGGGGCTGCGGATGGGAGAAAGAATCGCCATCTGGTTCTTACTCTTTCTTAATATGTTTGAACTATATGAATGTGCTATATTGAAAAATAGAATATTTCAATCAACTTGAGAAAAGGAGCTGGGTAAGCCTTGTAATCCCGGCTACTAGAGAGGCTGAAGTGAGAGGATACTTGCGCCCAGGAGTTCAAGATTACAGTGAGCCAAGATTGTGCCACTGCACTCCAGCCTAGGCGACAGAGCAAGACCTTGTCTCTTTAAAAAAAAAACCAGTAAAAATTAAAAATTTTTTAAAATTGAAAAAAGGGAGGAAATGTCAATCTTCCAGCCCTTCCTCACTGTCAGACCCTGAGCTGGACACTTACGTCGTACATGCTCCCGGGTGAGATAGCAGCGTCCTCCCTCTTACAGAGGAGGCACAATGGGAAGTCCAGGCTCTCAACTAGTCAGAGACTAAGCTGGGATCTGAAAGCCTCACCTCTGTCATTCTCCTACATCACTTCTAAAATGCTACCTGCCGTCCTTTTAACTAAATTGTGCAACATTTTTTTCTCCAGAAATGTTAATAAGGAAGATCTGCCTTTAAAATTAGCTTTAAAAAAATAAAATTAGCTAGGCGTGGTGGCGCACGCCTGTGATCCCAGCTACTCAGGAGGCTGAGGCAGGAGAATCGCTTGAACCCAGGAGGCAGAGGTTGCAGTGAGCTGAGATTGTGCCACTGTATTCCAGCCTGGGCAACAGAGTGAGATTCAGTCTCAAAAAAATGAAAACAAAACTAGCTTAGAAGCGGTTTGTGTCCGTGTGGACCAAGTAGACCCAGATCTGACCCCACCATTCACCAGTGACCTTGTGACAGTGAGGACGGTAACAGTGACCTCGTCAGTCCGGTGAGGACACAATTCTTTTTTTTTTTTTTTTGGAGACTGGAGTATAGTGCAGTGGCGCAATCTTGGCTTGCCGTAATCTTGAATTCCTGGGCTCAAGTGATCCTCCCACTTCAGCCTCCTGAGTAGCTGGGATTACAGGCGCCCACCACCATGCCTGGCTAATTTTTGTATTTTTAGTAGAGACGGGGTTTCACCATCTTGGCCAGGCTGGTCTTGAACTCCTGACCTCAAGCGATCCGCCCACCTTGGCCTCCCAGAGTTTTATTATTCCTCAAATCAGTGTCTCCAAGAATTTGGGGATCAGAGTTTTTAAGGATAACTTGGTGGGTAGGGGCTCAGGAAGTGGAGATTGCTGATTGGTCGGCTTGGAGATGAAATCATAGGGGGTGGAAGTGAGTTTTTCTTGCTATCTTCTGTTCTTGATGGGATCAAAGAGCTGGTTGAGCCAGATTATCTGTCAGTGTGGCGTCAACTACTGCATCAGAACACAGGGTCTGCAAAATATCTCAGGCACAATCTTAGGTTTTATGACAGTGATGTTATTTGTGGGGAGCAATTTGGGGAGGATCAGACTCTTGTAGCTAATTTGTTTGTTCTACAAAGGCAGACTGGTCCCCAAGCAAGAAGGGGGTTTATTTCAGAGAAAGGGCTGTTACCGTCTTTGTTTCAAAGTTGAACTATAAACTGAACTCCCAAGGTTAGTTCGGTCTGCATCCAGGAATGAACAAGGACAGCTTGGAGGTTAGAAGCAAGGTGGAGTCATTCAGGTCACCATCGTAATTTTCTCAGCTAAAATTTTTGCAAAGACAGTTTCAGTTCCTCCTGTAGGGTTTTATAATACCTTATTCCTAAGGTGTGGGGCATGAAGATGGGAAAAGAGTGACAACCGCTCTAGCCTCTTTCTGCTGACAGGGAGCATAGTCAGAGCAGGTGTTGACCCAAAGGTAAGAGGAGTGAAACCACTTTGCAGCTGTCTGCTTATACTCAGAGGTTTCTGGTTGGGGTTTGAAGGCCTGCGTGACAAAGCCATTAGTATTCTCATCTATAGTTTTAACAAATGAGTCCTAGGATAAAGAGTGAAAGTCCTGGCTTCAGAAGCTTTTGTAGAATTGACCCTAAGCTCTGAGGGACTCAGGTAAATAGCTCCAAGAACCAATCAGACATGGGGTTATTAGCAGAGAGAGATTTGGGTCAGAGGTTGTTAGACAGACAGATTGGGGTAGACAGAAAGGAGGAAATGTAAATATACTCTTCCTTATCTTTTTAGTCAGTTTTCCTAGTCCTAAGACCGTATCAGTTCAGTTAAACAGCTGTTTCCTGTATCAAGAGATGGCATTGCAGATGGGCTAGGCTTCTTTAGTTATAGAGGAGGAAGGCAGTGGCAATTTGACATGTTTTTGTCATCTGTATTACGAAGAATCAGCTTCAGCTTGCAGGGAGGGCCTCAGGAAAAGGGTAGTAACAATTTAATTGAGTCCAAGTCAGAAAGGTGGAAGAAAAAATTGAAAGCATTAATTTGGGAATTGTAGCCCACAAAGAATTCAGGATTTAGTCCAAATTGCAGAAAATAATAAAAACTCAAGAACAAAGGACAAGACTAGAATCTAACAGCAGGTGTACCATAGTTTTTTGAAACACTTTTTTCTCTCTCCCATCCTTATTTTTATTAAAGGCAAGTCATAATAGGACAAGTTTACTTGCAAAATAAGTCATGGTCTTATTATGCTTGGCCTGATTATTTATATAAAGTACAGCAAGAATAATTATTTGCCATATAGGCTGTTTTTAAAATTGGCTTTGCTGAAGCTTTGTTCTATAAGAAATCTCAGATTAGACTTTTTTAAAGCCTCGAGCCCAGCCATGGATTTATCTACTATACCTGCAAAGATAAACCAGTGTGAGTTGGGTGAAATTTTTTCCTCTCATGATCCTAAGATAATTTGGGGCTCCTGGGCCTGTCAGAAAGTGACATTCTTTATTTACCACAGTTCGGGAACCCTGCACAGGGACTCTGTAGCCAAGGTATGAGGCCAGCTTTTCCAAGGGACTTCTATTGGCTCTGTTAGTCACCTTTGTTCCTTAAAGCAGTCTGTTTATATTTGAAAATATGTCATTCCAGTTAAAGCCTTGGTAAAGTAACCAGCATCTCTAATTGTATCCTGTTACAAAAGAAAACAAATTGTTACTGCCCTTGTGCAAATAATTATACTGCCATAAGTTGATAATACAAATAGTTTCCAGATTCTGGAGAAATCAGAGAGAAAACAATACGCTCTAAATTTTGCTCACAGAAGTATACTTTAACTCCATTGCTAAAAGTTGTAAACAGCTCAAAAGAAAAATCATTTTCTTGACTCTGAAAAACAAAAGGATTAACAATGTTTAACACATCCGCTCTCCATGAGGATCCTAGAAGTTTTTTTTTCCTCCATTCCGGTGGCACAATTTCTAAAGTTATCAGAGACCTGCATTCAAGAGTACCCATTAGAGTACTATATCTGATTATAAACTGCCTTTTGAAAAGGATAAAACCAAGACAACAATTGTCTGTGGGTAACAAAAGTCTCAGGACAGCCATAGTTAAAGATGCAGTCAACAAGGAAATCTGGTCATCTCTGTGACACACAGTTTAACGTAACAATTATAATTATTACTGATAACATATACTGAGACATATCAGAATTATAGGAATCTTACACAATTTTGTAACACATACTAATAACATATTTATATGACTATAAACCCAAAGAAAGTTAAACACTTTTTTATATTTGACAGTGCTTCTCCTACATAATTTTAATATACCGAATAAGCCAAATATGTCTCTTTTGGACTTTAGGGAACTTGTTTTTTAACTTAGAATTTGATCTTGGAAAGTTTGTTAAATATCAAAGGTTTAAAACACTAGATATCACAAAGTAGAATCCCAGGTCACCATAAGTAATTCATTTAGCCAAAATGATAACTCAAACATTTTGTAAAGGAAGAAACCTTTACTCTAATAGAGAGAAGACTCAGCTTTCTAAACAACAAAAACCCAATGAAGATAGCGTGAGGCCAACTGAATCTGTCTCTCTTTTTTTTTTTAATAGTTTACTCCAAAGCCAAACAAAAATCTTTCATTGTCTCTGTCTCTCTCTCAATATTACATAAAAATATTCTTCAACAGAGAAAACCAAATTTTATCTTGCATTAGTGCATCTTTAATGCTAAAGCTAGTTTTGTTGTTATTGTTTTGAGATGGAGTTTCACTCTTGTCACCCAGGCTGGAGTGTGGTGGCATGATCTTGCTTCACTGCACCCTCCTCCTCCCAAGTTCAAGCGATTCTCCTGCCTCCCAAGTAGCTGAGATTACAGGCACCCACCACCATTCCCAGCTAATGTTTGTATTTTTAGTAGGGATGGGGTTTCACCATGTTGGCCAGGCTGGTCTTGAACTCCTGACCCCACATGATCCACCCACTTCAGCCTCCCAAAGTGCTGGGATTACAGGTGTGAGCCACCACTCCCAGCCGAAGTTAGTTTTTAATAAAATTTTACAAACAAATCTATTCAATTTTAGTTTGACTGTAGGGTAACATTTTCATAAACCTTTTATATAACCGTTTATAATTGTTTGTTAAAAGAACAAATCAGTGTTCAAAAATAAAACCCTATTTTTATTTATTTATTTTTTTTTGAGATGGGAGTCTTGCTCCATTGCTTAGGCTAGAGTGCAGTGGCGCATTCTCAGCTCACTGCAACTTCTGCCTCCCAAGTTCAAGCAATTCTTCTGCCTCAACCTCCCAAGTAGCTGGGACTACAAGCGTGTGCCACCATGTCTGGCTAATTCTTGTATTTTTAGTAGAGACAGGATTTCACCATATTGACCAGGCTGGTTTCGAAGTCTCGACCTCATGAACTGCCTGCCTCGGCCTCCCAAAGTGCTAGGATTACAGGTATGAGCCACCACGCCCGGCATAAAACCCTATTATTTTGATATATGGTCCCAGATTCTGGCCCTGCATCAGTATGCTTTTAATATTTAATTTATGGAAAAATTAAATAATACCCTTTCAATTTTAGCCAGCTTGTTCACACACAGAGTTCTTCACAAAGTTAATTTTTCACAAACCTACAATTTGCTTAAACTTTCAGTTTTATTTTGTCTTTCAACCAAAAATAATCCTTAAACTGTCTAAATTAGACAAGATTCTTTTTTAAAAAACCATATTCCTATGTCCTTAATCAATTTTAATTACATACCAGGTGCAGCAGAGCCTAGAATACAGGACAGAACTGCAGATAAAGTCTGACTCTTTCTGGCATAGCTAGGAGTCATGGCTAATTCCATATGTCCCCAGGCCTTATCTAGAATCTAATGGCTCTAAAGTAGGTAAATTGAACAATTACAAAAGTCATAGAAGCCATTTATGACCTTAAAGCATCCAGCAAAAACCGTATCTTGTCTGCCTACTTCAGACCAAATGTCTGAGTTTTGAAGACAATTTTATTTGATTTCATCAATAATCTTTAAAACTATCTTTATTTACCAAAGATTACTAACGTCACATGAACTAAAATGCATTAGAGTTGCTATTTCTTTGACAAAATGTTTAACTGCTTGTTTTTTAAGCCCATTAATTACAGCTCTTAAACATCACACACACAACATTATAAATATACAGACTGAAGAAGATGCATTAGTTGTTAAGATTTTTCATTTGCCGGTTTTTTAGGGTTATTTTCCCCCCATTTTACAAATCTTGTCACAACTCACAGAGACCATCTATGACATGTTTGGACTTTCTGGCTTGTCCTATATGCCCCTCTTTCCTGAATAATCAGTCATTCAATTTTAGGACAAGAATTTACCATACAACTCATATAAATTCCTTTTATATGAGAATTCCTTTCTCATATAAATTTCTTTTTTCAGAATCATCCTTACCAAAAATACATCTTAATATCCCTAACTTTTTTCACATATCTCTGTCCCCTACTAAAGTAATTCAAAGGATGATCTCTGAACCAGATGGAAGAGTGGATGGAAGAGCCTGAGGCAGCTCTGTCTAACTTCCAAGCTTCTGCTGACAAATCCTTCAGGGTTCAGTGAATGTGACCAACCAAACTAGGAGAGCCTGATGGACTTCCTTCAGCAATTCCTTTAGACATCTCCTCCACATATACAAACACATACAGCAAAACAAACACGCAAAACACCTTCCAGAGATTCCAGACCAAATCACAAACCAAGAGTATTCCTCCAAACAAGTCCCCTATTATCTGTACAATTAGGGCAGATACCCCATGCTGGGGCTACAAACAGATACCATGTAATAGAACTAGAGATGCCCCACAATGGGGCTATAGGCAGACACACCACTGTGGGGCTACAGTTACAGGAAGTCTCCCCAGGACTGTTTCTCTATTGCAGTTAAATCCATACACCATGGGTTGGCAGCACCCTACCAGTAGAGATGGCACCAGTGTCAGCCCCCAGTCCAAGAGAACTAGGTGGCCGCCTGGGCTGGCCTCTGGATCCATCACCAGTGAGGGGGGTTGGGGAGGCTACTGAATCGCTGGCAGATAGCCACAAGAGAGATCACAGATAAGTCCCCAAATTTGTCACCCCCGCCAACAGGTTCTCCTTGCCTGCAGCCTAGACAGCCAATTTATCCAGACAGGAGAATTGCAGTAGAGAAAGAGTAATTCACACAGAGCCAGCTGTGCAGGTGACTGGAGTTTTGTATTTAGTCAAATCAGTCTCTCCAAGAATTTGGGGATTGGAGTTTTTAAGGAAAACTTGGTGGGCAGGGGCTCTGGAGGTATGGATGGCTGATTGGTCAGCATGGAGACGAAATCATAGCAGGTAGAAGTGAGTTTTTCTTGATGTCTTCTGTCACTGAGTGGGATTAAAGAACTGGTTGAATCAGGTTACCTGTCTGAGTGGGTCAACTGCTATATTGGAAGGCAGGGTCTGCAAAATATCTCAGGCACTGATCTTAGATTTTACAAGTGATGTTATTCCCAGGAGCAATGTGGGGAGGTTCAGACTCTTGCAGCCAGAGGCTGCATGGCTCCTAAACCGTAATTTCCAGTCTTGTAGCTAATTTGTTTGTCCTACAAAGGCAGACTGGTCCCCAGGCAAGAAGGGGTTTATTTCAGGGAAAGAGCTGTTATCTTTGTTTCAAACTTGAACTATAGGCCAGGCATGGTGGCTCACACCTGTAATCTCAGCACTTGGGGAAGCTGAGGCAGGCGGATCACTTGAGGCCAGGAGTTTGAGACCAGCCTGGCCAATGTGGTGAACCCCCGCCTCTACTAAAAATACAAAAATTAGCCAGGTGTGGTGGCACACACCTGTAATCCCAACTACTTGGGAGGCTGAGGCAGAAGAATCACTTGAACCTGGGAGGCAGAGATTCCAGTGAGCCAAGATTGCACTACTACACTCCATCTTTGGTGACAGAGTGAGACTCCGTCTCCAAAAACAAACAAAAAAAAAACCAAAATTGAACTATAAACTAAATTCCTCCCAAGGTTAGTTCAGCCTGTGCCCAGGAATGAACGAGGACAGCTTGGAGGTTAGAAGCAAGATGGAGTCAGGCCAGATCTCTTTCACTGTCACCATTTTCTGTTATAATTTTTGCAAATGTGTCTTCAGTCCTTGTATCCATAATACCTAGAAATTTGATAAATACTTGTTAAACAGCCAAAATGAATGTCCACGGCAAGAATCCACTGTTAGGCATGGTGGTGCACACCTGTAGTCCCAGCTACTCAGGAGGCTGAGCCAGGAGAATTAGCCAGGCATGGTGGTGCACACCTGTAGTCCCAGCTACTCAGGAGGCTGAGGTGGGAGGATCGCTTGAGCCCAGGAGGTGGAGGCTGCAGCAAGACATGATTGCACCACTGCATTCCAGCCTGGGCAAGAGTGGGACCCTGTCTCAGAAATAAGTAAGAGTCCTGACTGCGAGCTACAAAGAGTCCATCTGTGCTATAGGAGGCATCCACACAGCACACACCCACTGCTACCAGCTAAGCAGTTCATGCTGGCTGTGATAGATGACACTGTTCCTCTCTTTGGATGATTGGGGTTCACTACTATACTGCACAGGTCAGCAACAGCATGTACAGAAATGGACTGAGGCGGGAGACTCGTCAGTCCCTGGCATCTGAACATGGCCCACACTATGCCTTCTGTTTCATCCTCAGACTTTGGAGCTATTAGGGATTTAAATATTAATGTGCTGATTTCACTGAGCCCTGGCCTTTCTTTGGTGCCTGACAGGTACACTGTAACGAGAAATTAGATCGTTCATTCATCCCTTCCCCCTTCCCTTCCCTCTCCAGGGAACAGGGTTTTTGTTCTCGGAGCTTGGTGGGGTGGCAGAGTTCCCCAGCTAGAATCAAGTAACCTTTAGTGCATATGCAAATCCAGCATTTGAAATTTCTGGTTCTCTGTAGCCTTATTATTCTAGAGGGCAGCCAGCTTTCCTTTCATTTCATTTGGGGTCCGCTTCGCCTGCTTTGCACCTACTCTGGTGTGCAAGCTCGACACAGCCCCAAGAAGGCTGCGCCCCAGGAAGGAGCTCACCATGCTCTGAGAGTCATAAAGAAGGAAGCAGACCCTTGGCAGGAGAGAAAGGAAGGCCTGAGGCGGGTTGTGTTTGTGATGCAGATGCTCCTGCCAGCCGTGCAGCTCTCTGAAAGGGGGTGGAGCTGAGAAGCGACCCAGCGACCCAGCGAGGCTCCTGCAACCAGGGTCGGGAGGATTTCGCCTTCCTGGATGGGTATTGGTTCTCCAGACCTAGCTTTATTAAGTGCCAGCGAGTTACATGCACACAGATCACTCAGATTCCACAGACACCTCCCCAGCAGCCCCTAGCAGGACCATGGGAGGAGATTCATGCCGTTAGGCCTCTGTCCCCTGCGTGTGACATCTGCAGGGAAGGGCACTCCTAGCAACTGTCAGGGGACTAGCATAAACCCTTTTTGCTTCAGGGGTCTCTTCCCAGGTAATGGCCTCAGTCCTCTTTGCACCCTGGCCGGCTGCAGGAGCCTCCTAACTGCTCCCCTGTTGCGTCCTCACCCCCCACCCATTCTCCAGAAAGATCATGGCCTGGGCTTGCAGCCTTCTGGTGGCTTCCCGTGAAATCCCAGGTCCTTACCACAATCTGTGTGCTCTGTGGCCTGGCCCGGCCCCTGCCCATCCTTCCTCTTCAGTCGCTTCTCTGATGGCCACATGGCCTGTCCCCTCACTTCCCTCAGATGCCAGGGTTCCCTCACCCTCCAGTCCTGGCAGCCCTTTCCTCCCTTTGCTCAACAAAGTGCCCGAGAGCTATCTGCTCATGGCTGGTCTCCCCGACAAGACCACAGGCTCCCAAGGCAGCTGTGATGTCGTTTTGGTTTGCGCCGTATCCCTAGCTGCTAAAGCAATGTCTGGCAAGTAGTAGGTGTTCTAGAAAGGTGTATTGTGTTAATGTGAATACTGACTTCCCCTCCTCAGTCACTGAGGCGGGGAGGATGTTTGGCTCTTCTGAGGCATGTGAGAGTTGGTTGTGCCTTTGGTTTTTGTTTTTTGAGTCTCGCTCTGTTGCCCAGGCTGAAGTATAGTGGTCCATTCTTGGCTCACTGCAACCTCCGCCTCCCATGTTTAAGTGATTCTCCTGCCTCAGCCTCCCAAGTAGCTGGGATTACAGGCGTGCGCCACCATGCCCAGCTAGATTGTGCCTTTGTTAGGTTCTCTGTGACTTTTGTCCACCATGCCATTCCTGAAAGAAATCTTTTTTTTAAATTATAAGAATTACTAGAACTAGCTCGGCACTGTGGCGCGCAGTCTTTGTCTCAGCTAATTGAGAGGCTGAGGCTGGAGATTCACTCGAGTCCAGCCTGGGCAACATAGCAAGACCCTGTGTCCAAAGGGAAAAAAAGGCAAAATCAGAATTAGCAGAACTGATTTCACATGTGTAGGTAGCAGATGGTGGCCATGAAATTCAGGTCTGTCTGAAGGCCGCCAGGCCTGGTACAAAACTGCGTAAGGCCAGCACAAGGCCCGGGCAGGCTCCCAAGTGGCTGGACTGGAAGAGATGCTAAGTTCATGGCCTCCTGACTCCACCCAGCACTCCCTGGGCCCAGCGACATTCCTTCCTGAAGCCTGAAACTTCACCTCCACCTCAGGAAGCCATCTGCCTAGGGATAGGTTCTTGCAAACACGAAAACACTCATTTCCAGAGGCAATTAATTCTTTAGAAGTATGTCGGATTTTTGGTACAAAATCATGGTTTCCATGTTGGCTTCATGCTCGGTGCTTTATGAGAAAAATCCCTTTTCTCTGCGGTTCTGTTCATTGTATTGTAAACCAATCATAGATTATTTTAAGGTTTTGAGTTAGAGTGTTTATCCAGTTTTATGAGGGAAATAAAGGAATTCCACGATGAGAAAAATGGGGGATTTCCTGCAGGGCTCGGGGTTGCGGGAGCAGCAGGTAACCTGATTCATTAACCTGAGCCCAGCGGGATTGGTGGGGGTGATGGGGACACAGATTAGGGCACTCGACTCAGGCACAGGACCCCGGCAGAACATGCCCAGGTGCTCCTAGACATGGGCCCTTGCAGACTTTGAGGCCTCGGTTTCCTCATCTTTCCAAGGTGTGACCCCAACCATCATCTCCTGAGCTTTTGGCCACAGAGCTCTGCGCAGGCTTCCACCATGACCCCATTTTGGAGACAGGGAGTTGCCGCAGCCACACTGCTGCTCAGTGGTAGAACCAGCATCTGACCCAGGCCACCTGGGGCCTCCAGAGGCCCTGCTCTTAGCCAGCAGCTCAGACCCCAGTCATGTGGGGCCATTTATTTATTTTTAAGATAGTCTGCCAGGCTCTATCTAAGATAGAGCACTCCCGGAGTGCAGTGGCGCGATCTCGGCTCACTGCAACCTCGACCTCTTGAGTTCAAGCAATTCTCCTGCCTCAGCCTCCCGAGCAGCTGGGATTACAGACGTGCACCACCACACCCAGCTAATTTTTGTATTTTAAGTAGAAATGGAGTTTTGCCATGTTGGCCAGGCTGGTCTCGAACTCCTGACCTCAGGTGATCCACCCCTCTCAGCCTCCCAAGTGCTGGGATTACAGGTATGAGCCACCACACCCGGCCCACGTGGGGCCGTTTAAATTAAAATCAAATCGAGTTCCTCCATTGCATTGGCCACGTTTCAAGTGTGCAGAGTGACACATGGCCAGTGGCTGCCATCACCACTGATGTCGCCACGTCCTTCATCACAGGAAGATCCCTGGCAGCCCTGCTCCCCACCCTCTGCCCTCCTGACGCTCCCTTGTGACTTGTTACAAAAGTGTGGGCACAGCTAAAAAAAAAAAAAAAAACTGATGCCTGTGAGAATACTGTCACTCGCTGATGCCTTCTGTATAGAAAAATAAGCCTTAGACAGATCTTCACAAGAACGTCGTGATACTTCTAGGCATAATTACGTGTTCCAAGCCAAACTGCAGTTCAAGAGAAGGTTATAAATCTCAATAACAATTGTACTCATGTTCCTCTCCTGGAAACTAAGAGGAAGGTAGCTGAAGAAATTCTCCCTGCCCAGTTAAATCTTGTTTTTTGGGTACTTTTGGGTTCCAGGGTCACATCAGCAATGGCCCAGGACAAACGAGGGGGAGCCTTCATCTGTATTTTGTGTCTTTCCAGGGTGGCAATGACCATGAGATCTTCACAGACCCCAGGACCGTGGGCTACTCCGTGACAGCGCCTGAGGACACATGCAGGATCTGTGAAGAGCTCTTCTCCTAACGCGGGAACAGGAGGGTAGGGTCCTGGCTGAGAAGCCAGCATGGGGCATTTGGTGGCCAGAGCTGAGGGTCCTCCCACACGTGCTCACCCACCCGCAGCCCAACCAGGCTCTGCATCCTTTGCCAGGCACATGCAGTCTGGACCTCCACCCCTGGCATGCCTTGCCTCCATCTCCAGTGCCAGAAGCTTCCAGAAGGAAGGAGAAAACTATTGTCAAGAATGGTTCAGAGGAATACCTCCCACAAAAGGTCTTCCCCACCCACCCTCAGCCCCCTAATCTAACACCCTGATACGTGCAATCATGTGGTTTTGGCGGAAATTTCCCCATAATTCTAGGATGATACAGAAAGAAAAAATGTGCCTGGGCCCTCCCTCTTGGTGGGTCTGTGGAATCGTAAGCGGTTTTTTAATGGACCCCTGCATCAGCACCAACAGTGGGGGTTTGGTAATGAGAAACAATGACAGGCCATCTGCAGTGACCCACCCCAGGACGAAATTGACAAACACCTGGAACGAAGCTCCCGCCTGCATGTCACCTTGATGGGGACTGTGAGCAGGACAGTGTTATGCCCAGTGACTAGACGCACTCTGCGTTTTCCCGTGTGAGGCTGAGGCCTGCTGGACAGATGGCTGGCCGAGTGGGAGCAGACCCTAGGGAGTTTGCACCTCAGCTGGGCCGGAGAGTTGATGCTGGCAAAACAGTCACCCAGGTCCAGAGAAACCAATGTGGGATGTCAGACTTCATCAAAACGACCTTCTGGTTGGCCCTGGCTGGCTTCCCAGAGGCGTTCGCCTCTAGTTTCTCAGGGATCGAGCAAGAGCCTGGCCAGGGAACAGGAAGAGGAGCCGCTCTCCTATCTGCGCCCACCCAGGCCCTCACCCAGACTTTACAACTGAGGGGGCCGAGTGCAGCTGCAGCCAGGTCTGCGTCCCTCACGCTTTCCACCTTCTGCACGTTCTTTGTGAAACTGGAAGGATCCCAGGCTTCAGCCAGAACACGGTGGAAGAGAACTTTCTAGGAAAACGGTTCATGTGTCATTTTTCAGGATGTGGAAATGCTGGGACCCATAGACCCTCCATTACTTGGTGCTGGGGCGGTGTGGCCTCACTGGGCACTGAATCTAGGGCCAGGGGGGCCCAGACTGCCCTGCACTTCTGCCTCCCAGCCCACAGCCAGGCGCTTTCATCACAGCTCAACCTGGTTCCCTCCAAACCTCCCAGCCACTCAAGCTCTCTTGAGCCCCGGATCCAGTGGGGTGAAAGCAGCCAGTTCCTCATCTCGGTGACTTGCAGGACATGGCCATCCAGTGGCATCTTTCCTTGTTGAATGTTGCAAATGATACGGTAATGACCTTCCAAAATGGTTAGTACATTAAAGTGATTTTATTTCCTGTTTCTCATTCTGATTCCTTTTTCCTCCTGTTTGCAGATTCTGGAAGGGAACCCCAGCCCTTCTAGGTCTGAGAGCCACTCTTTCATTGCTCCAGATTTCTGTCCCGTCGGGGCCCCTCCCTCTGTGGAGATGCATGTTCCTGTTCCTGACACACAGACTCCTCCCCCGCTACTTTTCTGCCCACTGGGTATTCCTTACAAGCCTGCCATTCCTTACAAGTTTCCTTAACATAGTGCGTCAAAGCGAGACAACTGAGTCTTACTCAAACTTGTTTTAACCGGAAATAGAGGGTCGCTGCTGTGTCCCCACACACAGGGCTGCCCTCAGGTGGGTACCCTGAGTCCGCCAAGCTGGGCCCTGATGCGCAGAGGCCTGGGCCGTTCCTGCCCCAGTTCCCACAGTGGCTGCTTCAGACCCTCCCCAGGCCCCTGGAGCCCCCTCCTGCACTGCCTGCTGCCTCCCTCTGCGGTCAGAATCGACACTCCCCTCCAGACTCAAAAGGACTTGGAACTTCCCCTTTCCTTCCACCTTGTCATCGCGTTGCAGCCCAGGCCAGCTTCCTGGGGTTACTCCAAGGGTGTCCGCTTGTCAGGCACTGTGGTGGGATGTAAAGTGTTAACAACTAAATGATGCATGCACAGCGCGTCCTGGTGCCTTCCACGTGTCCCCAGAGCAGCAGGTTCTGCACGTGGCAGGTAAGAGCACGGCTGCCAAGGCTCCAAGCCTAGTTCTGCTGGTACAAGCTGCTGCGTGACTTACGGTGAGTTCCTCTTCGCCCCAGTTAGTTCATGTGTCAAATGGTATAGTCCTTACCGTGTATGGAATTTAAAGCACTTTGAACAGTGAGTGTGAGCCATTACTAACTCAAATAATACCCCCGCCCCCTGCAACCCAGAACCCTATAAAGCAGGGACAGCCCCCTCTCTCTGCTTTAGGGGGTTAGCAGGATAAAGACACCATCACAAGAAATTTAAACACAGTAGGTAAGTTTTAAGCCAGAGCAAAGCACAGAGGTTGCACCTAGGCCAGCCTAGCACTATTGAAAGTCACCATCCCCAGCACTGCAGAAGCTGACCCTGAACTCAAGGTCAGGGCTTAAGCCTCAGGGAAAAGGCCCGCGTTGAACCTGAGCGGCCGGGAGTGCAGGGCAGGCCTCTGGCTCCCTGGAAGGAGAGAGGCTAGCTGGGAAGTTGAGCTTGAACCTGATCCCAAGGGAAGGGCGTGGGGCCCGTTCATGATCTGTCCGGGAAGGGCCCTCCAGCTACTGGAAGGGGAGTGCCCCATAGGGGCCAGAAGAAGAACCAGTTGGACAGTTGGGCAGATGTTGCTGTAATCCGGACACATTCAGGCATACGTGGCTTTGAATCACTTCCTCTCCACGGGCTGCCTCCTCTCCCCTCCATCCCAAGTGTTCTGGCTGTGGGCCCCAGCTGGCCACCTCAGCCCAGGCAGGCTCCTCCAACCCGAACGACAGGTAACCTCCACACTGCCCGCCGCCACACACTGCCCGCCGCTCCACGCTGCCCGCCACGGCACGCTGCCCGCCGCTCCACGCTCCCAGCCACTCCACGCTGCCCGCCACTCCACGCTGCCCGCCACTCCACGCTGCCCGCCACTCCACGCTCCCAGCCACTCCACACTGCCCGCCACGGCACGCTGCCCGCCACTCCACGCTGCCCGCCACTCCACGCTCCCAGCCACTCCACACTGCCCGCCACGGCACGCTGCCCGCCACTCCACACTGCCCGCCACAGCACCCCAAAGTCAAGACCTAGAACTCATTCCACCTCCCTCACCGGAGGCTGCTTTCCCAAACGTCTTCAGTTTTGGTTTTCATTGTTGCTATTGTTGTTTTTGAGACGGAGTCACTGTTGTTGCCCAGGCTGGAATGCAATGGCGAGGTCTTGGCTCACTGCAACCTCCGCCTCCCCACTTCAAACCATTCTGCCTCAGCTTCCCGAGTAGCTGAGATTACAGGCGCCCGCCACCACGCCCAGCTAATTTTTGTCTTTTTAGTAGAGACCAGGTTTCACCATGTTGGTCAGGCTGGTCTCAAACTCCTGACCTCAGGTGATCCACCTACCTTGGCCTCTCAAAGTGCTGGGATTACAGGCATGAGCCACCACGCCCGGCCTTTTTTTTTGTTTTTTTGAGACGGAGTCTCGCTCTGTTATCCAGGCTGGAGTACAGTGGCAGAATCTCAGCTTGCTGCAACTTCTGTCTCCAGGTTCAAGCGATTCTCCTGCCTCAGCCTCCCAAGTAGCAGGGATTACAGGTGTGCGCCACCACACCCAGCTAATCTTTGTATTTTTAGTAGAGATGGGGTTTCACTATGTTGCCTAGGCTGGTCTTGAACTCCTGAACCTCAAGTGATCTGCTCACCTTGGCCTCCCAAAGTGCTGAGATTACAGGTGTGAGCCACTGCACCCGGCTGTAATTTTTGCATTTTTAGTAGAGATAGCATTTCACCATGTTGGCCAGGCTGATCTCGAACTCCTGACCTCAAGTGATCTGCCCACCTCAGCCTCCCAAAGTGCTGGGATTACAGGCGTGAGCCACTGTGCCCAGCCCCCACCTTCAGCTTTTGCTGAACCCTTCCTTGTGCCACCCATGTAGTACTCCGTATAGTAAGTCAGCAAATCTCATTGTTTTGAGCTAAGTGCCTACGTTAGCCTCTCCCTAAACAGGTTTGATGGGCTGGTTTTTCCCCAATATGCTTTGGAAATCATTGTATAATACTGACAAGAAAAATGCCCATCTCTGCACCACCCAAAATCACTGCCTTCCCTTGGGAGACACCGGCCAGAGCAAATTCCCAGCAGAGCACAGCAACCCCGCAGAGTGGCCCCTGCCCATCACTGCTCTCCTGGAAATCAAAACAGGAGTTCTCACACCCGCCCACCTTCTGCCCTCACTCCCACTGCTCCAACAGCAAACAAACCCTTCCCCCCCCCGCTATGGACCCTGAAAAGCTATATCCATCCTAGGACTCTCATGCCAGCCCCGGGCCCTCAAGCCTCATCTGCTTCCAGCCCCTGACTTCATGCCTGAAGAACAGCAAGTTTTTTTTTTTTTTTTTTGAGACTGGGTGTCACTGTCACCCAGGCTGGAATGCAGTGGTACAATCACAGCTCACTGCAGCCTCAAATTCCTGGACTCCAGCAATCCTCCCACCTCAGCCTCTAGAGTAACTGGGACCACAGGCTCACACCACCATGCCCAGCTAATTGTATATATATTTTTTTTTTGGTAAGACCAGGTTTCACCATGATGCCCAGGCTGGTCTCAAACTCAGCTCAAGCCATCCACCTGCCTCGGCCTCTCAAAATGCTGGGATTACAGGTGTGAGCCACCGTGCCCAGCCTAGCAAATATTCATCAAATGTCTATAGCAGTGGCCGGGCGCTGTGGCTCACACCTGTAGTCCCAGCACTGCGGGAGGCTGAGGCAGGAGGATGGTCTGAGTACAGGAGTTCGAGACCAACTTGGACAATGTAGCAAGATGCTCTCTACAAAAAAATTTAAAAATTAGCCAGGCATGGTGGCATATGCCTGTAGTCCCAGCTACTCAGGAGGCTGAAGGAGGATCGCTTGAGCCCACGAGGTTAAGGCTGCAGGGCAGCCTTGTCTCAAAAACAAACACCACCTCTACAGCAGCAATGAGCCAGGGACTGTGGACAGTGCACCCCCAGGCCGGTCCCCTCTTCCCACAGGTGTATCATGGGAGTAAGGTGTAACTCACACAACATCCTAAAAGCTTCAACAGGGCACTGGACAGCTGCTGACCAAGTTAGTGGCATTTTCTGTTGCCAGGAAGCTGCATTCTCCTTCCTGCTAAGCTTTCTCATGCTACAGAATGATGACTAAAGAAAAACAGATGATCCCATCTTCTTATTCATCACCCCCTAAAAAAACAGACTGCCAAGTGGAATGTGTCAGCCTCACCCGGGGGAGACACCCTCACCTGACGACTTAAAAGGAAAAACCTGGTGAGCCAGCCTCCACACAAACACACGCACTGCCTTACACAAAACAAAACTTTATTGGGAGAAAGACGGCTGATGGGAGGCAAGATCTGGATTCAGGAATCCTCAGTTCTAGCTATTCCTCGGTCAGCAACAACCTCCGTCCCTCCCAGAGCCTCCAGGAGTTTCCCCTTCTATAAACTGGTATTGCATCCCTTCCAGCTGTGACATCCTGCCGTTCTAGAATACCCACTGACTGAAAGAGCTGTGGCCAAACAGGAAGGACAGAGCAAGAGCCGTTGACAAAGGATTCTGCCGAGACAGAATCCAAAAGTCACCCCTGAATAGCAGAATGCAATCCCCCAGCTCACTGTCGGCCGCAGCCTGCCAGAGCGCCAGCACACAGGGTCACAGCAACGCCACCCATGCCAAGGGGAGGACAGAGTGAGAGAGAGGCTTGGGGCAGCAAAGGAGCCCTCTCGGGTTTTGGCTTTGGAAGTGTGGACTGTACCAGCAGATGGGCCCTTGGGAAGCCACCAGGGAACAATTCAAGGTTGGAGAGAAAAAGGCCACCTTTGACCCAGCAGAAGGCAGAGGCGGGAGAGGAGGGTGAGGACAAGGAGCATCGCAGGCGAGGAAACATGGCCAGGACCTAACTGCGGTGGGAACTGCCTTTTTCTCCACACGCTCGCAATCAACACGTGTATTTGCCTATTTTAAAACAACTCCCTTCCACCCCCTTTCAAAGGCAGCAGTTCTTAGGCTGAAAGGACAAACTCATGAGAGATGAGAAGTACCTGATGAAGCTATCTGTGCTTCCAGCATCAAACGACCTCTTTTCTGGACATTTACTGTCCGCCCAAAAGCCAGTTTCCAAAAGTTTGCTTCCCTGCGTTTACGAGTGGATTCTTGACTACATATAGGCCATAAATTTCAAAACATAATGCCCAGCTATTTCTACTTTTAAATCACGACTAAAGCCAAACCAAAACCACAGCAAAGATAATCTAAGGATTTGTTTACCGAAAATACCTACAGAAAAGTTTGCAGGCCGGGCGCGACGGCTCACACCTGTAATCCCAGCATTTTGAGAGGCTGAGATGGGCAGATTACCTGAGGTCAGGGGTTCGAGACCATCTCGCCCAACATGATGAAACCCGGTCTCTACTAAAAATACAAAAATTAACCGGGTGTGGTGGTGCACGCCTGTAATCCCAGCTACTCAGGAGGTTGAGGCAGAATTGCTGGAACCCTGGAGGCAGAGGTTGCAGTGAGCCGAGATCAGGCCACTTCACTCCAGCCTGGGCAACAGAGCAAGACTCTGTCTCCCACCCCGCAAAAAAAAAAAAAAGTTTGCAATGTCGGCAGCAAGGTGCAAACAGAGCTGGCTCTGGGTGAAAACTTTAGTTACGAAAAATAAGGAAAAAAAAAAAAATCCCTAAGCATTTCTTAACACTAGTTTTAAAGAAAACCCTCTTTCCAAAGGTATGTTTCTCCTTCAACTGTCTTGGCTTTGCCAGGCTGTCAGGATGCAAGCTACCCACTCTTTTCTGGATGGATCGGGACAAAGTTTTTAAACAAAGACCTGCCCTCTCCACAGGCCCTTCCCACCACCCCCACCCTGCCGCCATAATGACAGGGGCTGTGAAATGGCTGTTGAGTGATGGTCACACGACCAGAAGGCAGATGAAAAGGTCAGGCTCTAAGAGGGGTTCAGCCTCCCAGTACCAGCCTGCTGTGCCCAGGGGTGGGAGTGCTGGGATAAACTGTCTTCCCCAGACAGGCAGCTATGTCGCCTCCCACTGCAAAGGCACCAAAAGGCAAAACGTGTCCAATCCAAAGATCGCCCCCCCGTTTCCCCCCGCTTTAAGCCAGCTCCCCTGAAACTAACCAAGCCAAGAATTAGAAAACTGCTTTGCCCAGGCCCAAGGAGAGGTGCAAGGGGCACTTAGGTGGAAATTTGCCTTGGGGAAGTCACGCAAGGTCCACGTCAGCTGCCAGTGGGCCAGATCCGGGAATCTGGAGCCTCTAGCTCCAGGAGGAAGAGGGTCTGTGGGTTGAGCCCCTGTGTCTGAGCAGCTGGAGAAATATCACCCTTGATCCACTCCCTGGGCTGGGGTTGGAATCTCCACTCAGCCACCAGTGGGCACCTCTCCTTTTTAAATGCTTTTAATGCACTTCAGATGGTGAGAGGTTGTTGTGATGGTCAGAGGCTGTGCTGGTGGCCGGAACACCCCACGCCTGCCCCCCACACCCCTTCCTCCAGGAGATACTTGAAAGGGACCACGCCCTGCCGAAGCCCCGTCTCGTATGGAAGAATGTCATCTCCAGTGTCTGCCGCCGCCTCCCCGCAAAGTCTCCCACAAGCACAGGAGAAGGGGTGCTTCCAGCATCTCCTAGGAGCTGACGACGTGTCCGGACCAGGTCTCATGCTTGGTGCCTGGTGCCAGGTGGGTGATAACGACCTCCACAGCCTGCAGCTTCTCATTCTTGGGCGGGATGGAGCACATCTTATAGGTGACCTCGTCGCCTTCCACTGGGACGTACTCCCCTTCCACACTACAGGGGCACAAATAAAGCAGTCAGTGCTCACACCGGGACAAGGCTCCCTTTCCCAAGACGCCACACCCAAGACACCAGCACCCTTCTGGTCATAGGGCCACCAAAGCGGGCACCATCCGACCAACCACCGGGAACCTCTTTCCAGAGAACTGCCTCTGTCCTAGCCAAGGAGGCCCTGGCCCAATCAGCTCCTTCCCTGGGACTTTTGATGTTGGAACTGAAAGAGCTCAGCCACCTGTGGGTGCTCACATGGTGACATGAAACGTGGGAGAGAGACTGGGCTTGCGAATGAAGAGTAAAGACGGCCAGTCCAAGCCAGAGAGAAACGAGGCCATCGTGGAGTAAGAATCGGAGTTGAGGGGTGGCCTGGGCAGGGCTTTTCTGAGGTCCTCAGCATAGCAGCCCTTGGTTCCAGGAGTCTCAGAAACCACATTGTGTCTTTGTTCTCAATTTTCCCAGTTTTCCAGCAAGCCTTATTTATTTATTTATTTTTTTGCGGAGGGACAGTCTCGTTCTGTCACCCAAGCTAGAATGCAGTGGTGTGATTTCGGCTCACTGCATCCACCTCGCGAGTTCAAGTGATTCTCCTGCCTCAGCCAAGTATCTGGGACTATAGGCAGGTGCCACCACACCCAACTAATTTTTGTATTTTTAGTAAAGTCGGGGTTTCACCATGTTAGCCAGGCTGGTCTCGAACTCCTGACCTTAAGTGATCCACCTGCCTCGGCCTCCCAAAGTGCTGGGATGACAAGCGTGAGCTGCCACGCCCGGCCTCCAGTGAGCCTTCAAGAAGGTCCCTTTGGTGCGTGAAGCTAGTTCCTGGAGGGGCCTCTCCCTGTGACCACTCCCAGGAAGTTTCCTTTTTTCTTTCTTTTTTTTTGAGATGGAGTCTCGCTCTGTCGCCCAGGCTGCAGTGCAGTGGCGCAATCTCAGCTCACTGCAACCTCCGCCTCCCAGGTTCAAGCGATTCTCCTGCCTCAGCCTCCGGAGTAGCTGGGACTATAGGCGCACATCACCACGCCCGGCTAATTTTTGTATTTTTAGTAGAGACAGGGTTTCGTCATGTTGGTCAGGCTGGTCTCAAACTTCTGACCTCAGGTGATCCACCTACTTTGGCCTCCCAAGTACTGGGATTACAGCTGTAAGCCACAGCACCCAGCCCAGTTCCCTTACTTTCTAGGGGACACAAGTCACCCTCTCACATAAGACTGGCATCTTGATGTCCCATTGATGACAACCCCCCCAGAGGAAAACCCCCTTCATATGCTAAATGCCAGGGCCAGCCAGCTCCCCTAGTAACTGGTTTGTTTTGATTGGAGAATCGTATGGTGAAGAGTGTTTCCCTCTTTGGTTTGGTCACCAGGGAGCTCAGAAATAAATCTGCAGCCCACTTCTAGCAGCAGAACTAGACATCACAGTATTTCCATCTTCCTTTTTCCATCTTTCTGAGTATTTCTTTGCCCCAGCCTCTATGTTTTCCTTACTGATTCAAAACGTTTTCTGGGACGAGGCAGTATGAAAATACATTTACACATCCATGTGTGCGTTCATCTGCGAAATGCGTCGCCTTGGCCTTTTTCTCCTGCCTGCCAATCTGATATGTAAGCATGGGGCAGAGGGTGGGCCCCATCGCAGCAGGCCCCTCTTTTCAGAAATGTGGTTTCTGTGTTTGTGGGTGTGCTGTGCGGAGTAGGACTCTGTCTGCCACTGCCTGAAGTAAAAGACTTGGGGGTGCTTAGGCCAAAGAAGCACGTAGGAAGGGGGTACAGATCGAGGGTCCTCGCCTGTCTAAAGGCTGCCCAGAGGATCGGAGGTGAAGCATGGGGGGCTGGGTGCCTTCCAGTCCAGCCCTACGATGTGTGCGCCCCGCCCCCCAGGCTCCCCAAGGGCTTCAAGACACTCAGGAAGGAAGGACGTCAGTGAGCAAGCAGCAGGACAAAGGGGTCCGCCCCAAACTTCCTTCCTGGAGCAAAGGAGCAGGACAGCCCCCAGCCTCACCAGTCCACCTCCCGCAAAGGAGGGCAGGAAGCCGGCCTGGTCCCCAGGCTAAACAGGGCTCCCCAGGCTCACAGGGTATCCTTCCCCATTGGCCAGATACAATGGGCACTCGGACTCACCCTAGCAGTCCTTGCTGCTCTCACACACACACACACACACACACACACACACACAAACCATACACACACACATGCACCATGCACAGCTGCCACCACCCTGTCTCCCACAAGCATAGCCGGGCACCCCCAAACCCATTTCCATCACTTTCTGGCTATGTGATCTTGAGCAGATCTCTCTGTATTTTTTTCTTTTTTTTTTTTTGAGATGGAGTTTCAATCTTGTTGCCCAGGCTGGAGTGCAATGGCGAGATCTCAGCTCACCACGGCCTCTGCCTCCCGGGTTCAAGCGATTCTCCTGCCTTAGCATCCCAAGTAGCTGGGATTACAGGCACCCGCCATCATGCCCAGCTACCTTTTTTTTTTTTTTTTTTTGGTATTTTTGTAGAGACAGGATTTCACCATGTTCGTTAGGCTGGTCTTGAACTCCTGACCTCAGGTGATCTGCCCACTTTGGCATCCCAAAGTGCGGGGATTACAGGCGTGAGCCACCACGCCCGGCACACACAAAACCTTACCCATTCATAAAGACACACCCAGGCACAATCACAGGTACCGTGTCGCCCCCAGCCTCACATCCCGACACAGCTCTGTAAAGTCTCACAACCCCAACCCAACACAACCACAGGAGCACAAATGGAGCACCAGCAGATCCACACAGGCCCGGCCATTCGTCCTCACACCCAGCGCCCATCACAGTCACACGCCATCCCCACCTCCACAGGGCCAAGGAAGTGCCTGCCCCAGCCAGGCCGCCCAGACCGGCCGCTCACTCACTCAGAGATGTGCAGGAAGATGTCGGGGCCACCATCAGCTGGGGTAATGAAGCCGTGGCCCTTGGATCGGCAGAAGCATTTGCAGACTCCTTTGTAGACGGGGCCCTGTGAAGCCCGCACCGTCCTGACAGAGAGAGGGAAGTGTGAGGGGCCCCATCAGTGCTCCAGTGATTCTGACCCCAGCAACTGCCCACCCGTTGCCACTCCCAACAGGTTCTTCTGGGCTGGGCAGTACCCTGAATTTAGAAGGCGCCTTCCTAGTTTCTCACCATCAGCCCACAGCCCAGCCCCAGGTCTGCCTATTTGACAGCCTGGAACACTGGCGCCCAAAAATGGCCAGAGACACAGTGAATCTCTGGCCTCAAGCAAGAGACCCATCTGAGAAAGTGTCCCCAGCCCACTTCAGACTCACGCCGAGAAGGTCCTCGTCCGGCGAGTGGGCAGTGGGCTTGGGACCACGTTGCCCCGCAGAGGGGAAGGTGAGCGCTCGCGGGTCCGAGGGGTGTCCAGCAGCCCGACTGAAGCTTGATGGGTGGGGGGCTGTGGTGGTGGGGGAGGCTCAGATGACATGGCTGACCTGGAAGGAGAAGAGGCTTTCAGGGGCTCATGCCTTTAGAGGCAGGAGCCCAGTGCTTACCCCCATGTCCAGGTCTGAGAGTCCACTATCTGAGGCTCATTCCTCTCCATCACCTCAGCACTGCTGCCACCTTGCCTGGGAGCCTGCCGGCGGGGTCAGGTGCCTCCTCTGGGCTCCTGAAGCAGTCGTGGGCCCCCCTCGATCATAGTTCCTCATGAAAATGCCACATCCTCCCCCATGACCAGGATGGTATCAGTTCCCAACGTGTCCCCAGCGCAAGGCAAGGATCCCGGCACACTCGGGACACACAGGGAATATTTGTGGGAGGGAAGGAGGCAGGTCAGGAAGGTGAGCCAAAAACCCAAAGCCAGGGGCCCGGCGCAGTGGTTCACGCCTGCAATCCCATCACTTTGGGAGGCTGAGGCAGGCAGATCACTTGAGGTCAGGAGTTCGACACTAACCTGGCCAACGTGGCAAAACCCCGTCTCTAATACGAATACAAAAATTAGCTGGGCGTGGTGGCAGGCACCTGTAATCCCATCTACTTGGAGGCTGAAGCACGAGAATTGCTTGAACCCGGGAGGCGAAGGTTCCAGTGAGCTGAGATTGCACCACTGCACTGCAGCCTGGGTGACAGAGCAAGACTGTCTCAAAAAAAAAGAAAACCCAAAGCCAAGGAGATTTTAATGCCAACCACCTAGATCCAAACTCAGCCACTGCACAGACCCTCCCTGACGCTGCTGTGAGCCAGACACTACAGGGAGGCAGAGGCAAAAACACGACCCTCTCGCAGCGTCCACCTTCAGGAAACTGCGGAACACATCGCAGAGGGAGCTCAGGCACCCTGTCTGCATCCCTGAGCAGCTGTCACAAGCCTGCACCCAGGACAGGGGGGCCTGCTGGGGGAGCCCAAAGGACCCAAAGGAAAAGAGAAGATTTCCAAGGCTGCGTCCATCTCCATCCAGCTCCATCAGGCCCAGTGAATTTCCATGCAGCCCAAGTCACCGCTGCCGTTATGAAATCAAATTCCTTCCGTGACCCCTAGTATGCACCATAAACCCAGCGGGAGGGCTGGAGGGAGGGAACTCCTTAACTACTGCTGTGCTTCTGACAATGTGTCAAGAGCAGGACACTCGCTGTACACAGTGAACACTGAATATTGAATGCAAAGGCGTCGGCTCTAACGTGGCCTCAGCTCAAGGTTCAGAGGGAAGAGTGGCACCCTTGGGTAAGTCCTTTCCCCTCTCTGGGCTCAGTTTCCAAATCTGCAAAGTTGGGCAGCTGGGTGGGCATCACTTGGCACCCGCACAGGGCTGGTGATGGGGGTACGAGATGAAGTAGGCCGAAGCCTAACTCAGGAAGCCACTCAACGCCACACAGCCAGGACGGACAGCAGCGGCCCTGAATAGGTTTGACTCAGGTCTCATGGGGTTTTCAAATTTACATTTGAAGAATGGGCCAGGCGCCGTGGCTCACGCCTGTAATCCCAGCAGTTTGGGAGGCCGAGGCAGGTGGATCATCTGAGGTCAGGGGTTTGAGACCAGCCTGGCCAACATGGAGAAAACCCGTCCCTACTAAAAATACAAAATTAGCTGGGTGTGGTGGCGGGTGCCTGTAATCCCAGCTACTCGGGAGGCTGAGGCTGGAGAATTGCTTGAACCAGGGAGGTGTGAGTTGCAATGAGCCGAGATCATGCCACAGCACTCCAGCCAGGGTGACAGAGTGAGACTCTGTCTCAAAAACAATAAATAATTTTTTTTTTGAGAGAGACTGTCTCACTGTCACCCAGACTGGAGTGCAGGGGCATAATCACAGTGCACTCTAGCCTCAACCTCTATGCCTAATTTTTCTTTTTTTTCTTTTTTAATTTATAGAGACAGTGTATTGCTATGTTGCCCATGCTGATCTCAAACTCCTGGGCTCAAGGGATTCTCCCACCTCTTCCTCCCAAAGTGCTAGGATTATAGGCATGAGCCACCACGCCGGGCCTGAACTGTCTTCAACATCCCAGGGGGTTTTCTCAAAATCCAGGTTTCCAGCTGCTCGTGGAAAAGAACTGAAGCTCTCACAACCCTCAACCTCAGTTTGCCACCCCGATCCCCTCATTTATAGCAGTCTTCCACCTACATCACCCAGAAATCCCCCCACACCCCCCGAACCGCCTTCAACCACAGCCACCCAGGAACCTGGCCCGATTGCTCAGAGGAAAAGGGCTGCCCCCTCCCTGAGATGTCAAAACTCCTCCCCGACATTGCTCCACCCTCCCCTGTCCGGCCTCAGCTCTGTGGGCTGAGGAGGAGGTAGCTGGCTGGCCTTCTGGAGGAGGTGGCATCCTACCTCCTGTCCCTTCTCTCAGCTGCAGCCACGGCCAGGGAGGACCCTGAGTCCAGGGAGCCCCCACCTCAAAAAAAGCCCCAGCTGCTGGCCTAGGGGCCAGGACCCCCGCATGACCCACCAGCACAGGTCATAGAGTCCCAGAATGTTCGATGCCCAGAGTTCCAGGAAAGAGGCTGGCCCTGGGAGGGGAGGGCCCTGTCCAGGCCTCCCAGGACAGCACACGGGAACAGTGGCCTGGCAACTCCACGGTGAGAGGCACTGCTCTGCCTTGTTCTATCCAAAGGCTCCCTCCCTCCTTTCTCCTGGAGTCAAGCATAGCTGACTTCCTTTATTCTGTGGTTAATTTGAGACGGAGTCCAGCTCTGTTGCCCAGGCTGGAGTGCAACGGCACAATCTCAGCTCACTGCATCCTCTGCCTTCCGGGTTCAAGCGATTCTCCTGCCTCAGCTTCCCAAGTAGCAGGGGTTACAGGTGCCTGGCACCACGCTCAGCTAATGAAGCACAGCTGACTTCTAATCCTACCCCTTGCCTGCTGTGTGGTCTCGGACAAGTTACTTAATCTCTCTGGGCCTCAGTTTCCACATCCAGAAAATGGGAATTATAATAGTCCCGACTTCACACCATCAGGCTGAAGTGAAAACAAAATAATACACACTAAGCACTAGGCACACTGTCCACCCAGGTTCAGTGAGCAATCATTGTCAGCTATGACTGTTGTTATAATTGTCATCATAAAGTCACTCAACAGATACATGCCCAATACTGAGCCCTGTTCACTGTTCAAGTCCACAGAGACAAAGGGCTGAACCTGAAGGCAGGGAATAAACAGTTAAATAAACAAAAACCAGCTCATTACAGATCCCAAAAGGGCTGTAAAGAAACAGAAGGGGATGGGGCAGAAGGGTGGGAGTACACACGCTAATCAGGGTGCCCGCAGGACGCTGAACAGCAAGAAAGGGGTAGCCATTTGAAAAACAGAGGGAGGCTGTTCCAGGTGTGGGGGAACAGCCTGTACAAAGGCCCTGTGTTGGCAGGGCCTGGGTGGGACTGAGGTCAGTGGGGACACCATGTGGTAGGTGGGGGACTAGGAACGGGAGGTAGGAGAGGCGGTGGAAAGGGCAGGGCCCGCTCAGGAACCATGCTGCGTCATCATCATCACTGTCACCATCGTCATCCTCCTTGCATCTTCCATTTGTCACACCCATTTGCCTGTCTGCACACCCCTATGCCCACCTTCCCCTGGGTGAATGGCACAAATCCAAAATGGGGGGTCCCCTTCTTTCTCCACCCTAGCCCCCTCAACACCCCAAGTGCACCCAATCCTTGGGAGATGCCAAGGGAAGCCCATGGCCTGTAGCGGTGAGGAGTCTGAGGGCAGCACAGGGCCCTCTATGTCCCAAGGGCCCAGGACAGGCGTTGGCACAGAGCAGGGTCTCTGGACGGTCCAGGAATGGCCCCAAGGCTGGCTCTTTTTTTTTTTTTTTCCCCAGATAGGATCTCACTTGGTCACCCAGGCTGGAATGCAGTGGCATGATCATGGTTCACTGAACCCTCTCAACCTCCTGGGGTCAGGTGATTCGCCCAACCCAGCCTCCTGGGCTGTGGCACTACGGCCACGTGCCACACACCCAGCTCATTTTTTGTGTTTTCTGTAGAGACAGGGTTTCAATATGTTGCCCAGGCTGGTCTTGAACTCCTGGGCTCAGCGATTGGCCCACCTTGGCCTCCCAAAGTGCTGGGATTCCAGGTGTGAGCCACCGCACCCAGCTTCCAAGGCTCATTCTCAGCCAGCATTAGGATCCAAAGCCCCAGCTGGCGGCCACTGCACTGGTGTGTGTGCTCAGCACCGTGCCCAGCCCAGCAGGAGGTGGCTACATTCCTGCTCACCTGATAGTGGAAGAAACTGAGGCACAGGGAGCAGACATGACTAGGGGTAGGGGCGGTGCCACCTGGGAGTCCCAGGAGCTTTATCCAGCATCTTATGGCCCATCTGGGCTGGAGTCCAGCTGGGGAGGCCAGAAGAGGCCTGGCCAAGGGCCACCCACTCCCCAGTAGGCCCAGTAGAGAAGAGTGAATGACCTCAGTGCGGGGGAGGGCCGGGCAAAGTCCAGCTGGAAAGAAACCAGCTGGGGGTGGGTAGCCAGGCACCCAGAAGCCAGCTCTGAGGCTCTGGCCGGCCACTGCTGGGTCCCCTCTACAATACACACATACACAAGGATGGGTACACAGCAGCCCCGCCCACCAGCACGCTCCCAGCTTCCAGCCAGCCACTGCTCTCCCAGCAATATCAGGCATGGCCTTGGAGTGTCCCCAGCAGAAGACAGGGCCCGCCCTCTGTGACTAGCCTTTAGCTCCCCACAGCTGGGGGAGGGAGGAAGGCTGCAAACAGACCCACTGCTCAGGCTGGCTGGAGGCTTCAGGCTGGCTGGAAGCTTCGGGCCAGACCGAGGATGAGCGTCTGGCCTGCAACAAACTCAGACAAAATGTCACGCCCAAGGTACGTCATGACTGCCGGGCTGTGTGTACATGTGTGCTTCTGTGTGCACACGCACGTAGGTGTATGCATATGGGCATGTGTGTTGTGTGTAGGCACGTGTACACATACATATGCGCCCACACATGGCTGGATCTGCATCTGAGCGCACACACACGTGTATGCATGCACGAACTTGTTGCCGTCTGTATGCACACGTACATGGACCAGGGGAGCCTCACCTCACAGCACGCTGGGCACCTGTGCTGCCATAGGGGACCTTGATGAACGCTGCCACTTCCTATTCAATCAACAGATAAAGGAGTGGAACAGACCATGACTGCCGCCACCACCACAGCAGTGTCCTGGGGCCACACTGCTTACTACTTACAACACTTCACACAGCTCAGCTCATTCCACTCCCATTTCACTAATGCGAGAACCGAGACAAAGAGTCCAGTAACTTGCCCAGGGTCGCCCGGCTAATAAAGACCCTGGTGAAATACAGAGTAGGTCAGACAGCGGAAATGCTTCGGAAAAAAAGCCAGCAGGGTAAGGGGGAGAGGCTGCACCAGGAGGTACCCAGCTGGCCAAGCAACCCCTTCGCCACTCAGCCCCCAGGCTCTGATGAGTGCCCGGCCAAGGGAGGGAGCCCAGGGTGGTGGGGGCAGGAAGCCACGCCCAACCTGACTGCCCCAGGGACGGGTGTGTCATCAGGGAGAAGGGGGCCTCCGCCCAAAATAGCCTGGGAATTTTCCGGAGGCTCTGCAGCTCCTCCTGGAAGGTTCTGGAGTTCAGCTGGGTACCAGGACTCTGGCTTTCCCAGCCACTGCTCAGCCTACCCCCATGTCTGGAGACTTATGACCCAATCATGCAGCATCCCTGTAACCTACTCCCCAACTTCCTGCCCTCCTGGCCTGAAAACCCACCACCCACATCAACGGGAGCCAAGCAGCCAGGTGCTTAGTGCAAAGAGGGCTTTAGCAGCGCTATCAGCCATTTACACTCTAGTGAGAGGGAGCTCACTGAAGGAGACTCCATTCATTTTTGTTTTTGTGAGACAGAGTCTCCCTCTGTTGCCCAGGATGGAGTGCAGTGGCGCGATCTCAGCTCACTGCAACCCCCGTCCCCCAGGTTCAAGCAGTTCTCCTGCCTTAGCGTCCCCCAGGTTCAAGCAGTTCTCCTGCCTTAGCGTCCCCCAGGTTCAAGCAGTTCTCCT
>NW_012102732.1:1755991-1759211 GCF_000951045.1 Mandrillus leucophaeus | reverse complement strand
TAGCGTCCCCCAGGTTCAAGCAGTTCTCCTGCCCTAGCGTCCCCCAGGTTCAAGCAGTTCTCCTGCCTTAGCCTCCTGAGTAGCTGGGACTACAGACATGCACCACCTCACCCAGCTGATTTTTGTATTTTTAGTAGAGATGGGGTTTCACCATTTTAGCCAAGCTGGTCTCGGACTCCTGACCTCAGGTGATTTACCCGCTTCAGCCTCCCAAAGTGCTGGGGTTACAGGCTTGAACCACCGTGCCTGGCCAGAGACTCCATTCTTAATAGCTTCAGCCCCTTTATTGAAGACAGGATGATAGAAGGCAGGGGGACAAAAGTTCAGTTCAAGTCAGACACCTCATTCTTGGCAAAGCAAGAACCTCTCCAAGCCTGCTCTGCAAAATGAGGGTGTCTTGAGTCTTCCAAGAGTTGCTGGCTGGGGAATGCCAGGGTTGGGCATGGTGTTGGGACAGCTTCCAGCCCGGGGACAGCCCACTGCTGACAGGTGTAGTGGGTGGATAGTGGCCTGCACTATGGGGACAGGGCAGGCTATAGTGCTTTCATACACCCTACAGCCACTGTCCGCAGACTTCCACGTCAGGCCCTGTTGGGGGTTTACAAACATCAAATACATGCATCTAAACATCAACCCAACAGGGGAGGCACTTTTAGCACCCCTGTTTGACAGATGAGGAAACTAAGGCACAGAGGTTTAAGCCAGTGATTCTACTTGCTACTTTAGTGCAGTCAGGAATCTCTGGGGATCTTGTTCAAATGCAGATTGCCACTCAGCAGGTGTGGGGTGGGGCCTGAGATTCATTTTTTTTGAGACAGGGTCTTGCTTTGTCACCCATGCTGGAGTTTCGTGGCGCACTCATGGCTCACTGCAGCCTCAACCGCCTGGGCTCAAGGGATCCTCTCACCTCAGCCTCCCATGTAGCTGGGACTATAGGCGTGTGCCCCACACGCAGCTAATTTTTTAATTTTTTGTAGAGACAAGTTCTCACTATGTTGTCCAGGTGGGTCTCACCCTCTCATGCTCAAGCAATCCTCCCACCTCGGCTTCCCAAAGTGCTGGGATTACAAGCTCGAGATTCCTGGCCAAGACTCTGCATTTCTAAGGCGCTCCCAGTGAGGCAGCTGTCCCTGGCCCAGGGAACACCGCAGTAGTCCTGCTACACTGGTCCACCTCACAGCCCAAGGCTTACCAGTGCAAGAGGTGGAAGGGAAATTGCGCAGGGATGGAGGTGAGACTAGAAGAATAGCAAAGTTACCTCAGTGCACCTGGGTTCCTTCTCTGTAAACAGACAGAGACACTGAGCTGATCCATCCCAGTCCCCAGCGCAGCTGAGCCCCAGCCCGGCAGAACTGCCGGCACGTGCGCCGAGAGGCGGGGCGGGTCAGCTGAGCCCAGGTAGAAGGGTCCCTGGAAGCCACGGAGGCCGAGAACGAGCCAGAGGTTGACGCAGCAGCGCCAGGCTGGCCTAGCCACATACCCCTCCATTGTTCCGGGGAGAGCGGGGTCTGGCGAGGGAGGAGCAGAGAGTGAGAAGGGGAGGAGGGACAGGAAGGGATGGGGGTTGGAGAGTCCAGGGGGAGGGATGGGAGGCAAAGGGGAGGGGGCAGCCAGGCCGGAGCCAGTCCTCCGCTGGCTAAGGACCTGAAGCCAGCTGCCACAGATAAGTGCAAACAGGCGGGTGGGGAAGGTGCAGCCCGGCGCACACGTCCGCCCGGAGCCCCCTCCCAGGCCCAGCCAAGCTGGGAATAGCTCTTCCGCCCTCAGGAGCCCCTGAGTGCTGGGAAGAGGCCGGAAACCCGAGAAGTGTACCGGGAACCCAAGGGGGCCTCCAACATTGCCGCTGCCTGTGCCCCCATTAGCACCCGTGAACGGCCCCCGCCGTCCACCACCCACCTGGGACCCTGCACCCGCCCCAGCTCTCAATCTGGACTGCCCCTCCAGGGGGAAGCCTAAGCCCTCCTCAACAAGAACCCTACTCTACACTCCTCCCCCACTCAATTCTTCCATCCTTCCCTCCATTCTCGGGGGGCTTTGGCTCAGACCTGAGATTCAGCCCTGCCTGCTCCCCACTCCCTCAGTGACCCCTGCCAAGCGGCTTCACCGCCCCACCCGAGTTTCCTCATCTGTCAAAGGGGACAGGAACGGTGCTGCGTCGCAGGGCTCGGACGCTGTGCACACGCCGCCGCGAAAATGCCAAGCGCACGGCGGGCTCAGTCAACAATAGTTGTGCGGCTGATGGTGGAACTGTCAGGCACGGGCCCAGCTGAAATCACCTTCCCTCCCATTCCTGTCCCTGCTGTTGGAACACAAACCAAATGCACTGGCTTTGCCACTCCGTGGAACAAAGGCCGTTCACCTACCTAGGGTACCCATCGTCAACCACCCTCAACCCCACCCCAGGGCCCCACGCTGGGCCTAGCGCAGCTTATTCAAAGCATCTACTCCGAGCCGGGCTCTGCCACTCTTTCTTGCCCTGAAGGGACCAGCATCGAGAACCCATGGTCATCACCGAGGCCACCCAGGGAGTGCAAAGGGCGGCGGGGTCTCCAAGGAGGATCCCGAGCCCAGAGGAGGGCCAAAGGCCCGAAGGGAGGGAGAACAGAGGCAGAGAGCGGCTGGAGAAGGTAGTGGCGGAAGATAACAGGAAGGCCTGCTGAGAAGTCGGGGACTTAGACGACAATGGGACTTCGGTGGACGATTTTCAGCAGGGGGTTGATCTGAGCTGATTGTTTTTACAAGTTCCCTCTAGCTTCAGAGTGGCGAGCAGATGAGAGGGGCAAGACTAGGCACAGAGAGACTGAGAAATATCAAAACAGCAAGTTAAAAAACAGTAGCTTACGTGTCTCCCGGCACGGGGCTAACCGTCTCCTTTTACTCTCACACACCCTCTTAAGCCAGAAGTCAGAGGCCAGTCTGCAGATGCGGACACTGAGGCTCCGAAAGGCCTCCTGTTTGGCAGTGAGATTTCCGCACCTATGAGACCCGAGGCCCTGCCTGGAGCGGGACGTCTCCGCCTCCCCCCGCACACACAGCCACCCCAACCCCAGAAAACCGTAGGGCCGGAGGCTTCCTTTTTAAAAATCAAAAAAGAACGTTTCACTTCCGGCCTGCAAACCTGGGCCGCCAGCGCAGCCTGCGGAAAGGGGGCCTGCGGGCGCGGATGAAGTTTTTCTCCAGCGCCTAGGGCCCCCCACCCCCATCCGGGCGCAAACACCCG
>NW_012102732.1:1752430-1755051 GCF_000951045.1 Mandrillus leucophaeus | reverse complement strand
CCAGGTGCGGCTCCCATCTGCTTTTGGCTCCAAAATCCGTATAAGCCCGGGGGGCGTCACTTTTTGCAGAAAGGAGATAAAGGAATGAAAAGAGAGAAAGAAGAAAACAAGCAAAAACACACAGGACGAAAAGAGAAAGAAAAAATACACACATACACACACCAGAAAAACAGGGTTTTATTTTCCCGTTCGGGATTCTGGTTTTGTTCTCTTTTCTTGTTTCCTTTCCAGCCTTCCTTGAGTCCTGTTTTTGGAGGTAAAAAATGTTACCTCTGTTTTGCAGGAGAGGAAACTGAGGCACAGAGAGGCGACCAGCCCATGGGCACGACCAGTCGAGAGCAGCCCCTGAAAGCGAGCCCAAACCCCAGGACCAGGTTTTGAGGGACGCGGGGACGGAGAGAGGTCCCCGGAGCTCGCCTGGGACCACCGTGCCCCCGGAGGGCGCGGTGAGGACTGTGCCTGACTCACTCTGCAGCCCCTACTGGGGCCACTACGGAAGAGGCCCAGCAGCGAAACCAACTGGTCCATGCCAGGCAAGGAACCGTCCTAGACCGTTGGTGGGAACAACCGCGCAGCTGCTGTGGAAAGAGCCCGGCGGTTCCTCAAACCACGAACCCTGGAGTCTCCACAAGACCCAGCAACTCCAGTCCTAGGTGTCTGCGCGCCCAAGACAAATGAAAATGTTTGTCCGTAAAAAAATTTACTTGAGGCCGGGCGCGGTGGCTCACGCCTGTAATCCCAGCTCTTTTGGGAGGCCGAGGCGGGCGGATCACTGGAGCTCAGGAGTTGGAGACCAGCCTGGCCAACATGGCGAAATCCCATGTCTACGAAAAATACAAAAATTAGGCGGGCTTGGTGGTGGGTGCCTGTAATCCCAGTTACTTGGGAGTCTGAGGCAGGAGAATCACTTGAACCCGGGAGGTGGAGGTTGCAGTGAGCCAGGTTCATGCCACTGCACTCCAGCCTGGGCGACAGCGAGTCTCTGTCTCCGGGAGGAAAAAAAAAAAAAAGTTAAAAATAAATAAATAAATACTTTACTTGTTGGTCTGGGCGAGGTGGCTCATGGCTGTAATCCCAGCACTTTGGGAGACCAAGACAGGAGGATCTCTTAAGCCCAGGAGTTCAAGACCAGCCTGGACAACATAGTAAGCCCCCTTCTCTACAAAAAAAAAAAAAAAAAAAAAGTATTTTAACTGCCAGGAGTAGTAGCACCCACCTGTAGTCCCAGCTACTGGGGAGGCTGAGGTGGGAGGATCCCTTGAACCTAGGAGATCGAGACTGCAGTAATTGGTGATTGCACGGCTGCACTCCAGCCTGGGTGACAGAGTAAGGTTTATAGCAGTATTACTCATAATAGCCAAAAGGTAAAAACAGCTCAGATGTCCATCGAGTGATGAAAGGATGAACAAAATGTTGTGTATCTATACAGTACACAACTATTCACTCATTAACAGGAATTAAATCTTGATGCATGCTACAACACAGAGGAACCTTGAAAACATGCTAAGAGAAAGAAGCCAAGACAAAGGCCGCATGTTGTGTGATTCCAGCTGTATGAAATGTTCTGAATGGGCAAATCTCTAGAGACAGGAAGTAGATTAGGGGTTGCTTGCGGGTGGCGGTGGGGATGGGGGCTAGACTGTTGACACTTAAAAGGTACAAGGAGATGATGAAAATGTGCTGAAATTCATGGTGGCGATAGTTGCACAAGTCTGTGAATATACTAAAAATCATTACATTGTGTGCTTTTCAATGGGTGAACTGTATGGTGTATGAATTATGACTCAGTTAAACTGTTTATTAAAAAGTCAAGGCCAGGCACAGTGGCTCATGCCTATAACTCCAGCACTTTGGGAGGCCGGGGCGGGTGGATCACTTGAGCTCAGGAGTTCACAACCAGCCTGGCCAACATGGTGAAACCCTGTCTCTACTAAAAATACAAAACTTATCCTGGCATGGTGGTACACGCCTGTAATCCCAGCTACTCTGGAGGCTGAAGCATGAAAATCGCTTGAATCTGAGAGGTGGAGGTTGCAGTGAGCTGAGATTATGCCACTGCAGTCCAGCCCGGGCGACAGAACCAGACTCCATCTCAATAAATAAATAGTCAAACAAGTGGGGACCGTGGGGTGCGGTAGGGGGAGGCCATGACCAGGAGGGCCACAAGGTGGGAATCTAGGATCTGGTAAACTTCTGTCCCTCAGTCTGGGTACATGGGTGGGTTCACTTTATGAAAATTCATCCACAGCCAGGCGCTGTGGCTCACACCCATTATCCCAGCTACTTGGAAGCCCAAGACAGGAGGATGACTAGAAGCCTGGAGTTCGAGACAAGGCTGGGCAACATAGCAAGATCCCATCTCTAAAAAAAAAAAAAAGAAAGGGAGGGAGGAGAGAGAGAGAGAGAGAAAGAAAGAGGAAAGAAAGAGGAAAGACGGAAAAAAGAAAAGAAGAAAAGAAAGAGGCCCGGGCATAGTGGTTCATGCCTATAATCCCAACACTTTGGGAGTCTGAGGCAGGCACATCACTTGAGCACAGGTGTCAGAGGTTACAGTGAGCTATGACCATGCCACTGCACTTCTGGGCAACAGAGGGAGGCCCTGTTTGTAAAAACACAAACAC
>NW_012102732.1:1748695-1750155 GCF_000951045.1 Mandrillus leucophaeus | reverse complement strand
TTTTTTGAGACAAAGTCTCACTCTGTTGCCCAAGCTGGAGTGCAGTGGCATGATCTCAGCTCACTGCAAACTTCACCTCCCGGGTTCAAGTGATTCTCCCACCTCAGCCTTCTGAGTAGCTGGGATTACAGGCACATGCCACCACGCCCAGATAATTTTTGTATTTTTAGTAGAGAGGGGGTTTCACCATGTTGGCCAGGCTGGTCTCAAACTCCTGACCTCAAGTGATCCGCCCGCCTCAGCCTCCCAAAGTGCTGGGATTACAGACATGAGGCACTGCGCCCAGCCTGAACTTTGTCTTAACATGTGTGTTAAGAAACATATATTTCTATGGATTTCATCCCGGGATGGCAAAGGGCCCACTGCAAATGTTTCTTAGAGAATGGGGATCTGGTGGCTGGTAGGATGAGACGTAAAGCTCAGGGTTTATACCAGAAAAACCTGAGAGGCCCAGGCTCGGCTGGAGCTCTTCCTGTTGCAGAAGGTGGGGAGCAGGCATAGGCAATGGGTGGGATGGGGCTGGGGGGCACTGCCTCTCTCTGCTTCCATGTGGTGAAATCTGACCCTCTTTCCCTTTGCGGCTTCTGGGGTTTTCACCTCACCCTGCTGATAAGGTCAGACATATATTCTGCAGCATTTCCTGTTTTTCTCTCTCTCTGTCTCTCTCTCTCTCTCTCTCTTTTCTTTTTTGAGATAGGGTCTTGCTCCATTGCCCAGGCTGGAGTGCAGTGGAGTGATCACCACTCACTGCAGCCTCTACCTCCAGGATTAAGCAGTCCTCCTGCTCAGCCTCCCAAGTAGCTGGGACCACAGGCACGCACCACCACACCTGGCTAATTATTTGTATTTTTATTATTTGTAGAAACAGGGTTTCACATTGTTGCCCAGGCTGGTCTGGAACCCCTGGGCTCAAGCAATCCTCCTGCCTCAGCTTCCCAAGGTGCTAGAATTACAGGCAGGAGCCACCATGCCCAGCCTCCTGTTTCTATCTTATTCCTTATTCTTTGATCCCCTGTTTTTTTTTTTTTTTTTTAGAGTCTCACTCTGTCGCCCAGGCTGGAGTGCAATGGCGCAATCTCGGCTCACTGCACCCTCTACCTCCCTGGTTCAATTGATTCTCCCACGATTTTTTGTATTTTTAGTAGAGACGGGCTTTCTCCATGTTGGCCAGGCTGGTCTCAAACTCCTGACCTCAGGTGATCCGCCTGCCTCAGCCTCCCAAAGTGCTGGGATTACAGGCATAAGCCACCAATTACAGGCCCAGCCAAGGATCTCATTCTTCTATGGCTGAATAATATTCCATCATGTTTAGGTACCTCATTTTCTCTATCCATTCATCCACTGATGAATGACATTTAAGTTTCTTCCTTTTTTTTTTTTTTTGAGACAGAGTTTCACTGTTGTTGTCCAGGCTGGAGTGCAGTGGCATGATCTCAGCTCTCTGCAACCTCCGCCTCCCA
>NW_012102732.1:1742800-1744350 GCF_000951045.1 Mandrillus leucophaeus | reverse complement strand
AAAACTGGCCAGGTGCAGTGGCTCACACCTGTAATCCCAGCACTTTGGGAGGCCGAGGCGGGCAGATTACCTGAGGTCGGGAGTTTGAGACCAGCCTGACCAACATGGAGAAACCCCATCTCTACTAAAACTACAAAATTGGCTGGGCGTGCTGCAAGGTGCCTGTAATCCCAGCTACACGGGAGGCTGAGGCAGGAGAATCACTTGAACCTGGGAGGCGGAGGTTGCCATGAGCTGAGATCGCACCATTGTACTCCAGCCTGGGCAATAAGAGCGAAACTCCATCAAAAAAAAAAAGCTGAGCAGAAAATACAGGGATTTTCCGGACACTCCTGACCAGCACACATGCACAGCCCCCCCGGCTCTCCACATCACACGCCCGAGTGGTGCATTTGTTACAGTGGGTGAATCTACACTCACACGTCATCGCCCAGAATCCATGGTTTAAATGCGGGTCACTCCTGTTCTGTTTGTTTGAACAAATGTAGAATGACATGGATCTCCATTACAGTGTCATGCAGACTAGTTTCACTCCCTGAAAAATCCTGTTTTTCAACAGCTTTATTGAGATATAACTGACATCCAATTAAATACACACATTTAAAGTGTATGGTCTTTTGTTGTTGTTGTTGAGACAAAGTCTCACTCTGTCACCCAGGTTGGAGTGCAGTAGTATGTCCTTGGCTTACTGCAACCTCCACCTCCTAGGCTCAAGCCATCCTCCCACCTCAGCCTTCCCAGTAGCTGGGACCACAGGTGCGCAACACCAAGCCTGGCTAATTTTTTAAATTTATTTTTAGTAGAAACGGGTCTTTCTATGTTGCCCAGGCTGGTCTCGAACTCCTGAGCTCAAGCAATCCACCTGCCTCTCCGCCTCCCAAAAGTGCTGGGATTACAGGCCTGCGCCACCGCGCCCAGCCTCACGTACAAGTCTTTGTAGGGACATGTTTTCATTTCTCTTAGATCAACGTTAGGATTGGAGTGGCATTTATGACAGCTAGGGGCAGTAGAATCCATATGAAGTTGTGAAATATGTATTCATGTGTGGTGTGTAAAGATTTTACTATAAATTGCTTTTTTATTTTTCTTTTATGTTAATTGGGGCATTACATTGAACTTTTTTCTTCCCCCCAGAGATGGAGTCTCTCGCTCTTGTCGCGCAGGCTGGAGTGCAGTGGTGCAATCTCGGCTCACTGCAACCTTCCCCTCCCGGGTCCAAGTGGTTCTCCTGCCTCAGCCTCCCGTGTAGCTGGGATTACAGGCGCCCGCCACCACACCCGGCTAATTTTTGTGTTTTTAGTACAGACAAGAGGGTTTTACCATGTTGGCCAGGCTGGTCTCAAACTCTTGAGCTCAAGTGATCTGCCCACCCCAGCCTCCTCCCAAAGTGCTGGGATTACAGGTGTGAGCCACTGTGCCTGGCCTTGACTTTTTTTTTTTTTTTTTTTGACAAAGTCTCACTCTGTTGCCCAAGCTGGAGTGCAGTGGCATGATCTCAGCTCACTGCAAACTTCACCAGATCTAGAATGAAATCAAGGTGTGGCAAGGCG
>NW_012102732.1:1737212-1740820 GCF_000951045.1 Mandrillus leucophaeus | reverse complement strand
GCCTCCCAAAGTGCTGGGATTACAGGTGTGAGCCACAGCACCCAGCCTTAGATTGCTTCTAAATCTTGGCTGTTGTGAATGGTGCTGTGGGGAACGTGGGCAGGAGAGTTACTGTCCCATTCCACAGATGGGAAATGAGGCTGGGATCACCTCGCCCCAAACCATGCAGCAATTGCAGGCCAGGCTAGGACTGGAAACTGGGCTCCTGTGCTGCCCCAGTGCGCCCCCCACAGGCCGTGTAGGATGAAGTCCCCTCCCCAGGAAGCATCCCTCTGCTGGGGGTCTCAGAGAAGAGGGGCTGGGACCTCAGGCTCTGGGCACACTTGCTTCCTCTGTGCAGTGTCCATGCTCTCGGTTAGGGCTGCTTCCTTCTGGACAGTCACCTCCTGTCTTTGGCCCACTCCCTGCCACTGTTCCTCTGCACAGTAGGCTTGGGGGTCCTCTCAGAACAGAAAGTGGATCTTGGCACTTTCTTTTTTTTTTTTTTCCCAAGATGGAGCCTTACAGAGATCGTGCCACTGCAGTCCAGCCTGGGTGACAGAGCAAGACTCCGTCTCAAGGAAAAAAAAAAGGACATGTCTGGCATCTGTTTCCTCCACTAAAATGTGGGCTCCTTGGGGTAAGTAAGCACCTCATCTGCCTTGCTCAGTTTTGTGTGCCTAGCATATATTAGGTGCTCAATAAATGCATGTTAAAGAATCAGGGCGGGCTGGGCACAGTGGCTCACACCTGTAATCCCAGGATATTGGGAGGCCAAGACACGAGGATCACTTGAGGTCAGGAGTTTGAGACCAGCCTGGCCGACATGGTGAAACCCCATCTCTACCAAAATACACAAATTTAGCCAGGCGTTATGGTGTGTAGCTATAGTCCCAGCTACTCAGGGGGCTGAGGCAGGAGAATCACTTGAACCTGGGAGGCAGAGGTTGCAGTGAGCTGAGATCGCCCCACTGCACTCCAACCTGGGTGACAAGAGCAAGACTCTTTCTAACAAAGAAAAAAGTTGCTGCTTGACACACAGACACTCCACACACCTGACACACACATCTCCCATCACATCCACACCCCAAGGCTTTCTCAGTCTGGAGATGGCCCTTCCTCCTCCACCAGGCAGGCCTCCAGGCTCTGAGGGAAGGGGACGGAGGGATGGATAGATGGACAGATGGCAGCTGCTGGGGAAGAAGTGGCCCTGAAACCCCCCATCCCTGCAGTTGGGGGGCCTCCATCAGTTCCTGGGAACGAGAATTCCTCTTCCTCCTTTTCTCTCCCTGAGTAAGCATTGTGACTGGAGTAGGCAGGGTGGTGCCTATAGCAGCCTCTATACCTCATTCACCCCCATCCTGCCCGACCCATCCACTCCCCACCGCAAGCTGGAAGACAAGGCAGTGAGGATGGTTCGCAGAGCCGGAAATTCAACCCAGAGAGGTTAGGGGGACGCCCCGGTATGACCCAGCAAGTCCCCACCCCAGGGCTCCAGGGTCCCCAGGCAGATGAGATATATGGGACCCCACTGCTGAGCCAGAGTGAGGAAGGCAGGGCTCTGGGGGCAGCCAGCTCCTCCCCAGGCAGGAGCAAGCCACTGCCCCATCTCCAGGCCCCTCTGTAATCCAACCCCCACATGGCTTGTGCAATAATTACAGGTACAGCTCATTCTTCCCAGTCCTTCTTCCTTATTATCTCATCGCCTCAGCTCAAGCTGGGCCCTTCTAGTAAGAGAAGATGAGTAGGAAGGAAAAAAATGTCCCATCTCCTTTTCCCATAAACAGCCCTGGCCACAGAGTCTTCCTGATGGCACGCAAAGAAAGCGTAGCCCAGAGGGCGAGTCCGGTGCCGTAGATCACGTAGCAGGAAAGGTCCCACACGGGCCTCCCCAGGTCCCCAGCTGCCAAAACTCCAGGCTCATTGCATTCCTGGGTGGCCTGCCCCCTGCCCTGGCCTTTGTGACACTGCTAATTGAATTTATTGTCATGGTTCTTTTTAATATGTCAATATTAATTGCCAACTTACTGCAAGCTTTCCATGTGCCAAGTATAGAGCTAAGTGCTTCATGTGGATATCTTTTTTTTTTTTTTTTTTTTGAGACAGTTTTGATTTGTCACCCAGGCTGGAGTGGAGTGGTGCAATCTCGGCTTACTGCAGCCTCCGCCTCCTGGGTTTAAGCAATTCTTCTGCCTCAGCCTCCCAAGTAGCTGAGATAACAGGTGCACACCACCACACCTGGCTAATTTTTGCACTTTTAGTAGAAATGGGTGTTCACACTGGTCTCGAACTCCTGACCTCAAGTGATCCTCTTGCCTGGGCCTCCCAAAGTGTTGGATTACAAGGCTGAGCCACTGTGCCCGACCCATGGATTTCTTTCATTCTTCAGTCATTCGAGCAACCTTTTTTTTTTTTTTTTTTTTTTGAGACTAAGTCTTGCTCTGTCGCCCAGGCTGGAGTGCGATCTCAGCTCACTGCAACCTCCTCCCAAGTTCAAGCCATTCTCCTGCCTCCGCCTCCCAAGTAGCTGGGATTACAGGTGCGCAGCACCACGCCCAGGTGATTTTTGTATTTTTGTAGAGACAGGGTTTCGCCATGTTGGCCAGGCTGGTCTTGAACTCCTGACCTCAGGCGATCCACCTGGCACAACCTCCCAAAGTGCTGGGATTACAGGCATGAGCCACCGCCCAGCTCATAACACTCTCAGCAGAAGATATTATTTTTGCAGGGGAGGAAACTGAGGTTCAGCGAGAAGACACCTGTCCAGAGTCACACAGCTCGGAGAGAGCCCACAGTTGGACCAACTTCATCCTGCTCTGTGCCAGGCCTTACCTGAGGGATGAAGAGGTTTAAAAAAACCAACCCAGTCTTCCAGAAGCCCTGAGCCCTGTGGCTTCCTGGTGGGGCACTGTGTCCTGGGTGCTGAGGGCCTGGAGTATAATTCAGCTCCCCCGTGGCCATGCTGTGTGACCTCGGCTGGCTTTGCAACCTTTTCCAGCCAGGCCTGTGGGTGATGGGGTGGGAGAGAGGAGTCCTCGCCCCATGGCAGGGTTTGGGGCACAGAACCTGCAGAGGGAGAAATTGAGGCGGACTCACGGCAGCCCGGTGCTGCCCCCTGGTGGCGATGGCCGGGAAGGGTAGAGCCGGAGAGCATCCCTCCATCAGCTCCCTCACCCATTCACCTCAAGGCTTCCCCAGTTCAGACATCACGCCTGGGGTTCCAATCTGTGTTAGGGGGACCATCGCTTCAAAATTCCCAGGGAAGGAGGCAGTTCCCAACCCTTCCCAAAATATGTAACCTCAAGTCTCTACAAAAAGCCCAGGCCTGGAGCAGTGGCTCACGCCTGTAATCCCAGCACTTTGGGAGGCCGAGGCGGGTGGATCACATGAGGCCAGGAGTTCGAGGCCAGCCTGGCCAACAAGGTAAAGCCATGTCTCTACAAACACTACAAAAATTAGCTGGGCGTGGTGGTGCACGCATATAGTCGCAGCTACTCAGGTGGCTGAGGCGTAAGAATTGCTTGAATCCAGGGAGGTTGAGGCTTCAGTGAGCTGTGATTGTGCCACCGCACTCCAGCCTGGGCAACAGAGCAAGACTCTGTCTCAAAAAAAAAAAAAAAAAAAAAAAA